>NC_045543.1:136646232-136946232 GCF_009769535.1 Thamnophis elegans | reverse complement strand
ATGCCAAAGGTGCACGGAATGCTGTTACCTTCCCACCAAAGGTGGTTCCTATTTTTCTACTTGCATTTTTACATGCTTTCAAACTCCTAGGTTGGCAGAAGCTGGGGCAAGTAACAGGAGCTCACTCCATTACATGGCACTAGGGATTCGAACCGCTGAACTGCCTACCTTTCTGATCAACAAGCTCAGCATATTAGCCACTGAGCCACCATGTCCCTTTTGTCAACAAAGTTACCTGAAAGCTAATAAAAAAAAAATCTTTGTGAAGCCAATACCCCATAAATCAGCATGGTAGATCAAAGTGAAATCCTTCCCCCATGTGGCTACATGTCCAAACAGATGTTTGCTGTGGGTCATTAATTTAATTACAGAAAGTCTCCTAAGAAACAAGAAACTATCCTAACTCCACTAAAAGTTGATGTGTATTTCCCTGATGTGCATAGAAGTGGCAACTCATAGCATAAGGAAACGTTGCCAAAAAATAAGGGTGTGGGAAGACAGAGGAACCGTCTTCTTAGCATCTCAACAGATGTTTCTCTCCACTAAATTCTAATTAAGTTTCTGACCCTTGAAATATGGCAAATAAGTAGAGGCAATTCTATTGGTCACAAGGAGACAGCATGGCGGGATAATAGTTTTCCTGCTGTTCTTATTGATACCCTGAAAACTTGAATCAGCACTGAAGATACCATATTAGAAGAAAAAGACTTGACTTTTGAGTTTTGACCAGATTGCATGGAAATTTAGGCGAAGGATAGTAGTTTCAGGAGGGTGTGTGATGGCTGGGGAAAGAGGCAACCCACGGCAATTCTCCCCCCCACGCACAGACAAAAAACACCTTTGGACTCTAAGGAACATTTCTATTCATGTCTTTGTCTTGTATAAATAAAAGACGTGTATTTGCAGAAGCAAGATATGTCTTGAAAGAGCAAAGCTGCACCGAGTCCCAAAGTATTAATTCAAGCAATAAATAATGAAGGAGAGTAACAGCCTGGAATGGGGCTGTCAAACTCTCGGCCCACGCTGGCCACACCCACGTCCAATTTAGCAAAAGGGGAGGGGGAAGTCACGATACATCACATGATGTCACCGTGACGACAAGAGTTTGATACCTCTGGACTAGAATTAAGGAGAAAACTAAGGAGGACCAATCTAGAACTAAGGAGAAATTTCCTGACAGGACAATTAATCATTGGAACAGCCCCCCTCCAGAAGTTATGGGTGCTCCAACACTGGAGGTTTTTAAGAAGAAATTGGACACACATTTGCCTGAAGTGGGATAGGGTAGGAGCATCCAAACTTGGGAATGTTAAGACTTGTGGACTTCAACTCCGAGAATTCCCCATCCAGCATGGTATCTTTCCTCAGCCAGCCATGCTGGCTGGGGAATTCTGGGAATTGAAGTCCACAAGTCTTAAAGTTCCCAAGTTTGGACACCCCTGGGATAGGGTCTCTTGCTTGAGCAGGATGTTGGACTAGAGGGCCTCCAAGTCCCTTCCAACTCTGTTGTTCTACATCAAAAAATGAAGTCTGGGAAATGGGTTATGAAGCTGCGGGGATCCGTTTGCTCTACTACTGCTTTAGGTAGACCAGTGGTAGATGCCTACAGAAAGCAACTGTTACCAGTTCAAAACTTCCTTGACATTGCCTATACCAAGTCTCCTCCCTTCACTTCTCCTCTTTGTCTTTCCCAAACAAATCATTTCAAGCCATTGGCCAGATGACTGTACATAGCGCACACTTCCACAACCTTTCTAGCTTTGCAGAGCAGCTGGGGGGGAGGGCGGCAGAGAGGGGATGGTTCTGTGCAAGTGACCGGCAAGTGTGGGCACAGCTCCATTTACACAAATGATGGTCATGTTCACCCCCTGCTCACACAAATGCAACACACATGCTCTCCTGCTGCTTGTGCAATTGGGGATGCATGGACGGACCAGAGGTGAGTTCCTACCAGTTCGGATCGGTTCAGCCAAGTAGATAGTAACTCGGCCACCCACACACCCGAACCGGTTCTATTGTCGGTGGCACCATCTTTATTTTTGCTTCTGTGCATGCGCAGAATATTCTCCATTGCAGAAATGTACTTTCCCCCCATTTTTTTTTAACGTTCTGAGCATTTTTTTGCACACCAAACCAGAAATAATGCTGGTAGCAACCCACCCCTGGCACAAGCGCATCACCATTGCTTCCATGGCCTGGTTCCATAGGGCCCATGGCACAGTTGTGGGCCATGGCCTGTGGGTTGGGGACCCCTGAGTTAGAGCACTTGTGAACTCAGGCAATTGGGGACACCAGACTGTGAAGCTTCCCTGCATATTCTCATTTCTCTCCTTTATTGTAACAAGTCATTAAAATAAAGCAGCAAGTTGGTCTAAGAATTCTCTAGTAAAGTGGGAGAAGCTTACCTCACATTTGTTTTCAGTGCATTAATTATCAGTGCAGCGAACTACCTCAGAGGATATAAATATAATCATATTAAGCTTAATTACAGAGCATTAATTACAGGGGAACTCTTTTAACTGTTAGCTTGGAATCGAGCGATGTCTTTGTTGTACCTTTTTTTTTTAAAGAAACAAAATGTTGAAGAGAGGAGACACAATTAAAGATGACTGGCCCATATCCAGAAGCTAGCAATTGTGTCTTATTTACAATATATCTGTACTTATCTATGCAACACATATTCCAACAGAGTCTGACGCAATATTAAACTGTAATTAATGTGTAGCATTTATGTAGGCAATTGTACAAAGTTAGCAACCACCCCTCTCCTAGAAGAATGAAATCTTTTGAGAAATTTGAAAAAAGGCAGAATATTGTATTTCCCTAAAGGAGAAACGTACTCTTGGAAAGCAGCCCCCACCTTTCTTAATAGTCCCAGCAGGACTGGGATAACCTATAAAACCTCCAGTTCCAGGATGATGTGATTACCATATTTTTCGGAGTATAAGACACACCAAGGTTTTGAAGAGGCAAATTTTGCACTCTGCAAACTCCCAAAAACAGCACGTTTTTCATGAAAACAGGCCCATTTTTTTAAAAAGGGGGCATGAATAGCCTTTAGGAGGCTTATAGAGTGCTCCAGGGGGCTGGGGGGAGACACAATTGAGCAAAACACAGCCCTTCCTTCGCTCATTTCTGCTCTCACCAGCCCCCAGGAGCACTCTGCAAGGCTCTAAAAGTTATGCATGGCCATTTTGGTGAAGGGGGCAGGGTTTCGGGAAGCAAAAAAGGCTGTATTCAGTGTATAAGACTCATCCAACCTCTTTGCAGGGTAAAATGAAGAACTAGAAGGGTTAGGAGGACAACTGAAAGGAGCATTTTATGGGCCAATTGTCAGAAATCCCAGATGAGGTGGTAATCAGAGAGTAATCAGAGGGCTGTCAAAATATCTACAGCCCCTCACCTCACATCCTGGACATAAATTGTTTCAACTTCTATCCTCAAAACCATGCTATAGGGCACAGCACACAGAACAACTAGACACAAGGCAGTGGTGGGTTTCAAAAAATTTTAGAACCTCTTCTGTAGGTATGGCCTGCTTTGTGGGAGCGGCTTTTTGGCCATGTGACTGGGTGGGAGTGGCTTTCCAGCCATGTGACCGAGTGGGAGTGGCTTGGCAGTAATGTGACTGGGTGGGCATGGCCAACTTGTAAAATATGGTGAAACTCACTTAACAATGCTCTTGCTTAGCAACCAAAATGTTGGCTCAGAAACTCTGGCATTTGAAGTGTGCAAGTCTTAAAGCTGTCAAGTTACAAGATCCTTGCACCCCTAACCCTTTAGAAAAAAAAACCCAGGGATGTTCAAACTTGACAGCTTTAAGACTTTAAGGTTTAGATAGGACTCTTAGAGGCGGGTGGGGCAATTTGTGAGCCAGCCATTCAGTGAGTAGTGGGCGGGGCAAGCATGGTATGGACTTGCAGTGGGAGGGAGCTGGAACCGGTTCTAAATGGCATGGTAGATTTGTGGAACCTCTTCTATAGAAGAGGTTAGAACTGGCAGGAACCCACCGCTGACACAAGGACAGTTTCCCTCCAAATGCCATCACTCTTCTAAATAACTGATTCCCACAATACTTTATTAAGACTATATTTATTACTATTATTCTTTGCATCCTTCCTAGTATCTATCTCATCCCACTTATGACTATAACCATGTTACTTGTATCTTTAAAATTTATATTGCTTTTATTTGTTTCCTAGTATGATTTGATAGTTTATTAGTAACCTTGACTATCACTGAGCATTTTATCTTTTATTCTTGATGAATGTATTTTATTCTCCTTATGTACACTGGGAGCAAAGGCAAATTCCTTGTGTGTCCAATCTAGAATAGAACAGAACAGAATAGAACAGAACAGAACAGAATACCGTAGCATACCATAGCATACCATAGCATACCATAGCATACCATAGCATACCATAGCATACCATAGCATAGAATACTCAGTAGAATAGAATACTCAATAGAATAGAACAGAATAGAGCAGAGCAGAACAGAATAGAATAGGATTTTTATTGGCCAATTGTGATTGGACATAGAAGGTATTTGACCAAACAAAATTCTATTCTATTCTGTTCTATTCTATTCTATTCTATTCTATTCTACTCTACTCTACTCTACTCTACTCTACTCTACTCTACTCTACTCTACTCTACTATACTATACTATACTATACTATACTCTACTCTATCAAGTAATGGGGTCCTGCATCAAAGTGAGCCCTGAAACTTAAAAAAAATAGCCCTTTTTATTTAAGAAAACGAGAGAATGACAAATCGACATTTTAAAATATATTAATCAAGCAACACATTTTCCCCCTGCAGGGACTTTGCATGTTCTTTGCTTTCATATTTCAACATAAACCCATTTTGCAATCAACTTTGGTGTGTGCAGGAAAGGAAATAATTTATTCCCGTATTTCAGCAAAGGTCAGAGAATGTTGGATTTAACTCATGTTGCTTAAATTTGCAAGGAAAGGACAGAGGGAGCACTGATTAAAGAAATTCATACCAAGTTACTGCTGGTAGCGTGGGAAGAAGAATATTCTTTTCTATGTCTAATTTGTGTCCCTTGAATATTAAAAGTTTTAAGCAGGAGCAAATATTGCATTTAGATGTGGTCTTTGAATGTGAATATTCTTGCAGCATATCACTTTCAGAGCAAGGAAAAATCTACATTTCTAGACCTCTGAGGGAGGGGTAGGGAGACAAGCAATGACAAAATGTATGATACATTGTGATGCAAACTCCACCCCTGTTGTACATGTGTTGCAACATTGCATGCATATACATAAGGGGCGGAACTTATATCTTGATTACATTGTAGAGGTTTTATCATGCTTATATCAGAGCCGAGGTGGCGCAGTGGTCAAAGTACAGTACTGCAGGCTACTTCAGCTGACTACTAGTTGCAGTTCAAATCCCACCAGGCTCAAGATTGACTCAGCCTTCCATCCTTCTGAGATGGATAAAACAAGGACCCAGATTGTTGGGGGCAATAGGCTGACTCTGTAAACCACTTAGAGAGGGCTGTAAAAGCACTATGGTATATAAGTCTAAGTGCTATTGCTAAATGCTATACTGAAGAAACTCCTAGATTTTTTGGACACCTGTGACAGGGGATTACAGTTCTGCCAGAGAGTCAAAATGAATATACTGAAATATTTCACACAAGAAGCATCCTACTTAAATTTGCAGATGATGTTATTTATCTTGCGTGGCGTAACAGAATACAGCATTAATGCATAAAATTGACAAAAAGAGCATATAAAATGTGTATCGAAATGCAGACTAGCAATGTAGACTAGCTTCCTTGTGGTGCACCCTAGGAAACTTTGTCATGGCTAAATAGTTTACACATTCCAGCTGCTGGGCCTCGCAAGAGATTTCCCAGCAAGGAGCAGCACCACGAATGCCGAAAATAAAAGCAACAGCTCTTTTCAGAACCAAGTGACAAAGGACATAGTAGACATCCTGAAAAATTGTACAACTTAATGTGGAAGATATGAGCAGGGCTAAACCAGACTATTTGCCATATTTTTGGGAGTATAAGATGCTCCGGAGTATAAGACACACCTTAGTTTTTGGGGAGGAAAATGAGAAGAAAAAAAATTCTGCCTCTGCCTACCAGCTTCCATGGTATTCAGCTGACACATGGTAACAAGGTCAGCCAATGAATAGGCATAGCAACTAAGTCAGCCAATGAGGGCTATTTGGACTCTGAAACAGTATTTGCTGTGTGAGCAACAAGGAGACAGGAAGGAGCCTGGCTTAGCCGAGAACTGAAAGTGAAACTGCTTGTGTTTTGCTTGTATGTACTGCTACCTTGGAAAACCTGCTTTTGGTATTGTATTGTACATTATTATAATTCTGCATCCTGCTGAATCAGTTGCTTGTGTGTGCTTTCTGAATGTGATTGCTGCTGCAAACTCTGAAGAGCCAGGTCAGCTTCAGCACTTATTGTAGCCTGATTCAGCACAGCCAATTGGCGGGTGGATCGGACTTCCGGAATACCCCCAATCAGCTGTTCCAGGCTGCTGGGATTGCCACAGGCCATTGCTGCCTTCATGCCACATGTTTTTGGCCTCTGGTGTGTGTGGGTGGGGCTACATTCAGTGTATATAAGATACACCCAAATTTTCACCCTCTTTTAGGGGGCAGAAGTGCATTTTTTAATCTGAAAAATATGGTACTTGGGTTTATGAATGGTTGCTCAATGGATGTTGTCCTACTACAAGAAACTCATTGTGCTGATGAAATTCAACTTAAAAACAGAAGAAAACCTCCACAACCATTCTCTGGCTGTGGCTACTTACTATTCATATGATATTTTTATAGGTATGGTAATTTCCTGTCCATAGTGGCCTCCATCTATGTCCTGCAGTAAAGCTTTGCATGAACTGCTTGAAGTTACACTCAAGTTACAACTGATCCAGAATCCCGCAATGTAAGCAGCTGTGGGTACCTGTGTATCCCTGCTCCTGTGAAAACTGCAGTGATGATCAATAGGCTTCTGGGTGCAGTTTAAGGTGCTGATGCCATGCCTAAAACCACACAAGGCATAGGATTACATAATGGCAGGATTTCCTCTGTCCTATTGGGTCAGCTTATTTGTAAGGTTCATCGGAGACGCCATGCTTCATGTTGCGTCTATTAAGCATTATTGGGAGACAAGACCTCTGTCACTGCTTGTCCTTTAGAAAAACATTTTCTTCAAGATCTGTGTAGGTTTGGTTGACCTTCAGAAGAACAACAAAGACCTTTCCATGGGCACAGGGGTAGGGCATCTGGGGTGAACATACTAGCAAAGTGCTTGTTGAGAAAATGCCTGGCCTTTCCCCGCCCCTATGGCCATTGGGACTTTTTAATTGCTAGCAATCCAGAGTTATGTATGAATAGGAGGCTATATGATTTGAAATCACATATACATACAATTACGTTCTTTCTGTACTTACAATTACGTTCCCTGTGAGTACAGGGAGTCAAAGATTAAGGAGATAATTTTTTTCAGTTTCAGTTTGTTAAGGCCAGCAATCAAGCTAGATGGGACAAGTTGGTTTGTGCATGCATTTGTAATTTATTTATTTTTTTAGATTTGTTCGAATCCAGGAATAGGAGTGAGAGAGCAGGCTGCCCTATAACAATTGCAGCTGATTTCCCAGTTAAAATAGCTTGCCTTAATAGCTACTTGTATTTATTTATAAGGTAGAGATGCAATTTAAATGGAGGAAGGAAAGGTTTATCCATTTCTTAGTGGCAGGAACCTGATTTAATTTCCCTTGAAGCTATTTGCAACCTTATCTTAAGATTTCTTATGTCTCTAACTGCCCTGTCCATTCTGACAATATAAAATCTTCCCTTCCCTTCCCTTCTCCTCTCCTCTCCCTTCCTTCTCTCCTCTACTCCCCCTCTCCCCTCCCTGCTTCCTTTTCTCTTCCCTTTCCCCCTTTTAATCTTTTCTCCCCTTTCCCTTTCTCCCCCCCCTTCCCCTTTTTCTTCCCTCCCCCTCTTCTCCCCCTTCCTTTTTCTCCTTTTGTTTGACATGTTAATTATTGACATACTGACCTCTGCTGGGGAGGTTCAAGTTGACCAAATGCTGATTCCTCTGCTCTTTTGATATCTTCACCACTTCTGGGATGGCTTGATGTCATGTTGCCAAATCAATAAAACAGATACAGCCAAACCTTTCCTTCACCCTTTTCATTCTGATCACATTCTGCTGACCACTAATCACTGGGGAGAAAACTCCCTTGGCTGGTCAAACTGAAAGGATGATTGAAACAGTGGACTTTTTTTTTTTTTTTAAGGGAATCTTGATCAGGCTGAAGTTGGCTTTACCCCTTTTGCTTCTATTCTTAATTCTCGGGCTACCTTTGTTCTGCAGGATAGATAAAGGGACCCTCCTGATCTTTTCCCCCATTGTGCAAAATACAAAGGCCCAGAAAGAGCCATTTCCTTTCTCTGAGTTTTATTTACCATCACAATGGAACAGTTTCCTTCTTTGTGTTGGTAGCTTTACATCTCTCTTTCTCTTTTCTCTCTCTCTCTCTCTCTCTCTCCCTCTTTCTCTCTCTCCCTCCCCCCTCTCTCTGCATGTGTGTGCGTGTCAGTGGTGGGTTGCCAAATTATTTACTACTGGTTCAGGCACCCTGCCACGCGCACTCACTCTTTACTACCGGTTCGTGTACACTCCCACACATGTGCAGAAGAGTCCGGGCAGGTGAGCGGAGCCTCCTGCCATAGCTACTAGCGGTTCGCCTGATCCAGGATGAACCAGGAGCAACCCACCTCTGGTGTGTGTGCATGTGTGCTTGCAAAAGAGGTAGGAATGAGCAGATTATTTTACACACAGCTCACTGGAGTTGTAAAACCCAAACAGCAGCCCTACCTCACTATACTTCAGCCACTCCAACAAGAGTTGGGGGGGGGGGGGCAGAAGGGATGTGGTAACAGTATTGGAAAAAAGGGAAACCGCATAAAAACAATATTCTCTAGATTTGCCTTCTCCACTTCAAAAGATTTCATAGGTTGACTATGCTATTCTGTTATTTTTGGACCATATCATTGATGAAACATATTAAGGCTGACATTTTCTTCACAGAAATTCCCCTTAGGTTTTAGAATTGGATATCATTTAATTGGATGAAAGAGAATTGGCTTTTATATTTGAGGGAAATTCTCAGGGGTGGTGTGGGTTGTTCTTGTGTCCACTTAGAGGTGTTTGTGTGTTTTATTTATTATTTATTTATTTTAATGTTTTTTTTTAATTTAAAACAAACACAGCACCCTTCTTTACATGCTGTAGAAAGTGTATCAGTTGGTTACAAAAAGACTTTCGTGCCTCTCTTCCACAGTCAACAAACATAATTCATATTAACTCAAGCATTTTAACTCAAATATTTACACATGTCACCATCATCATATCTCCATTTTCATTTGGCTATAATTGTTTAAGCATCCTTCATCATAAAATATACCAAAATTTAATACATAGCCACATACTGGCCTTTCAATTACTATTTCTAAAATCCTCCTTATTTCTTTTTTATCTTATTTATATCCTGCCTTTTTATCTATCTAGGTAACTCAGGGTGGCCAATTCATTCAATGCTCCTACCTCTTCCTCCACATAATAACCCTGAGACAGAGGTGGGTTGCTGCTGGTTTGGCCCATGCACAGAAGCGTTGGGTGTGAATGCGAGTGCACCCACAAACCAGTAGTAGAAAAATTGGCAACCCACCTCTGCCCTGTGAGGTGGGTTGGACTGAAAGACAGTGATTGGCGCAATTTCAGCCAGCTGGCTTTTGTGCCCAAGGCGGGACTAGAACTCACAGTCTCCTGGTGATTGGACTAAAATCAGCCAGCTTTCATGCTGAAGGCGGGACTAAGCATATAGAGCAGTAGTGGGTTCCTACTGGTTCGGACCAGTTCGGCCAAACCAGTAGTGGTTTGGCGGCCTTGGTTACTGGAACCGACAGTAACCCAGGCCTGCCACACTCCTGAACTGGTTTTCCAGGCAGTACCATAGGTGGCGCCATCTTGTTTTTCACTTCTGTACATGCGCAGAATAATTTTTATTGTACTGCGCATATGTGTGCAGTGTACATGAAGCATGCATGCATGCACAGTGTGCTGATGAGCAAACGAACAGTAGTGCCTGCCGGAACCCACCCCTGATATTGAGGCACATATCTGCCAAGAAAACAATTCTAAAGCAGCTGTGTTTTTCTCATGCTGCTACCTTCTTCATCTGCCTTGTGGGATCAAAAAAAAGTAAATCTCTATTAAAGAGTTGCATATAGGTGGCATCTTCTTCCTCAATATGTTCTGAAGCCTGTGTTTGAAATTTATTTATTTAATTTAATAGGGTATCCACCTTGGGCAGGAGAGGGTAGACTAGATGACCTACAAGGTCCCTACAAGGGTAGAAACTAGTCAAGGAGAAGCAACTTAGAACTGAGGAGAAATTTGCTGACAGTCAGAACAATTAATCAGTGGAACAACTTGCCTCCAGAAGTTGTGAATACCCTAATACTGGAAGTCTTTAAGAAGAAGTTGGATAGCCATTTGTCTGAAATGATATAGGGTTTCCTGCCTAGGTGGTTGGACTAGAAGACCTCCAAGGTCCCTTCCAACTCTGCTATTGTATTGTATTGTCCCTTCCAACTCTGTTATTCTGTTACTGTTAATTTATGTATCATGTTTAGCAACTGCCCATCATCCTCAGGGGGTGACTGAAATCTGAACTATTGCACATCTGTAGAATTCAACAATCTCCAGTCTTCTTTGTTGCCCATAATGCAATTACATTATAAAAAAAAAAATATCAGTTCTCCCATTGAGATGCTTTAAATTTGAAAGTGTAAGCAGCCAGAGGAGTTTGGGCAGAAGTATAGAATGCAAATTGAATTTTTTCTCTTTCTCATCTTCTTCCTCCGTTCATCATATTTCTTTTCTAATATCGCCAGCAATAGCCCTCTCTAATACTCCAGCAGTCATACTTAACATGCCATCAGAGAAATTTAAAAGAAAAACAGAACAAAATACTTAAGAAATTGCAAGGCAGATCTTGGTATCTCTTCCCTCTTCAGATACATTGTCATCTTATCTGAAATATGAACAGAGTTTTTGATGAGCTGTTAAATGTAAAGCAAAAATAATCACATTGGCCACATCAGCTGGGGGGAAATTGGCCATGCTGCTAAGAATTAATTTTAGCACCTACATATCTAGAAGATTGGAAGAAATAAGGAGCATGAAATATTAAATGAGGTTGTAAGGCAGATTATACCAAATTAGGTTGCAGGTTAAAATGCCATTTCAAGGAAGGAAGGAGAAGGAGAAGGGCAGAGGTGGCATTCAGCAGGTTCTGACCAGTTCTGGAGAACTGTTAGCAGAAATTTTAAGTAGTTCAGAGAACCGGTAAATACCACCTCTGACTGGTCCCACCCCCATCTATTCTCTTCCTCCCAAGTCCCAGCTGATCGGGAGGGAATGGGGATTTTGCAGTATATTTCCCCTGCCACACCCACCAAGCCATGCCCACAGAACTGGTAATAAAATTTTTTGAATACCATCACTGGAAGAGGCTGCATCACTAAACCAATCTACTAACTTTGTTATTGTTATTGAGGAAAATGCGAGGCAAACATAAAATGAATCATTTTATTCTTTCATCTTGAGATAATGCATAAAATATTAGCTTCCAAGGAGGCTTCCAAGCTCCAATGCGCTAGAATAGTTACTGATTTTCTCCCAACCCCTTTGAAAATGTGCTTAGTCTCACACAACAAATTCACTTTAGAGCTATAGAGCTGTCCATTCCCAAGAATATAGAATATTCTTGGGAATGGACAGAGTATTTCAGCCAAATAGCCCTTCTAGTACTCCCTGTTAGGGAGAAGGTCTCAATTGTATAGCAAGATATTTTATTATAAAATTACATGCTGATTGATACAGAGAAGGCAATTCATAAACTAACTAATTGGAGATTAACTTAGCAGAAATGTAAAGCCATTTTATAGGGTTAATTTATGGTTCATTGTGCCAAGCGGGTCCAGAAAATTGGATCAAATGAATAAACCATAGTTCAGTTTAAATGGGATAAGTATGTGTTGCCCATCACCCTAACTAGAATGACCAACACCATGTTTTTAGTGAAAAATTGGTAGTCTACGTTTTATTTCTAAAGCACAAATATTTGATTTGGAGGTTTGAGTTGCCGAATCAAATCTGAAATTTTAGATGATTGAACTGAATCAATCCAGGCACTTTAGATAGCTTCTGTACTTGCATGGAACTTTTTCAAATCAGAAGTCCAAATCAACTCAATTTGGCAGTTCACTTTGGAGGTACAGATTGAATGGAAGTGATTTTTATTTTTGATCAATTTACAAGTCTGAATCAAATTGGATTGCTGACGTGAATGGAATAGAACCGATGACTTACAGCTGATATTGCTTGCCTTGCTCAAATTGCTTATGTTCCACAGGGGAAAAGTCTTTTCCATGCCTTGAAATAAGGGTTTAAGATAGCATTAAAATAGAATAGTTGGTGCTCCCTCAATTGAACTTTCAAAAATGTCAACAGGTGAGCACCAAGTCCATCAGGCGTAACAACCAGAACCACCTGCGAATAGTCTCAAGAAGAAGCTTTATTATCAGTCAGTCAGTTGGAAGAAATGTCCTTTGGGTAAGGTTCCAAGTGGGGAAAAGACACTGGATTCATGGATTGCATGGAAAGAAGGTTTAATGGTGGACAGGATCACATGCCTTGAAGATGTTGGATGAAGAAAAAAAAAGGGAAAAGATGCTAAGAGTGCCCTGGTTTTATGCCCTCTCTGGGCTTTTGAATTTGAGCTTGTATTCTGATTGGTTGTCAGACTCCCATGGGGCCATGCAGGGGCAGCTCTGTAGGATGTCCTCCCAGGCTTGGTTGAGCCTTGCTGGGTGATGTAATCTTCCCAGGTGCCACATGGTGAGATGGGTAGAGGGCTATTCCTATCATGTCCTGAGGGCCATGTCTTAATCCCATCGTTCTGGAGATGAGGGGGGTGGGGCAGGGAGCTGCAGGAAGCTGCTTTGTCTTTAAAACATGTTTCTCCTTTTCTCATCCTGAGAAATATAATATTCTGCCTTTTTAATATTTCCTAAAATATTTCATTCTTCTAGGAGAAGGGTGGGTGCTAACTTTCTACACACCCATGTTATGAGAATCTCATCAGACTGACTGTATATTCTTGGGAATGGACAGAAACTGGCGGAGCTCAGGACTGCACCCATGGTGGATAAAAATTGATGTTTTTTTAAAAAAATAAATTTTAAAAAATCAGATTTTAAAATTTTAAATCAGATTTTTTTTATTTAAATCAGGTTTTTTTATTTTTTATTTTATTTATTTCAATAAAATGCTTTTGGAGTAAAAATCTAAAGATATTTTTCTATTTAAGGTACATTAATAATTTAGTTTATTCAGCATAAAATGGAGCTTCGTTATGTAGCAGGAGGCTGTATATTCTGCAATATTGGGACTGTCGATGAATCAACAGCGGGTCAGAGGAGGAGCCACTGTGTGACAGAGACGACAGCTGCTCTTTAAAAATTATGATTGAAATCGAGTTGATTTAAATCAAGCCTTTTTACAAGTAATTTAAATCATGGTTAAAATCGTGATTTAAATACACTTGATTTAAATCAAATCCACCCTGACTGTGCCATTTTCTGCTGTGCTAAGGACTCTAAGCTCAGCTCCCTCTTAACATCTCTTTCTAATCTAGCTGGGGATTCTACAACACCACAGTAAATCCTTAATGAAAATGTTTTTAAGAAAATGTATGCAGAACATTCTGAGTTCTTTTAAAAAAAAAAAAGGCTCGGTCCTTGGCCACAATCCCACTATAGCTTTTTTCCTCCCTGCAGAAATCTACTAGAATTTCTCAAACTGCTGGTTCTGAGACGAAATGCATTTTAAAAACATTTCATAATACTATAAGATGATGGGAACAACAATGTACCCCCTGCTATAAACCTGCACCTCAAAAATACAAACCCCAGATCAGCTCAGCATGAGGTTAAGGAGTGATTTGAAGCATCTTATCAGATACATAGCACTTACGAAAGAACTGGAAATTGAATTTCTATGTTTTTGATTTCATACCTGAAATATTTCTTGTTGCTTATATCCCAATATGTTGATGTTTCTATATCATTGAGAAAAGAATTCTCGGTTTGTTTATTTTTTTCTTTTTTCTTTGCAAAACGCTTTAAGTTCTATCAGTGACAGTTATCTCAACATAACCTTCCAAGATTTCGAAGTTGCATCTTTCTTCCTGTTTCTTCCTTTTATAGACTGAAAAAAAAGTGAGGAGCCGTGTTAAATTAAGCATCTTAATACTTATACCGGGGTCAGCAACCTGTGGCTTTGGAGCTGCATGTGGCTCTTTCATCCCTCTGATGCGGCTCACTGTTGCCAGTTGGCACCACAATTTTGAGAGCACCTTCTGGTTGGGGAGGAACACCGGAAGGAAGCTCTATGGCAAGGGGCGGGTTTTCTGGTTGGCTCCACAGGGCTTTCAGTTAGGACAGGTAGAGGAAAAAAGATGCCATGCTAGGAAAAGACTCTATGGTGGGGGAACTGGACTTCTGGTCAGTTCCAAAATTGAACAGGGGGCTTCCAGTTAGGACCTTTGTGGTTCCCGATGTTTTCTATTCTGTGGGAAACTGGTCGAAATGGCTCTTTGAGTATTTAAAGTTGCCAACGCCTGACTTATACGTTGCTTAAAGCTATGCATGGAATATGTTGCGTGGGGGGAGGAGTTCATAAGAAAAATAGTTTTGAGGTGTTGGAAATGTTCTTTCTGAAACCATTTGGCTTGTAGGTGTATATGTATTATTAACATCAGCATGAATCAATCCATTGCAGGAGGAAGGATCATAGTATTGTTGGAAGAAATATCCTTCTGGGTTCAATTCCAAGTGGGGAGAAAGACACTGGAAACAATGGTGGCTGATTGGAAAGATGGTTTAATGATGAACATGGCTTGCAACCTTCCTCGGGTCTATCTCTCATTGCCACACACAAATATTGCCTACATTTAACACAACTCTTCAGCCATTGGAACTTCCTGTCATCAGTTAGAACTATACCCAAGGTAGCAAACATATGTTAGGTGCGTGTGCAAGAGAGCAATTCCAGCAATGGCCATGGCCAGTTACCTTTAGTAGAGATGGTGCAATGGATAAGAAATAATTACTTTTGGTCTAGGCTCTCTCCTTGGTTTGCAAGTGTCTAACCAGTGGTGGACTGCAGGCGGTCCGCCCTGGTATGGGTATACCGGTGCCCAGTGGTGGGTTTAAATTTTTTTTGGAACCTCTCCTGTAGGTGTGGCCTGCTTTTCTGGTCCACTGATGGAACCTCTTCTAACCGGTTCGGTAGATTTGACGGACCGGTTCTACCAAATAGGTGCGAACTGGTAAGAACCCACCTCTGCCGGTGCCTGCCCGGAGCACCAGGTACGATTCCGGTACAGTGCTCCGGAAGGCCCACTCGCCTGCCAAATGTCCTTACCTGTCTTTAAACTCTTCGGCACATACAGTGCCTGCATGACGCTCTGCTGAGCAGCTGGTGCATTGTGGAGGCTAGCGGAGGTGTTGCTGGAGGGTAGGACACATGCATGCATGCTGCGTACATTCATGTAGAGGACACCGGGTCCCATTGCACCGTACCAGTTGCAATGGGATCCAGAACCCACCACTGTGTCTAACCCATGGAGATTTATGTTGAGATCCCTCCTAATAGCATGATTGTGTTCTACATACAAGTAATCCTTGACTTACAACCCCAACTGAGCCCAGCATTTCTGTGTTGTGAGATATTCATTAAGTGAATTTTGTCCCATTTTGCAACCTTTCTTGCCACAGTTGTTACGTGAATCACTGCAGCTGTTAAGATGATAACCCAGTCGTTAAGTGAATCTGGTTTCCCATTGGGCTTTGCTTGCCAGAAGGCTGCGCAAGGGGACGACATGATTTTGGAACACAGCAACGGTTGCAAGTATGAAGCAGTTGCCAAGCAACTGAATTTTGTTCCCATGATCATGGGGATGCTGCAATCGTTATAACTGTGAAAAATCATGCTTTTCAGTCCGTTGTAACTTGGAATGGTCACTAAATAAATTGTTATAAGTTGAGAAAGAGCTCTATTTTTGTTGAGTGTGAACAGGGAGTGAGTAGAGAGACACACAGAGAGAGACAGAGAGACAGACAGAGAGGGGGAGGGAGGGGAAGAGAGAATGAGACAGACACACACAGAGAGAGGGAGGGAGGGAGGGAGGGAGGGAGGGAGAGAGAGAGAGAGAGAGAGAGAGAGAGAGAGAGAGAGAGAGAGAGAGAGAGAGAGAGATGTGGTTGTAGTTAATGCAGCCAGCAATAGTGGACGTGCCTACCCCCACAAGATTTATTTGCAGGTCAACTACTATACATTTGCAGCATTGCTACCTTCTGTAGAAGCAGAGCCATGATTTATTGTAGGCTTCAATTCCCACATGCCAAGTATGTAGGTAAATGGAACCTAGAAAAAAAGCACTTTAGATATTTACATTGTGTGGAAGTGGTCCCTCAACCGTAAGCCACCAAAAGATTTAATTATTAACCTTTTTCTCTAGGAATCTCTGTCCATTGATCATTTCCTTGTTTTATCCCCATCCCATTTAGAGTCTCTGTTTCTAAGGCCGCAGCATGGGAAATTACCCATTGCATCACTTGGGATGGAAAGATGGAAAGATTAGGGATGGGGCAGGTGCCTTGCCTGCATAAAGTCTTTGCTTCAGTTGCCAATTTATCCAGATTTCTTAAAAAAGACTCCAGTTTTTTGTTCCTGGATTGTTATTGGCTAACAAGAAGGCTCCATGGCAAGTGACTGAACCCATGCCACAATGACATCACACAAACTCCAGCCTTGATGTCTCAATCTGCATCTTTGTGATACAAATACAAAAGGGTGTCACATGAATTGTGGTGTTGCAACATGTTTTGTCCCTTTGTCATCGTGATTAGGAATGAACGGCTAGGAATGCTGTATTCAATGACCAATGAGCTTTATAAGGCCATTTGTGATGTTTCAAGTTGTAGGTAAGAGTGGATTTTTGTTTGGCTATCTGTGATCAACTTTCTCCCATTGAAATCTAGCAGCATAAATAGAGCCAAGGCAAGACCAACTATGTATCTATTTTCTCCTCCTCCTCTTTCTTCTTCCCCTTCTCCTCCTCCTCCTCCCCCTCCTCCTCCTCCTCCTCCTCCTCATCTATCTATCTATCTATCTATCTATCTATCTATCTATCTATCTATCTATCTCTATCTATCTATCTATCTATCTATCTATCTATCTATCTATCTATCTATCTATCTATCTAAATGGCTGTGTGTGTGTGCGCGCATGTATGTGTGTACATTCCAGCATAACTTTGAAATGTCTTGAACAATTTCAACCAAACTTGGTTCACAGATACTGTGGGAGTAAAACATTCCTAACATCCTTTGGAGGGTGTGTGTGTGTGTTCTATTAAGATGCAACCTGTTGTGCCTTTAAATGGCTTCTACTGTACTGCCGTAAAAATGGCTTTTACTGTATAGTGCAGTGGAGTTGCCATGGTAATGGTTTCACATGGTAATGGCTCTAGTAAGGGGGAAAATCCAACATTAGAAATTATGTTTGGTCCGGATATTTTCCCCTTATAAATAAACACCCGGGCAATGCCAGGTTATCGGCTAGTTGATAATACTTTCTGGAAGGTGCTTTCTGTTTTCATGCTTTGTGCTTTCTGATGAAGAAGAATATTTGTAGCTCAGGGTTGAAATGAGGGGTCAGCACACTCAGGATGCTTCCTAGTTTGGGTAATGAGGCATTTCCAAGAAAACAACCAAGTTCAGAGAGCACCAAGGATTATGCACCTCATTGTGCTTTCTCCCCTGTGATTTGATCATTTGAACTCTTTTGCATTCCTTGTTTTTCTATCCCTCCCATTGCTCTTAATCTATTTACCTATCTATTGGAGTTTTATCTCACCTTTATTATTTCATATGGAAATCAAGATGGCGAACATAATATTACTCCCTACTCCTGTTTTCTCCAGAATAAACAACCCTGTGGGTTGGGCTGAGAGAGAGTGACTGGCCCAAAGTCACCCAGGTAGTTTCATGCCTAAGGTAAAGGTTCCCCTCACATATATGTTGTAGTCGTTCCTGACTCTAGAGGGTGGTGCTCATCTCTGTTTTAAAGCCAAAGAGCCAGCGCTGTCCAAAGATGTCTACGTGGTCCTGTGGCTAGCACACGGAATGCTGTTACCTTCCCACCAAAGGTGGCTCCTATTTTTCTACTCACATTTTTACATGCTTTCGAACTGCTTGGTTTACAGAAGCTGAGACAAGAAATGGGAGCTCACTGCATTACTCACTCACTAGTGATTCAAACCGCTGAACTATCGACCTTTCTGATCGATAAACTCAGTGTCTTAGTCACCGAGCCACCACGTCCCTATTAGTTTCATGCCTAAGGTGAGACTAAAGGTGAGATTCCTAGGGCAGCACATTAACTTTATTTATTTAGTTTGTCAAACATGTATGAAATAACAGTATAAGTATAAACATGAACACAGGAAAAGGGTATGAATAAATGGGGACAGTAGGACAAAGACTGTAGGCATGCCGGTACGCTTATCCATGCCCCCTTTACAGACCTCTTGGGAATGGGGTGAGGTCCACAGTAGACAGTTTAAGGTTGAAGCTGTGGGGGTTTGAGGATGTAACAACAGAGTTAGGGAGTGCGTTCCAGGCGTTGACCACTCTGTTGCCGAAGTCATATTTTCTGCATTCAAGTTTGGAGTGGTTTACCTTGAGTTTGTATTTATTGTTTGCCTGTGTATTATTTGAAGCAGTTGAAGCTGAAAAAGTCATTGACAGGTGCTAAATTTAGAGTAGAATAGAATTGGAAGGGACCTTGGAGGTCTTCTAGTCTAACCCCCTGCCTGGGCAGAAAACCCTACACCACTTCAGACAAATGGCTATTCAACATCTTCTTAAAAACTTCCAGTGTTGGAGCATTCACAACTTCTGGAGGCAAGTTGTTCCATTGATTAATTCTTCTAACTGTCAGGAAATTTCTCCTTAGTTCTAAGTTGCTTCTCTCCTTGATGAGTTTCCACCCATTGCTTCTTGTTCTACCCTCAGGTGCTTTGGAGAATAGGTAGGATGTTGTAACTGACAATTTTGTATACTATGCTTAGGTCAGACCATAAAAAGAAACTTAGTTACTTTTTTGGGGTGGGGAGAGGAAAAGAGGCAGAGTTAAGGGGTCGATTTGAGACAGGTCAAGCTTTCATGGGACCATTGAGCCTGAAGGGTCAATGATGAAGCCCTCTTTCATAGGAATTGAGTTCTCTGGAGAAAGCAGGTTTGGGCCACCCTTCCAGGCTGGCAATTCATCAGCTGCAAATGACCTCATTAGAGAAGTGGCACAACTCTCTTTTGCAAGTGTGTCATTAGGGGATCCTCCTTTTCAATTTCCATGAGTTACAAGGCATGAAGTGCAATGTTCTTCCTATTAGCCATTGTAGTTTATTAAAGCTTTTCCCCCTTGGATGGAAGACTTTTTACTAGAAAGCTCAATCCAACTCAACTGCAAAGACTTCTGAGACTGTTTCCAGAAATGCTAGTTTGGAGACCTGAAATGATGGAAGGGGGGTGGCGGAGGTGAGCGGAAATCAATTTATTTTGTAAAAGGGACCATGTTTATAATCTATTGGCTGCCAGATTCCTTTTCTTTTTTGTTTCTTGTCCTTGAATTTTGCTCAAGAAGCAGTCACATTGAAATGTTGCCCTTGGTTTAAATTTATTTACAAAATATATGATTGTGTTGGCAGAGGGTGGCTTGGTGTTCTCAGATTCAAGAACTGAGCATACATTTTCTCAGGCTGCTCCTCCCTCCCTCCCTCCATTTGTGCTGTTTGTTTTCCTGTAGTTAGCTTCATCAACTCATCATAAATTCATAAATCTTATTCATTTTTTATCTTGGATATAACCATGCTTTCTGTAAAACATTGCCCTAAAAATAGCCCATGTGCCATTAAGTGATGGCATTTGCAAGGAAGCGCGCACGCACACACACACACACACACACACACACTCCTTATTTTGTCCTTTCTCAATTAACTACAGTGCAAGGCACTCTTTGTAAACCTGAAGGAGCATCTTATTTACTCAACCCATTCAACCCACCTAATGGGGAGCTCCCAGGGAAATCTACTCCCTTTTTATGACTCTGTAATCCCTTAATTCAGAGCAGAGTCAGAGGGACTGAATGGAGCTGAGAATTTACTGACCAGATGCCCTTCCTGATGCCATGCAGAGTTCACAGCAGATATTTTTGCTTTATGCCATGAGTGAGAAACATCTGTTACCTAGGATTGTATTCTTCTGAATGGGAGGTGAGCAGTGGTGGGTTTCAATTTTTTTTTAGAATCTCTTCTGTAGGTGTGGCCTGCTTTGTGGGAGTGGCTTGCCAGCCATGTGATGAGTGGGAGTGGCTTGGCAGTCATGTGACTGGGTGGGCATAGCCAACTTGTAAAATGTGGTGAAACTCACTTAAAAATGCTTTTGCTTAGCAACCAAAATGTTGGCTCAGAAACTCTGGCATTTGAAGTGTGCAAATCTTAAAGCTGTCAAGTTACAAGAACTTTGTACCCCTAACCCTTTAGAAAAAACACCCCAGGGGTGTTCAAACTTCACAGCTTTAAGACTTGTGGACTTCAACTCCCACAATTCCTCCTCCAGTCATGTTGGCTCAGGAATTCTGGAATTGAAGTGTGCAAGTCTTAAAGCTGTCAAGTTACAACACACTTGCACCCCTAACCTTTTAGAAAAAAACCCCAGGGATGTTCAAACTTGACAGCATTAAGACTTTATGGTTTAGATAGGACTCTTAGAGGTGGGCAGGGTGATTGGTGAGCCAGCCAATCAGTGAGTGGCGGGCGGGGCAAGTATGGAGCAGATGGGCTGGGGGTGGGAGCTGGAAATGGTTCTAAAAGGCATGGTAGATTTGTGGTTAGAACTGGCAGGAACCCAGGGGTGGGTTCATCTTCACGAATATTCTACTATGTCGTTTTCCCAGGGGAATCTACTAGTAACACAAATTTCTGGGATTTTTAGGAGAGGGAATTCTGAAAAGCTTGTTTTTTGGTGGCAGGACTGTTCTAAAGAATTCCCTGACCCATGAGATCTGATCAACTCCTACTTTGTTAAGTAGGCTTCATTTTCTTCAAATAGAATGAGATAGAATTGATAGAAAAGTGGTTGCTTTGTTTTCCTACATAGCATTGTCATTAAATAGCTGATAGGAGGAACATAGAAAACTAGGGTTACAGTTTGGCAAAGGAGGTGACATGTCATTCAAAACCTTACTGGCTAGCTGGACCTTCTGGGAGTATCATGTATGGTCTAGGGAAGCATATTCAGTCAAGATCCATTTATAAATCTGAGATTTTGATGTGCACCATCAATGCATCTCTTAAATAGCAGTTAACCATGCAACCTGTCAAAATGTTCTACTACAGCAGTGCAATATCTATTAATATCATAGTAACATTTTCTAAATTTACAATTATACATATATAAATAAAAATGTACATATTTTATGCAAGTTTGCCTCTATCTTCAATCAGCTCCAGAAGTAATTTCTCTTTCTTCAGTTAAGTATTTTGATTGATTGATTATGTGCTGTCAAGTCATTTTTAACTCATAATGACCACATAGATTTTTCTCCATGATTATTTCTTTCCAACCTGTTCTCCCAATGCTGCATCCATCACTATTCTAACTAACTCTCTCTACCTTGCTTCTGGTTTTCTTCTCTTTCCTTCTACCTCACCCAGCATTAGAGTTAAAACCTTCTCTGAGGACTTGGTTTTTCCATAATGTACATAGAGCATAGGATGGACATGATGGCTCAGTGGCTAAGACACTGAGCTTGTCAATCAGAAAGGTTGGCAGTACAGCGGTTTGAATCCCTAGTGCCGCATAACGGAGTGAGCTCCCATTACTTGTCCCAGCTTCTGCCAACCTAGCAGTTCGAAAGTATGTAAAAATGAGAGTAGAAAAATAGGGGCCACCTTTGGTGGGAAGGTAACAGTGTTCTGTGCACCTTCGGCATTTAATCATGCCGGCCACATGACCACGAACATGTCTTTGGACAGCGCTGGCTCTTCAGCTTTGAAACGAAGATGAGCACCACCCCCTAGAGTTGGGAACAACTAGTACATATGTGCAAGGGTACTTTAGGAGCCGAGGTGGCGCAGTGGTTAAATGCAGCACTGCAGGCTACTTCAGCTGACTGCAGTTCTGCAGTTCGGCTGTTCAAATCTCACCGGCTCAGGGTTGACTCAGCCTTCCATCCTTCCAAGGTGGGTAAAATGAGGACCCGGATTGTTGTTGGGGGCAATATGCTTACTCTGTAAACCGCTTAGAGAGGGCTGAAAGCCCTATGAAGCGGTATATAAGTCTAACTGCTATTGCTATTGCTATTTACCTTTACATAGTGCATAGAATAACAGAATTGGAAGAGACCTTGGAGTTCATCATCCAACCCTCTGCTCAAGCAGAAGAGTCTCAACCATTTCAGACAAATGATTGTCCAGTCTTTCTTAAAAGACTGAACAAAAGTTTTCTTAAAAACTTCTAGTGTTGGAGCCTCCACAACTTCTGAAGGGAAGACATTCCACTGATTGATTGTTCTCACCATTAGGAAATTTCTCCTTAGCTCCAGGTTGTTTCTCCCCTTGATTCCATCCATTGTTTCTTGTCTTGCCTTCTGGTTTTCCCTTCTCATGTTCATGGCAGCCCCTCCAATACTGAAACACTACTATCTATCTCTCCCAGTCCTTCCCAGTCCTTATTTTCAGTTGACTAGACATACTCAATTCCCGCATCCATTCTTCATATGTTTTACCCTCCAGCCGCCTAATCATTGTTGCTCTTCTCCGTACTCTTTCCAGCATCTCAACATCTTTTTTTATGTTGTAGTGACCAAAAGTGGATGCGGCATGTGGCCAAAGTACGATGATTTGAGCCTGGTTGTTTGTGCTTCAAGTGAAAACTCTGGGTTTATCCTAGACTTCCCAGTTGACATTCCCTAACTTTTAACAATTGTCAAGTGGCTTTGAGGCAGGGGTGGACTTCAAAAATTTCAACAACGGGTTCTCTGCCCAGTTGATGGGTGGACAGGGCCATGGCGGGTGTGGCCTAATCAGCCTCCTGCACCACAGTGGGGCGGGAGGAGTATTCACCTTTCCCAGGCTCCAGATGCTTTCCTCGAGCCTCTCTTAGGGATATTTCTATCCAACCCTTGTCATGGTCTGATCATTTCCTCATCAGGCTTGACTTCCATACTGCTACCCTTCATTGCAGGGAGGCGGAACCGACCAGATGGTTCCGCCCCAGGTGCCTGATTAATTTAATTGTTAATTTTAATCTAACTTTTTAAAATTGTATTGTTAATATTAATTGGGTTTGTTTTTGGATACTTTATTTAATTTCCTTTTTAACTCTTGTAATATGTTTTTTTTTAATGTTGTACGCCACCCTGAGCCCTTTGGGAGAAGGGCGGCATATAAATCCAATGAACAAACAAACAAACAACAAAATTGCTGCCCCCAAGCTCCAGAGGCCAGAAATGTTTCCAGCCTTCTGGAAATTCTGGGAGTTGTTCCCCTCCCCAAGTCTCTGTGCAGGCCCTATGCTCACCTCATATCCAAAACAGGCCATGTGGAGACTCCTGGGAGAGGAGGGGCAGGTTGGGAGGGCCCAGCCAGGGGTGGGATTTAGAGGTTCTCCAAACTGGCCATAAAGTAAGTTATGGGTTCTCCCGAATGCGGCTGAACCCATGACAGCCCACCCCTGCTTTGAGGGACACTATCAGAGGTGGGTTCCTACCAGTTCGCATCTATTCTGTAGAACCGGTTCGTCAAATCTACTGAACTGGTTAGAAGAGGTTCCACCAATGGACTCGGAAAGCAGGCCACACCTACAGAAGATTTCAAAATTTAATTGAAACCCACCACATAGCAGTACACAAATAACTACCATGTTTTCCCCAAAATAAGACAGGTCTTATTTTCTTTGACCCCTGAAATAAACGCTTGGCCTTATTTTCAGGGAGGTCTTATTTTTGATGTGCAGGAAGCAGCGAGCGTGGTCACCTCACACTGCTTCTGTGTTGCAATATTTTCAGGTAGGGCTAATTTTTAGGGGCGGGCTTATTTTAGCACATGTGCTCAAAAGCCAGATTGGGCTTATTATCTGGGGAGGTCTTATTTTCAGGGAAACATGGTATATATACAAATGTGACTTGCCCAATAATTTCCTTTATTCAGATTTTTATCTAGGAACAGAGACTGTGATAACACCTTCAATTTATGAAGTACAGATATGGCAGGTGAGAAAGTAATATTTTGAATCAAGCTTTGAAAGAAGTTAAAAACTAATTCCGGGGAATAGAAAAGTTTCAAAGGTGGCTTTCTTTCTCTCTCTCTCTTCCTTTTGGCAGTTTAAATATGGGACAAGGGAAATATTTTTTGCAGCCTTATTTGAATGACTGATCTGTCTATATACCTAATTCCTTTTTACTGCTGGAAGCACATTTGACGAGGCATTAGTCAAGGAAGCTTTGACAAATATTGAGTTATGCTGTAGGTTAGACAAAGGTCCTCTCCGCTGAATTGCTATGAAGCACCTTTTAAAATAAGCAAATGCAAAGTATGTCTGTTTCTTTCCCCAAGTAATAATATTCCTTTGCTATTCTTTTCCATAGTTCTTTACTGACTCTAAGTGGTTGATAATATGTATAATAAAATGCAACAACAACAATAACAATAATTAATATGAACAATGTATAAATAATAAAACTATTATGCACAAAAAATGCAAGGACAATGGAACAGTTCTAATTCTGAGATGATAAATCTGTATTTGAGGATAAATTGACTCATCTATTAAATTAGACAGAGGGAAGCAGAAATGTTCTCCATGAAGGAAGAAGCTGGGATTTTTTGTTTATATATGATGAGAGAGACAGAGACAGAGACTCAGAGAGAGAGAGAGACAGAGACAGAGACATGTACACACACAGAGAGAGAGACAGACAGAGACAGAGAGACCCAGAGAGAGAGATGGTTAGACTAAAGTAGTTTATACAGTAGCTGGAATTCTGCCCTAAATGACTTTAACTTAGAATATGAGAAATATTTAGAAATGTTGTTGTTTGCATGAAAACCCTCATAGAATAGCAATATAAACTATGTATATTTAAGATTAACGATCTTTTCCTCCCTCCCCCCTCCCTCTCATCTTTTTACCTGTCCATCTATCCACCCATCCATCCATTCATCCTCTATTATTTATCATTATCTGTTCTGACCCCTCTCATTCCACACCAAAGCACACTCAGAGCCAGAGATAAATTATGGCATTTAATTAACAGACAAACAGGTCCTCTGTACCTAAACACAGATAAGGCTTGGCAGCAATCCAACCTGCCAAGCTCACACAAAGTTCTCCGACATTCGATTCTGTGTTGACTTCTGCAAAGAGGGGTGTGTGCACAAGTAGCTTTTTATAGTTTGGAGAAGAGCCTAATGACTACCAGCTGAGCACAATTACCTCCTGTAATTGCATAATTGTTCCTGAGACCTAGTAGCTCTTTGATGGCGTGCATCCAGGAACAACT
This sequence comes from Thamnophis elegans, assembly GCF_009769535.1. Taxonomy (NCBI): domain Eukaryota; kingdom Metazoa; phylum Chordata; class Lepidosauria; order Squamata; family Natricidae; genus Thamnophis; species Thamnophis elegans. The sequence goes on along the minus strand of NC_045543.1, from coordinate 136,920,462 downwards.
CACTACTGGCCTCCGGCTCACTCTCCCTTGTCTCCTCCCCAACTGGTCCAAGGCTCAGATGCCTCCTGGTGGCCAACCAGCCTCTCTGCACCCTGCTCGGTGTTGGAATCCTGTCCAGGGTCCTCCACATCCTCCAGAGCCGACTCAGAGGGCCCCTCGCTATCAGAGTCTGGTGGCAGCTCCAATGGCTCCTGCTGGGCCACAACAATCTGTCTATTTACTCATCTATCCATATATTTATCCATCCACCCATCCTACCCACATATTCATCCATTCAGTTTATCAGATTTCTATCCCACCAAATATTATATGGGGACTTCCCTTTATTTCTACCAACACAACAACAAGCCTGAAAGGTTGTCTGGATTTGGAGAATCTGCATGACTAAGAGAGAATTTGAATCTAGTTCTCCCTGGTTGTAGCTCAACAAATAGATAACTGGGTGAGCCCAGAAAATCTCATGAAATGATGACTGAACTTTGTAATCTTAGGAAAAGGCTTTTATGTGTTCAGTTGTCTTTCAGGGTCAAAGAGTATTACATCTGTTCAAAATTGTTACTGAGCCAATAGTTCCCTTGTAATTCAAGCTACATTTTTGACTTTGACTTTCCATTCAATCACCAAGGCTGATGACTCCTGAGAAATATATTCTTGATTCAGTGGACCTGAAAAGTAGATTGTAGTCTTTCTCCTTCTCCCAGAAGGAAAATAGAAAGTGTTGCAACCATTCTAGTTCTGCTTGATGATGCTATTGCACTGCTTACATAATTCTGCAATATAATCCCATGATCCATTTGGATTATTAATATGACCAGCAAAAGGAAAATATTTATGTTTTTATTATTTTTAAAAAATGCACCAAAGCATACTGAAAACAATCAAGAAAATCAAAATGATGAGGAATTAAGGTTGGTCACAGAGTCAGTGAGATGTTTGGACTAGATTTGACATTTATATCTACATATCAAGTCCTTCCCGAGGACCTGGAATAGGCAGATGCTGTTTGATGGTGTTAAAGGTGTAGTTGTAAGGTGTTGCAAGTAAAGCTGCATTGTAATAGATTGTCCTTATAAAGGAGGTGGGACACCTTTATAGGTGTTTTTGAAGTTTGATAGCCATGGCCTGACTTGTTCGATATTGTTGACAGAGGAATCCATGCATTGACAAATAGTAGTTGTGATAGCAAATCTCCTTGAAAGATTCCTCTCTCGATAACAATCTACCACCATTGACCCAAAACTTTGTCTTCCTATTGTGCCATTGGTCTCTTCACAAAGCTTCTGATGTTTTTGCTGACTCCTGTTATTTCTAGACTCTTGATTATGCAGTCATGTGGTAGGGAGTCAAATGCCTTTTTCTAATCAATCCAAGCTACATTTAAGTTGGTCTTACTTCTCTTGTACTTTTTCAAAATCACCTTGTCAATTAGGACCTCACCTTTTGTTTCTCTGCTGTTTGGGCAGTTTCCTTTCTGCTCAGAGAGAACGTTTATTCCAAACTCTTCCTTATAGAGAGTATTTTACAGATTATTTAGGTTTTTGTAAGGAACAGAAAGCTCCTGTATTGAAGAAATGAAAAGGGGGAAAAAAGGACTTGGCAAACTGGCACTATAACTAATAATTTTAACAGATGTTGACTGATTCCTCCCACATTTAAAATTTATTTCAATGCTTCTTTTTATCTTCCATTATTTTTAGTTGAGATAATTATACAATTATACCTAATCAATGATATTCAGTATATGACACGTCAGTAGCTTTGTTCATAGTTTAAGAAGTCTTCTCAACTAATTAGTCCTTGGAGAATTTCTATACTGTTCTTGTAAAAGATGCTTCTGAAATAGCTGGCGCTTTGCATGGTATTAGATAGATTGAAGCAAAATTTGGTGCCATCTGTTCTACGGATTCATCTACACCACAGCATCCAATCCTCAATTTAGTCTAATTGTTGGCATAATAGACAACTTACCAAGTTAGTTATTTAACTAACTTATACATAGTTAAACAAACTATTTTCTTCCTTTAAATATAATGAGAAGACCCATATCAAAGATGAGTATATAATTTATATGACATATAGATATCACAGATTTGGAAATGGTTCATCAAAATTACTAACTTCTATTATTAGACAAAAAAAGGAATTCATTGCAAATACTGTATGGTTGACTGACATCAGTCTCTTTCTCCCAGAAAGAAGGTGTATAATAGGCATTTACGGAATAATATTTTTCCATTAAAAAGAGAAAAGCTTTATGCTGTGGTTAAAGATAGCTGTCAGCGTTCCAAATACCATGTAGAATCAAATCAGAATCGAGGGCAAAACTATGTTTAAAGTTCCAATTTAATAAAGCAGGCATGTTGGCACATAGCTATGGGATCCCAACTCTGGAAGTTACATCAGAATCCCACCCAGTTAAAAGTTCATGAGCTTGTCCCCACACCCACAATCCATCACATGGTCCAATCTCCTTCTTCCACGCTGGCATCCATGCCCAGCTTCTTCCGGTCAGGTGTACTAGTGTGGAGACAAAGGATGACCTTGGCTTCTAGCAAAGAATAAAAAACAATACATTCCAAAATTCTACTCCTCCCCCTCCCATTGACTATACTTAAAGAAACAGCATAATGAAATAAGAGAAAGTGTGGCAGGCCAAAATTCTAAAAGGAATATAAATGCAGGCTTGACAACAGCAGCTTAGAAACTGGGAGACTATGAGTTCTACTCTGGTCTTAGGTATGAAGCCAACTGGATGTAGGAAATAGACAGGCAGAGCCTGGGGGCAGAGTCAAGAGAGTAATCAGGCTAGAACTTTTATGTTCCCACAAGGTTCAAAACAGAGGTGATATTCAGCTGGTTCGGACCGGTTCAGGAAACCAGTAGCACCAATGATCAGTTTACCCTGCCCACCTATCCTGTCCTTTATTTCCTGCTTTCTAGCTCATTTCAATCATGTGGGACAGCTGATTCCCCCCCCCATGCTATTCTACTTACAGTTGCTGACTTGGAAGGTAAGCAGCTGAGCATCTAAATGCTCCATTTTCAGCATGCACTCACCAAACCAGTTGTTAAACCGGCAGCATCCCACCAGTGGCTCAAAAGTATATTGAGGTTGCAAACATTTGCAGTTTTTATATGTGTGAATAAATTTAGAAAGCAATTGCATAAACAGTTACTTAGCAACAAGATTAAAGATCAGAAATGTGACTGGACCTCTATATATTAGTGATGAGACACTAGGACATGTTAGTTCATTTTATTTGTTATGGTAGGAGCTGTTCTGATAAGAGCGCACTAAGAATTTTACATGTCTCCTTGAAAACCTGGTGTTTCATTTTAGATCAAGAAGGTGGCTCTTTGGCTATGTTTGTCACTATTGCAAATGGATCTGACTCAAACATTAGAACTTCCTTCCACATTATTCACCAAATGCTGTTGCCCTCATCTCAAGAATTAGGAATGCATTTATACATACTCAGGATACTGTGATGGAATATAGATTGGAGTCCTGCCTACCAATCCTGGAAAGTTTGGTGGGCAGGAAGAGGCTAAACTGGCTCTTCCCTTCAGGGAGTATTTCTATAGTTATGCAAATATTTCTTTTAGACTAGCAAGATTCTGTCTATAGGTAAAGAACAATAAAGTAACTCCACATGTCATTCTTGGTATTTGAGCCTGGTATCAATCTTGTCGGATTAATGCAACTATCAATGTAACTTTTGATAGTCTGTGAACTGCTAAAGGGGGGGCATCTTAACTTTTGTGCCTACCAAAGTTTCCAAACTTCATTGTCTCTTTGCCCTCTGGAATGCAGTCCCTCCGTCCTGGGACTCCAGACTATATTCCACCAAAGGTACCAATAAACTGAGTTTAGGTAAGATGAAGAAATACAAATTAGCATAAACAGATAATAAGAGAGAAAATAAATAGGGCTCAAACATATGCATGCCTGCATGTCTCTCTCTTTCTCATCTATCTATCTATCTATCTATCTATCTATCTATCTATCTATCTATCTATCTATCTATCTATCTATCTATCATCTATCTATCTATCTATCTATCTATCATCTATCTATCTATCTATCTATCTATCTATCTATCTATCTATCTATCTATCTATCTATCTATCTATCTATCTATTTATCTACCTACCTACCTACCATCTACTCTGCTCTGTTCCACTTGTCAAAAGATTAAATGCTTTCTTAAGGAGTTATGTTTATCTAGATCAATTTGGATTTGTTCCTAAAAGAACAGGAACAGTAGACTCAATTAGGCAAGTATAATATATAATGCTATATATAGTAAAATTATACTACCATTGCAATCATTAGATGTTTTAAAACCATTTGACAGAGTAAGGAGTAAATTTCTTTTTTAAAGAAAAGTATTACTGGAAATGGAGGTTGGCAGTAAGTTGATTTCTATCCATTATAGTCACTTGCAGAAGCAGTAATTAAACTCCATGGCTCAGATATGGAACATCTTCAAACGAACAGGCCATCAAATAAGTATCCTCACATTCACTTAGTTTGTTCCATCTCATCATTGAATACTTACTCATGAGTATAGGAGGGAGAGAAGAAAGAATATTCATAGCCTTAATTTTAAAAAAGAATGCTATATTTTTATCTCTTTTCAGGCAATATTTTTCTTAGGAATCCAAAGATGCATCTTGACTGTATAACATAAATTATGACAACAAAATATTTTGTTGGCATTGTTTGGCAATCTTTCTACCTCAAATTCTGATTTTTTTAAAAAAATCTCAAAACATTTCCAATCCCATTGCCTGTTACTTCACATCAGCAAGGAATTAATTATTCATTTAAAGAAAATGATATAAAAGGAGGTACTGACAAGCTACCCATTATTGGTTTTATTACTGTTATTGTCAGGGTTCCAAATAGCATCCAAAAGTAAATCAGAGTTCAAGGCAAAGTATTGCTCAAAGTTCCAATTTATTAAGAGAGCCATGTTGGCACATCTGAGAAACCCCGAATCTGAAAGCTTCCCGGTTTTCCCCACATAGTTGAAAGTTCAAGATCTTGCCCCCACACCCAAAAGTCCATCCCATGGTCCAATCTTCCACTGCCATTCTGGCAGCTTCCACCCATCCAGTTTTGGTCAGGTGCAGAAGTGCAAAGACAAAGGATGACCTTGGCTTTCTAGAAAGAATGTTGTTATGGCTACATATCATCTAACTCCTTACAATCCCCCCTCCCATTTTACCTCCATAGAAAATGCATAGTACAATAATAGAAAGTGTGGCAGGCCAAAGACCCAAAAGAAAAGATGGCTGCAGGCCTGACAAATATGGTTCCTGGCACAATCAGACAGTTGTTTTAGACTGGATTTGGCATCTTTATTTCCTATAGAGTCCTTCCCAAGGACCTGGGATAGGAAGATGTGGTTGCTTGACGATTTTAGAGGTATTGTCATGTTAATTAAGAAAGAAAACCAAGATGGTGGTCACAACAATGCAATTCAAGTGTCCTGAATGAAAATAGCCAGAGCTTCAACAACACTGTCAGGCCACCATCTTGGCTTTGGCTTAAACCATACTTTGTGGATAAAGAACAGAGTGATAGTAGTTATTTATGTTATTTATTCTCCATTAATTCTTTGCTGCCCCAAATCATCGAATAGAATCATATAATCCTGGGAGATTCACATGGCTTAAAAATGAATAAAACCATAGCACTTGATTTAGTTAGTTATGATTTGTTTATTTGTAGCCCACCTTTATTATTTTTACAAATAACTCAAGGTGGCATATCCAATAAACCTTCCTCCTTCCTATTTTCCCCACAACAACACCCTTGTGAGGTGGTTTGGGCTGAGAGCTGGATGACTTGTTCCAATGCCTCCTAGCTTGTTGTCATGGCTAAGGCAGGAGTTGAACTCCCAGTCTCCCAAATTCTAAGGTGCCTTCACCACTAGATCAAATTAGCTTTGCATTGATGTCAGGCTCCAGAGAGACATGCTGTGATTCTTCCAATCACATGCTGTGATTTCTGTTTTCTTTTTCACCCTTACACAGAATCTTGCCAAAGTAAAGGAAAATACCACTCACGTAAAAACATATACTCTGGGAACTATTGGGAAGGAACCAGACAGAGGTGGGTTCCTACCAGTTCGCACCTATTCGGTAGAACCGGTTCATCAAATCTACCAAACCGGTTAGAAGAGGTTCCACCAGTGGACCCGGAAAGCAGGCCACACCTACAGAAGAGGTTCCAAAATTTTTTGAAACGCACCACTGGAACCAGAGGTGGTGTTCGGCCAGTTTTGACTGATTCTGGAGAGCCGGCAGTGGAAATTTTAAGTAGTGTGGAGAACTGGCAAATAGGCTGGCCCCACCCCCTGCAGCCTCCCAGCTGATCTTCTTTTGTTGCTCTGAACAGGAGAACGGAGCTGGAAAGCAGGTTAGTGGGGTGGGGAAGGGAATGGGGATTTTGCAGTATCCCTCCCCCAGGAGTGGGGAGGGAATGCGGATTTTGCAGTATCCTTCCCTTGCCATCCCCACAAAGCCACGCCCACAAAGCCACACCATGCCCACAAAGCCACACCCACAGAACCGGTAGTAAAAAAAATTGAATCCCACCACTGGAAGGAACTGTCTTCATTCTCTTTCTCTCACACAAACTATCTACACTAAATTACCTGTTGCTCTTCTAGAACACACTACCTCCCTCTTGGGAATCTGGATGACATTCTGTCATATCCAATGCAATAACAGCACATAATTAATACATAAATCCAGCTCATATAATAATAATAATTGCCAATAGATTAAATTCCAAAGAAACTGGCAGTAGACAATTGGTCTTAACTGAAAAATTAACATAAAACAGCTATGACAAACTAATGAAGGACAAATTCAGTTAAATTTGATCACTGTATATTAGTTATATTACTATATTATATTGCAGAGATTTGATGCAGTAATTGCCATCCCAAGGAAACCTGGGGTAGAGAAAATTATTCTTGAAGAGTGCGGTAGCAACAGAAAATTCTTCTAGATAGAAAGATAGAAAGTTCTTAATTTTTACCCATATTACTTCATATAGGGTAGGAACACAAAAAAGTAAGCTGCATAGATATTTGGTTGCATATGAGAAGACTATATATCTGTTTGATTTAGAGTAAAAGAATTTCATTCTTTTACTGTTAATTTTTTTATTAAAAGCACAATAGGTTTTCTTTAAATTTTTTAAAAGTTCAGAAGGACGGACAGAATTAGTCTCATTGGTCTGGTTTGTGGTACACAATTTTGTTTCAGCAAATAACCTAGAACAGGGGTGTCAAACTCAATTTCATTGAGGGAGCATCAGGGTTGTGTTTGACCTCAGGCGGATGGGTGTGTGCAACCAGGATATGGGCATGGCCAGCTTGATATCTGTTTTCATCTGTGACAGCCTCCTGCAGCCTTCTGCCAGTGAAAATGGTGCTCGGGGGAGGAGGGGGGGCTGAGCTTTGGTTTTTACCATAACGGCCTCCTGCGGTCCTCCGCCAGAGAAAATGGAGCTGGCGGGGGGGGGGGGGGCATGCATGGCCCTCCCAAGCTCCGTTTTCAATGGCAACAGCCTCCTGCAGCCCCCTGCTGGTGAAAATGGAGCAAATGCCCTCAGCTCCATTTTTTGCTGGCAGAGGGACCATGGGCTGGTCCTTCACTGTTTCCAGGGCAGCAGGCAAGCCAGATCTAAGCACCCCATGGGCCAGATCCTGCCCATGGGCCTTGAGTTTGACACCCCCGACCTAGAATGAACTAACCATAAAACAAATCCCTAAATTATACTCTGCTAAGGTTGCACTGCATAAATTGACCATTTTCTAAACGGAGAGAGGGACATGTACCCAGTTTGATCCTTGCTATCATGTAAATTCCAGCTGTTGATTTATTGCTCATGCCCAGAGGTAGGTTCCTACCGGTTTGGACCAGTTTGGCCAAGTAAGTAGTAACTCGGCCTGCCACGCCCCCAAACCGGTTCTCATCTTGTTTTTCTAAACATCTCATCTCATTTTTTTTAGTACTGCAGATGCACGCATAGCGCGCATCAAGCACATCCCTGAGCAACCGGCAGTAACAGCAGCCGGAACTCACCCCTGCTTACGCCTATACATAAGAATCTAGTCAACTAACCCATCAGTACTAAATTGGCACTAGATAAGAGCTAAAGGATTTTAAGAAGACTAGACTAATATCATTTGTGACAATGTAATAATGCCAGGCTGATTCCTCTCTTGACCATCCATCTTCTACAGAGAGTGGCAATATTTTGGTTAAATATTTTGGAAACACCTAGGAAATCATACAAAAATTGCTTATGGTGAATCCCGAGATGGTTTACTGACTGCAGCTCCTAATGCATATAAATTGATCCAGCACAATAAATTGATTCAGTTTAAATGTTAATTTGTTATATACAATACAAGAAAAAATTAAAGTACATCTCTAAAGTACATCTTTAGTTAGATCAATGCTATTTAAAGAAAATGACCTTGTCTGAAAAATTTACATAAAATAGCTTTGACAAACGAGAAACAAATTCAATTCAATTTAATCACTGTGTGTTAGCTACAATAGTAGTACTTATTAATTGCAGAAGCTTTGAGGCAGTAAAGTTCAAGAGTGCTGAATATTTTAAGAAAGAACATACTACCGTATTTTCACGACTATAAGCTGCACTGAAAATCCTAAAATTTGATCAAAAACCGGCAGTGCGGCTTATAACCCGGTGCGCTTTATATATGGAAAAAGATCGAAAATCTCTCCCTCCCGATTTTACGCTCAAACTTGAAACTCACAAGCGAATGACCGCGAGCAGGCACACACACGTCCCTTGGGTCTCTCCCTCCCTCCTTAGCCGGGAGGCACCAAACTGTGCCCAGCCATCCTCACTTCGTCCTGGTTAAGGGTGGGAGTGTCTGAGACGCCGCTGGGAGAATGTCCACTTCGGGTTGCCGGGACAGCAAATTTCAAGGAAAAACGCAGCTGCTGGAATCGGTGCACCACCGAAAGTTCTCTGGTCTGGCTGCACCCGAGCTGGTGAAGCGCCCTTGCGATCGGAGCAATCGCGCGGCTCACCTGCACTGGCTGTCTCCCTGGCGATAGGCGGGCGGTTGCGAGCACTCCATCAGCTTGGGTGCAGCCTGACCGGAGCCCTTTCTCTTCTCAGAAATGTCTTCTCAGTGGAGCTATAGCAGCCTGCATGCCCCTTTCAGGTACTTTGACCCCCCCTGGGAGGGAGGGGGCCAGCCAGAGGGGCATAAAGGGAGCCGCAGCTTCTCTGTGAATGGAGGGGAAAGAGTTCGGCTTCTCTCTGCCATTTAAAGGCTGCAGCAGGGAGAATCCCAACTTTTTTCCTCTCCCTCCATTCAGAACGAAACTGCTCCAGCCTCCCCCACCCCCACGTTGCCCAGTAACCCTAACCTTCGCGCTCTTCTCCGCGTTCTCCTCGGGATTGCAATAGATGTCCAGAAGCGGCTTTTGGGGCTAATGGGGATTGGATTTCCAGCTCGATAGCCCCTGCCACTTCTGGACGTCTATTGCAGTTGTGAGGAGCCGTGGAGAGTGTGGAGAAGAGCGCAAAGGTTCTTGGCGCTCCGGGAAGCGGGAGAGGCGCGCGGTTTGGTTTATCCTCCCTGGATGTCGCAGTAGCAGCCCCAAACTCACCGATCTCAGTATTTTTCGCATCGGGGTGTGCTGCAAGAGGGAATGAGTGAAGAGTGAAGACCTTTTCCAGCCAGCGCAAAGGACTCCCCTGGACTTTTTTTGCTGAGCACAGGGCGACGGGTCCGCACCTCCACCACCAGCAATCCGGAAAGGTCTTCACTCACTCTCTCTTGCAGCATGCCCCGATGCGAAAAACACAGAGATCGGTGCGCTTGGGGCTGCTGCTGCGACGTCCAGGGAGGATAAACCAAGCCGTGCGCCTCTCCCAGCTGCTTTCGCGGCTTCCTGGAGCACCAAGAACCTTCGCGCTCTTCTCCGCTCCTCGCGATGGCAACAGATGTCCAGAAACGTCGGGAAACATGCGGCTTATAACCCGGTGCGCTTTATATATGGAAAAAGTTTGAAAAATTAACGTTAACTGATACTGCGGCTTATAATCCGGTGCGGCTTTTGGTCGTGAAAATACGGTAGTTGTTGTTGCATGTCTCCAGTTCAGTAAAGATTTCACCAAAAGGTGTGAATCATCTTAAATCAAATTAAATCTTTATTATGGTCATAGACCAGCATAACATTAGTACAGATAATCTTCATTTAGCCATTGCTTCAGATACTGACTGTTCAGAGTTATAGTGCTGATGAAAAAGTAACTTTGTGACAATTCCTGCATTTATCACAACAAAAGTCTTCAGTATGAAACTGATTAAGGTCTTGTCAGTTTCAGGTAGTAGTTATTAGCATGCCACAGAATTCTCTTTATCAATAATTTGGATGAGAGGATAGATGGGCAACTTCATCAAATTTGCAGATAGCATCAAGGTGCCAGAAATAGACAACACTCCAGAAGATAAGCTTAAGATACAGAAAGTTTTTGACAGACTTGAACATTGGGTGCACTCTAATAAAAGGAAATTGAATGGTGAAAAAATTAAGCTTCTACATTTAAGCAAGAAAAATCAAATGTATAGTATAGGTGGTACCTACCTCAATAGTAGTAACTGTGAAAAGGATCTTGGAGTCCTAATGGATAATCATTTAAATATGGATCAACGGTGTGCTGCAGCTGCCAAAAAAGCCAGCACAATTCTGCATTAACAGAGGGATAGAATCAAGGTAACATGAAGTGTTAATATCACTTTGTAATCCCTTGGTAAGGCCACACTTGGAATACTGCATCCAGTTTTGGTCACCACAATATAAAAAAAATGTTGAGACTCAAGAAAGAGTGCAGAGAAGAGCAACAAAGATGATTAAGAAACTGGAGGATAAAACATATAAAGAATGATTGCTGGAATTAAGTAGGTCTAGTTTAATGAAAAGAAGGACTAGGGGAGACATGATAGCAGTCTTCCGATATCTCAGGGGCTGCCACAAAGAAGAGGGAATCAACCTATTTTTCCAAAACACCTGAAGGCAGGACAAGAAGCAATGGGTGGAAACTAATCAAGGAGAGAAGCAACATAGAACTAGGAAGTAATTTCCCAACACAACAAATAATCAATGGAAAAACTTGCCTCCAAAAGTTGTCAATGTTCCAACACTGAAAGTTTTAAAGAGATTGGACAACCATTTGTCTCAGATGCCATAGAGTTTCCTGTCTAAGTAGGAGGTTGGACTAGAAGACCTCCAAGGTCCCTTCTAACTATTCTGTTCTGTTCCATTCCATTCCATTCACTAATTAGGGTCACAGAGATGAACTTATTAATTTGTGATTAGCATTTTTTAAAGAACAAACTGTGTTCTTGGGAAAAACAATTTATGAACTTTTTAAAACAATCTCTGCCCTATCAGAGAAGGGGAAAAAAAGATCAGACATAGGACATTGAATATCTAAATGTTCCTGCAGCGACCAGTGATTTTCATAGGAGAGCAGAAGAGAAATGCAGGTCAAAATGAGCAAGAAAGTGGTGAGAGTATATTAGCTGCTTTGAATGAATTCAAGTCGCTGGGGTCAGACAGATAACATCTAAAGATGCTAAAGGATTTGAGGGATGAAATCTCAGAACCACTATCTGTAATCTTTGAGAGCTCCTGCGTGTCAGAATATTTGACAAGAGCTTTTCTTCCCATCATTTAAAAAAAGGATAAAAAGTGGACCCAGCTTGACGGAGATACTTGAGAAAATTCTAGAAAACAGCAAGCATCTAAGAAGTCCACAAGCACTTGGATAGAAACAAGGTGGTCACTAAAAGTGAACATGAATTTGTTAAAAATAGATTGTGCCAGACAAATTTTTTTTTACAAAGTAACTAGATGATGTGGACATAGTTTTTGCATCTTGGAGCGAAGGAAGAGGACGCGACAAAAACTGTAGCAAAGCAGTAACCTTTATTCAAAGCATAGTAACTACGATACGACGTGGCGTGGTTCGCGCCAAACATTTATACCCCCAAGTTTGAACAATGAGCCAATAGGGCGTCGAGTAGCTCAACCAATCGAAGAGAGGATTAAACCGGCTCCGCCCAAGAACCAATCAGAAAGGGAGACCTTACTTCCCGCGCTAGTATTCAACACCCCTCCCCCCCTAGTCAAGGTACCCTTAAGAAGGGCAAACATAGTCTTGTAGATAGGTGGGGCGGTGGCGCTCTCGTCCCGACCTTCGTAATTCCCCAGTGATTTTCGTCGGGGGGGAAACCGCCGGCGGAGGCATGTCCGTAGCGGGGCAGTGCGTCTGCGGTGCGGCCCCAAGAGATGGTGCTGGCCCGGGGCCCCGTGCCCAGTGTCCATTTGTCCTAGGTGGCGTCTCCATGGCAACAAAAGTGTCCGACAGTGGCCCCCTGCAATCTGGTTGGAATGTAGATTCAGAGTCTCGATGAGGGCTTCGCGGGAAGGAATAACCGGATGAGGCACGTCTGTCCGAGAAGTCGGCTTGTCCCCCGTTCCCCGAATGGAGACTGTCCGTTGGGGAAAAGGTCATCAAGGGTAGCTCACGCTGAGAACAAGTGTCCGAGGAGCTCGGGCCGTCTGCTTCCGCGGGGAGGCGTCGCCTTAACTGGTCCAGGTGGCGCCTCCATTGTGTTCCGTCGGCCAGACCGGCCCTAAAGGAGCAGGGGCCAGTCAGAGCTGTGATGGTCGCGGGAACCCACCGTGGATCCCCAGAAAAGGAACGGGCCCATACGGGATCCCCTAACTTAAACGTATGGGAAGGGAGGGCCCCTAGGTTGCTCGGCAGATCCCCTGCGTAAAGTGGATGTAGCCTATCTAGGGGGGTTCGCAATCTCCTTCCCATCAAGAGCTCCGCAGGAGTTTTATTAGTCGTTGGGCAGGGCGTAGAGTGCTGGCTCAGGAGATACGCCGCCACTCTTTCCTGCCAGTCGCCCTGGTCCATGCGGCCCAAGGCTTCTTTGGCTGAGCGAACTGCACGCTCCGCCCGGCCGTTACTAGCTGGATGATAAGGGGCTGTGGCTGCGTGTCTAATTCCTTGTTCGGCCAGGAATTCTTGGAACGTGGTGGAGGTAAACTGGGGCCCATTATCTGAGACTATCACATCCGGTAGCCCATGTGTGGCGAACATCTTACGAAGGGCCCTCACTGTACTCTCTGCTGTAGTGGAGGTCATGGTTACCAGCTCCACCCACTTTGAGTAAGCATCAACGACTATCATAAAAGTTCGGCCATGGAAAGGGCCAGCGAAGTCAATGTGTAAACGGGACCATGGGCCTCTAGGAATTTCCCACTCCCGGGGGGGGGCTGTGGGAGGATTCGGCCTAGAGTTTTGACATATCCTGCATCGACCTACATAATCTGCAATTTCCGAATCTAGCAAGGGCCACCACACATAGCTGCGGGCTAAAGCTTTCATTCGCGCTATGCCGGGATGGTTTTTATGAAGTGCAGGCAGGATTCGTGCCCGCAGGGCTGTGGGGATCACTACCCTATCCCCCCAGACAAGACAACCCCCATGAAGGGCAAGTTCGGCTTGTCGTGCTTTGAACGGTCGAAATCCTTCCGCTACCTTTTCCGCGGGCCAACCCCTCAAAACCCATGAAGCTACTTGGGATAAGACCGGGTCAGCCTTTGTACAAGCTGCGACATCCGCAGCAGAGACGGGGAGGTCAGATTCAGCAATGGACAAAATAGAGAGAGAAGGCACGTGGGCTGTGTCCGTCTGTGGCAAGGGGCAACGGCTCAGGGCGTCTGCGTGCCCTAGCTGCTTACCCGGACGGTATAACAGCGTATACGAATATGCCGTTAAAAACTCAGTCCAGCGTGTCATGCGGGGAGACAAAATGGGGGGAGTTGGCTTGTCGCCGGCTAGTAGCCCCAGGAGCGGCTTGTGATCCGTGACAAGGGTGAAATTCCTACCATAAAGGTAGTCATGGAATCGCTTAATGCCGGACACTGCAGCCAAGGCTTCTTTATCGATTTGGCTGTAGTTCCGCTCCGTTGAAGAAAGTGTCCGGGAGTAGAACGCTATGGGGGCCTCTGAGCCATTCGGGAGGGCATGGCTCAGGACCGCCCCTATACCATAGGGAGAGGCGTCGCATGTCAAGACTAGGGGCATCTTATCGCTGTATTGGATCAGGACTGCCGACGAAGTTAAAATGTCTTTTATAGCCGCGAATGCGTGCGCTTCACGGCTACCCCATTTCCAGGCCGCTGACCGGTCAAGCAGTCGATGTAACGGTTCAGCTAACGAGGCCTTGTGGGGAATAAAAGGGGCATAAAAATTTAACAGCCCCAGGAACGCCTGCAATTCCGACCTAGAGGTGGGTGCAGGTGCGTTTTTAATGGCAGCAACTTTGGAGGGAGTGGGGTGAATGCCTTGTGCATCGATGAGAAATCCCAAAAATTCTACTTGGGGAACAGCAATTTCGCATTTGCTGCGCTTTAGTTTCAGTCCTGCCTCCCTAAAACGTGTAAGAACCTCCCGCAGTATTTTCAGGAGTTCCGAGTGGCTAGGGGCTGCGACCAGGACGTCGTCAAAGTAGGGAACGACGCCGGGGAGCCCGTGGAGCAACCGCTCCATAAGGCTCTGAAAAATCCCTGGGGCAACCGAAACGCCGAATTGGAGACGGCGGCAACGGAAGGCCCCGCGGTGGGTGACGATAGTCTGGGCTGTAGCCGCGTCATCGTCTACGGGGAGCTGCTGGTAGGCCTGTGCCATATCTAGCTTGGCGAAAATACGGCCTTGCCCTAAGGAGTGGAGTAGATGTTGCACTACGGGAACGGGATATGGATTTGCCTGCAGGGCCAAATTGATGGTCGACTTATAGTCGGCACATATCCTCACCGATCCATCAGGTTTGACCGGAAGTACTATGGGAGTTTCCCAACGGGCATGATCTACGGGCTCGATTACCCCCTGCTCTATAAGCTTATCAAGTTCAGCATCTACCTTTGCTCTCAATGCGAGGGGGACCCTGCGTGCCTTCAGCCTAATGGGCGCGACCTGGGGATCGAGGCAAAGGGAAATGGGGGTGCCCTTATAACAGCCCAATCTCCCATCGAACACATCTGCAAACTCGTCTAACACACTATCTACGGTGCGGGGAACTACCCTGTGCACCCCTTCTATAGTGAGACCCAAAGCGGGGAACCAATCCAACCCAAGGAGAGCGGGCAGGTCATTCCTAACAATTAAAACTGGAAGTTTTCCTTTAAAATCTCCGTATTCCACCCGGATGTGGAATATTCCTGCCGTGGGAATCCCATTTCCCTGGTAATCTAAAAGGGAAACCCCAGCGGGGCGCAATTTACTCTGGGGAACCCTAGGGCAAAGGCGGGAAAACAAAGCCCAAGATAGAAGGGAACGGGAAGACCCAGAGTCCACCTCCATTCGGCAAGGCTGACCTTCGAGACGGACGACGGTACTAATTTTACGATGGCCGGCGGGAACGTTAGAAGCCTGGTAGACCACGCAGTCGGCGCTAGAGGGCTGATAGGTTGAATGGCAGTCCTCAGCTCGCCTCGCAGAACGTGGTTGTTGGCGGCCTTTCGGTGGCTGGCGCTGGTCGCTGGGCTGCATAAACGAGGGAGCTGGCACAAGAGCCCGGCAGACCCTGGCGAGGTGTCCTTCTCCTCGGCAACGGCGGCAGACGGCGGAACGAAACGGGCAGGATGCGCGGCTATGGCGACCGCCGCATCCGCGGCAAGGAGCGTTTGATGCTGGCTGAGCGGGCGTCGGTGGTTGCTGGTGTGGCCTCCGCTTTAGTTGAGTCCTCATTTGTCCGACGGTTTCCTCCTCCTCATCTTCCGACGGAGAGGGGTCGTCGACGAGGTTCGTCTGGGTGGAAGGCGCTGCAGCAGTTTGCGCGGGGGTTTTCAGCTGGAGACGTTCGATGTCGGCCGTGGATTGTTCGGAGAGCTCTGCTGCTCGTGCGGTCTCCACGGCTTGCAGCAAGGTAATTTTGTGGTTCCGGAGCATACGGCTGCGCAATTGCACGTCGCGGACCCCGCACACAAACTGCTCCACGAGGTTCTCCTCCAGGTCTGCAAAATCGCACTGAGCGGCCACTGTGCGCAAAACCTCTAGAAACTGGCTGATGGATTCGTTGGGCTTCTGCACTCGGCGGCGAAAGGTAAAACGACGTGCGATCAGAGAAGGTGAGGGGGCGTAATGATCCCTCAGCCTGGACATCAGCTCGTCCCACCCAAGTTTGTAGGCTGGCCTCGGGGCGGCCAGAGCTCTCGCAGAGGCAAACATGGAAGGCTCACAGCAGGACAAGAAAAAGCTGCATTTCTCCTCGTCAGTCTGTGCCTGGTTCTTCGATGCAATTAGATAACATTCAAAACGCTCCATGAAACCGTCCCATGATTCTCCGGCAGATCCAAAAGGCGCAAAAGGAGGAAGCGATGATGCCATTGTGGTATGAAGCCAGAGAGGGAAAGAGACGGCAAGAAAAAAAAAACCCTTACGTTCGCTGCCGGAGTTCTCCACCTAAGGAGCGAATTCGTGCTGCTTCAAACGCGGTGGCAAGCTGGCTTGTTCTCCTCCATGGTCGCGGGGATCTCATCCCATCCTCGTCGCCAGTTTTGCATCTTGGAGCGAAGGAAGAGGACGCGACAAAAACTGTAGCAAAGCAGTAACCTTTATTCAAAGCATAGTAACTACGATACGACGTGGCGTGGTTCGCGCCAAACATTTATACCCCCAAGTTTGAACAATGAGCCAATAGGGCGTCGAGTAGCTCAACCAATCGAAGAGAGGATTAAACCGGCTCCGCCCAAGAACCAATCAGAAAGGGAGACCTTACTTCCCGCGCTAGTATTCAACAATAGTGTGGCTACATTTTAGTAAGGCATTTGATAAAGTTGACTATAGACTCTTTGTTAATACAAAAGAGCAATGTGGTTTGGATGGCCTCAATGACAACTGTATCTTAATTTGGTTGAATAATGATGCCCGATGCATAGTCTACAGAATTTATTTATGTGAGGGGTATAAATTCAAGGCCCATGGGCCAGATCCGACCTGTGGAGTGCTTAGATCTGGCTGGCTGGGTGCCCTGGAAACAGTGAAGGACTGGCTCGTGGGGCCACTGCCAGTGAAAATGGAGCTCACCAGGGCCTTCCCGACCTCCATTTTTGCTGGCAGAGGATTGCAGGAGGCCCTTGCAGCTGAAAATGGAGCTCACAAGGACTGCAGGAAGCTCTCCCGAACTCCATTTTTGTTGACAGACAGTTGCAGGAGACCATTGCAGCTGAAAACGGAGCTCACAAGGACTGCAGGAGGCTGTCCTGAACTCTGTTTTTGCTGGCAGAGGGTTGCAGGTGGCCGTCGCAGCCAAAAATAAAGCTTAGAAGCCATTTGTCACTGGCAAAATGTTTAGGCCAACAAAGGTGCTTCCCTGACATGAGTGATGTGGAGATGGCCATGCCCCCCATCCCCTCCCCCAAGGTCAAACACAACCCTAATGTGGCCCTCAATGAAATTGGGTTTGACACCCCTGATCTATGTGTGCAGGTAATCGTCAACCTACAAACTTCATTTAGTAACCATTCAAGTTATAATGGCATTGAAAAAAATAACTTATGATTGTTTTTCAAATATATGACCATTGCAGTGTCCCCATGATCATGTGATAGAAATTCAGATATTTGGTTCATATTTATGATGGTTACAGTCTCCTGGGATCATGTGATCCTCTTTTGTGATCTTCTGACAAGTCAAGTCAATGGGGAAGCCAGATTCACTTAACAACCATATTACTAGCTTAATAACTGAAAGGTCATAAAATGGAGCAAAATTCCCTTAACACTTGACTTGCTTAGCAACAGGAATTCTGTGCTCAACTGTAGTCATAAGTCAAGGGCTACATGAACAAAACTGTGCTTGCCGCTCTTTGACTCACAAGAGATATTGAACTCCTTATTACGATTTTTAAAAAGTGTTTCTGCGCCTTCTTTTCTTGCCCGAGAGAAACTCAAAGCACCAAATCACAGACAGAGAAAACCGGTGGGTGGGGAACTCATCAATCCCTACATCTCTTGTCAGAGCTCTGACAAGAAGTTGAAACCCTAACATTTATCTATTTTTGGAAAACAGAATTCTGTATTTGATAAATCTTCCATCAACACTTGGAAAAAAAAACTGGAGAAAAAAAAGAAAGTTTTAAAGGGAGTTTTAAAAAAATAATCAAAAGCATGTTTTTTTTTTTAAAAAAAAAATCTTAGTAAAAAATTGTTAGGTGGAAATACATTTGGCTTTTTGTATTTTCTGGAAAGTGTATTCTAAGATAAAATTAAGATGAAAAGAAGTGCAGGAAGAAGAGAAATAGAAAAAAGGAAAGTAATGATTATAATTGAAGTAGGATAAAAAAACATTACAAGCTCAACCTTTTCTTTACATTTCTAAATGTTTCAAGCCGTAAAAACAAAGTCATTTTAATCTCAAAACCCAAATATTAAACTTTCATTTTTGTTTCGATTTTGAGCACAATATCCAGAAGGGGTTTCCAATTGGAAATAAAACTAGATATATTCCTCTCTTTAATTAGGACAGTCAAGTTTTCCGATCTCTGCCAATTTCACAAAGGTAGACCTACATTTTGCAAGGTGCTGTTTTTAATCTGTCAGTTGCCTCCCCAAAAATGGCATTGCAGGATAGGACCGTAAGAGGTGATAATGGCCACCTTTCACCAGAAGTGATCTGTTTTCCAACTCATATTTAATAACTGAACTTACCGCATGCTAAGATTAGAAATTGTTATGTTAAAATCCAAAATGACAAAGCCAGATGTGGATCGCATCATAGTTAACAGCAGGGGTGTCAAACTCAATTTCATTGAGGGCTGCGTCAGGGCTGTGGTTGACCTCGGAGACCGATTCGGGTGTGGCCGACTGGGTGGGCATGGTCAGTTTGACGCCACTCTCTGGGGATGGTCAACTGGATGGGTGGGGCTGACTGAGTGGGCAGGGCCAGCTTGTCACCACTCCCCAAATGGCTGGCATATTTTCTCTTTGTACTGGGTAGACCGGGTTGAAGCCACACTGGCCCAATGTTTCCTCTTTACATTGGGTAGACTGGGCCAACGCCACATTGGGTAGACCAGGCTGAAGCAATGCAGGCTGGCCACTTATATTTTCCAGGATGGCCCCCTGGGCCAGATCCAACCATATCAAGGGCCAGATCCAGTCCATGGGCCTTGAGTTTGATACCCCTGGATTGCAGCACGAAAGGCCAACCTTGGCACCTTTAAGACCTGTGGACTTCAACTCCTAGAATTCCCCAGCCCAGCAATATTCCCATGGATGATTTCTGGTTTAAAATCATAGAAGGGAACTTGGATAATGTGACCAGACGTCCCGATTTCAGCAGGACAATCACGCTTTATAACAATTTGTCCCATGTCCTGGGTCATTTTAAAAAAGTCCCGATTTTCTGGCTTCATGTTGAAAGCCCAGTGGATTTGCTTAAGGAAATTTTGATGTTTGGCAACAGATTCGTATTTATGATGGTTTCAGTGTCCTGGGGTCATATAATCCCCTTTTGACAAAGTCAAATGGGGAAACCAGATTCACTTATGTTACTAACTTATCAGCTGCAGTTATTCAATTAGGAACTGTGGCAAGAAAGGTGGTTTAATGGGCTTAGTGACCAAAGTTACAATGGCATTGAAAAAAGTGACTGATGACCATTTTTCACACTTAGCGACCATTTTCACACTTAGCAACCATTGCAGCATCCTCATGGTCATGCGATCAAAATTTTGATGTTTGGCAACAGTTACAATTTATATTTGTAAATTGTAGTTATGTTGAAATTAAAAAAAATATTACAATACTATTTTTGCGTTGTATGAAAATTTTTGTTGATCCGTATAAAATTTTTAATCAACCCCCACCCACCCCGGTCAAAGGTGTCCCTCTTTACCAATCTGAAAATCTGGTCACCTTAAACTTGGAGATCATCTAGTCGAACTCGAATGTGTGACTACTACAGAACTCAACGGATTAGCCATTGAGTTTCATTTTAAATATCTCCACTACAGAGGGGGTATTCTGCCGATTCGCCCCGGTTTGGGTGAACCGGTTGCGGCAACGGGAGGCTCCGCCCACCTGCCCAGACATCATCATGGACACTCTGCGCAGAAGCGCCACACGCACCCTCCCATTTCCAAAGCATAGCGAAGATAAGAGGAAACCATTACTGCTCTGCTATTACAAGAGATTGATGATAGTCCTTTTGTTTTAGTTTCACATTCTTCTCTTTTGTACTTTCTGCCATTGGCTTTTTAAAATCTTCCCTCTTTTAAACATCCAAGCAATAAATTCTTCATCGCTTGCAGCCCTGGGCTCAGCTCACTAAATAAAACCTGACATTTCAGGACCAAATCTCCACTTATTCCCTGGGTAGTCATTTTGGGGTTGTTGAAGTGGGCAACTGCCAAAGTATTATCAGCAAAGGTTTACTTACTGACCTAAATCCATGTTCTCGGTATTTACATCATGTCTTTCAAAGGGATGTCCAGTAAAAGAAGAGCTTATACGGGTCGCAGGTCACGTGCTGGCTAATAAATTCTACAAACATCACACGTGTGGATTGGAAAATGGTCTGAGAGAATGGTGGCTGGGTCTAAAATGCTATGCCTGATCACTGTGGAATGTTCAGAAAAGGAAGGAAGGAAGGAAGGAAGGAAGGAAGGAAGGAAGGAGGGAGGAAGGGAGGAAAGGAAGGAAGGAAGGAGGAGAGAGGAAAGGAAGGAAGGAAGGAAGGAAGGAAGGAAGGATCTATAAGTAGAATCCCAAAGGTGCTTTTTCAGGAGGCAATTGGACTTTCTTGCTTTCTCTTTGAAGACGTTTCTCTTCTTATCCAAGAAGCTTCTTCAGCTCTGACAGGACAGTGGGGAATGGAAGGATTTATATTCTTTGCAGACAGCTGGTCATTTGCATCCTTTTACAGTGTTATTGAAGCACTTGATGGTTTATCTGTGTCTTCAGAGTCACCTGAGCAGTGTTCCTGGTTCCTGTAGTCTGCAATTTTTTTCTTTGGAAATCCATTCCTACTCCCACACCATCCCAAGGGCATCCATCCCAAAACCGGGACACTACAACTATCATAAATATGACTCAGTCGCCAAACATCTGAATTTGGATCACATGACTTTGGGGATGCGCCAATGCCACAATGGTTGTAAGTGTGAAAAATGGTCATAAGTCACTTTTTCAGTGGCCTTCTAATGGTCACTCAATGAATGATTGCAAGTTGACGAATACCTGTATACAATAAAACAGATTTTCAATTATTTCATTTTAAAGACCAAAATAGAAACCCCAGTCTTCTTGCCCCTTCTACTTGTTGTTTTTAACTTTCTGAAGGCAATTAGGAAAGGTGTGTGTACACCAACAGGAGAAAACGTAATTAAAAAAAAAATATTGGAATGTGCAGAGATGGATAGGCTCACAAAAGAATTAAAAGAGAAAGAAGAATCTGAGTATTACTCCGTATGGAATTTATGGTATAATTGGCTAGAGGAAAGGGGGAAAGAAGCAGG
Organism: Thamnophis elegans; assembly: GCF_009769535.1. Classification (NCBI taxonomy): domain Eukaryota; kingdom Metazoa; phylum Chordata; class Lepidosauria; order Squamata; family Natricidae; genus Thamnophis; species Thamnophis elegans. Next base: position 136,898,848 of record NC_045543.1, on the reverse strand, counting down.
AAAGCAAAAAAGAAACGAAGAAAGATCAGCAAATTAAAAAAAAAATCTACAAAACCAGAAAATGATTAAAAGATAGAAATACGAAATAGACCATAGCAAATAAATAATAGGAAATGGATACGAAATGACTCAAATGTAATAAAGGTTGTATACATAGAATATATAGAATGTTATATATACAATGAAGAAAAAAGATGTATGAAATAAAATATATAAAGTTATTATATATTATATTATATATTATAAAATATATAAAGTTATAGTTATACAAGACCTATATGTACGGATAAAAGAATCACAACAGATATGCAAAAGAAGTGTAATGTGTTGCAAAGAGGTGAAGTTTGCATAAACAAAATAAAAAGTTTTTTTTAAAAAAGGAAGTCTCTCTCTCTCTCTCTGTCTCTCTCTCTGTCTCTCTCTCTGTCTCTCTCTGTCTCTCTCTCTGTCTATCTCTCTCTGTCTCTCTCTCTCTCTCTCTCTCTCTCTCTCTGTCTCTCTCTCTCTCTCTCTCTCTCTCTCTCTCTATGTGTGTGTGTGTGTGTGTGTGTGTGTGTGTGTTGTTAGTCCTCCACCACATTATTCACTTGAATAGGCTCTCAAGAGGAAATCAGAAAGCTAGTGATCCTGGCACGTTGTTTCCAACACAGGAACCCATTCGAAATAATTTTCAGATTGGAAAGCCGCCGTGTGTCTTTGTTGTTTTGTGAGCAGAGAAAACCAGCCCTGTAGGTAATGCTATGCAGATGGGATTTTGCTTGAAGGGGAACTCACCCCAGGGCCTTGCCTCCCTCTGGCCATCCTTGGAGCCAAATAACATCCTGATTAAAAAATCTACATGAATGGCGGACTTCCTGTGGGAGGAGCCTGTCGCCGAGGAGCTCAACGGAGCCCCTCTTAGAGTTCTGGTTTGTATATCTAATTAAGATCAATAGATATCATCCCTTTCTGGCAGAAAGGGACAGGCAGAAGCTCAGGTGTTAGGATTTATTCGTAGTTCACAGCCCTTTTCCTTTTTTTTTGGGGCTGCGAACAAAGAATGGATCCAGCGTAACTGAGCTCTTATCTCCAGCCAGTTCTTCGCAGCTGCCTTTTTGCAGCCCTAGACAGCCGACTCCCACACTCAGGACAATGATAAATTGTTTTTAAGATAATACGAGCGGGTCTCACTTCTGTGATGTGTTTTTTTTTTAACTATCTAAACACCAGCCTTGTTCTTCCTTTGAACTTCTCTGCGCAATTGGGATACAAAATGGCGTTTTTACTGTGTTGGTGATTGAGGACGTAATTAACTGGCTTTATTTCCCCGGAGACTGCTACTCATTAATGAGCAAAATCTACAAATAATTTATGGAGAACTGACTAGCTGAAGACACTGTTTATCTGTCTATTCTCAGATTTTATCTATAATGTCTCCCAGGTCTAAACAGGCAAAAAAATCCTCCCCCCTCGTGCTTAAAGAACTTGTTACCAAATCGCTGCCTTTGTCTCCTACGCCATCTACTGGAGATTCTTTGACACAGGAGCTTCTCTTTCAAATAATTAATGACTTTAGAAAAGAAATTAAAGAATTTGTGTTGGATTTATGCGATAAAATACAGACCAAAATTGCCCAGATAAATGCGAATATGTTTGAAGTCACGTCTACTTTAACAGATTATATTGAAGAAATGGAGACGAAATTGGAAACTTTGGAGGGGGCTAATTTTAATTTGACTTCTAATATCCAAGCATTACAACAAGAGATTACAGATACTCAAACACAACTTACAATGATAAATTATAACAGAAAGGCGTCTGCAATAAGAGTTAGAGGACTGCCCGAAAAGAAAGGAGAGAACTTGAAACAGATGTTTGTAGAAGCTTTCAGCCAAGCGGTGGGAGGTCCGGGACTCAATTTTGATTGGAATATTCGAAAAATCTATCGCCAGAATTCGCGTGTAGCAGAGCAACGACAGCTTCCAAGAGACATAATTATATACTTTTTCACAAGAGAATCCAGAAATGCGATTACTCAAAAATTTTACAATAACAGGCTCCGAATCGATGGCCATGATTTGTTTGTCTTTAAAGAGATCCCGCTCCAGATGCTGCAAGCAAGGAGAGGTTATACTTTTTTAACCCAAGAACTTAGAAATCGTCAAATAAAGTATAAATGGGAAGCTCCAGTTGGAATCACAGTTACATTTGAAAATCAAAGATTTCGTATTAATTCTGTTTCGGAAGCTCGGGACTTTTATTATAAAACTCTGAAGGCGGGGCTTCTTGACTCACTTGGAAACGCGGAAGGACAAGGTGAAGGAAAGATAAGCAGCAAGTCACTTGGTTACAAGAAGGAGGGAGTTGTTCTCCCCCTACTGGAGAGGCAGAAGAGCGGAAACTGAGGATTCAGTCATATTTTCTAAGCAGCGGGACACGTGGTTATAAGGCAGAGGGTTGCCTTTTCTTTCCGGAAGGGCAGAAGAGTAAAGAATATAGACCCAGCGACGTCTTTAAAATACTTTCTAAGCTTTTGGACTGATTAAAACTCTAGGATTTCTGTTTGGTATGAAATGGTAAAGCTGTGTACTGATGAGGAATGGAAAGAAGCACTGCTTATTCTAGACAGATATTATACGGGACTTTTACAAGACTTATTTGAATTTCAATCCAAACTGCGCATGAAGTGTTTTCTGTGAGGAAAGTGGGGACTAAGATTTATTTGAATTGCGGTTTGGGATGAATGGAGTTGGGAAGAGTGGGGCAGAAAGGAAGGTGGAGCGGGATATTGATGAAGGGATCTTGGGATTGAACGAACTGGTATGGATTTTGGGCACACATTTTACGAATTTACATGTTTGAAGTATAATATAAAAAGCTCAGGATTTTAAAGTGAAGAGCGAGATCCTAATCTTATGCAATTTGGGCTTGGGAGGAATGGAGACGTGAAACGAAGGATAGGAAGATGAGTAGCAAAAGTATGAAGATAAATTGATTTTTGTATAAACTAATATTTGAATATAAGGTTAAGAAAGGTTATCTGGAGAGTCTACAGGAAGATGGGGGTAAATATCAAAGAAGTAAGGGACGAGGACAAAATATAAATGGAATGATTCACACTGTTTAAATTTTAAGAATGATGGGAGGCTGAGCATAATGCAAAAGATTTTTCAATTTTTTTATTTACTTTTTGTTTTTCTTTTTTTTCTTTTTCGGAGTGTTCTTTTTATTTTATTTTCATTATTATTGTTAATAAGATATTTTGAAGGTGAATGGTACTGAACTGTGCCGGGTGTGTGACCTGGGAAGTCGGAGGGGGCTAGGGAGGGGGGTTCATTGGGGGTGGGTGGGTGGGTGGAGATATAGTTTCAATATATAGAATAAGAAGAATACACTTGTATACTGTTGTTCCTTATCTTTTCTTTTTATTTTTCTCTTTTTTTTTCTTATTGCTTTTTTCCTTTCTTTTTTCTTTTTGGCGTAAGGAATAGAGAAATACACCATAGTGAGAAGTGGAGGAAAGGAAGAGGGAGAAGTAAGGAGGGAGGAAGAGGGGAATGTAAGGAGGATGAGAGGGGAGGGAGGGTGAGGAAGGCGAGAAGGGAAGATAGGAGGGGAAAGGGAAGTAGGAGGGGTGATCGTTGGAGGGAGAAAGGAAAGTTGGAGGGGGAGAAGAAGGGGTGTATGAAAGCGATAGGTTGGGTTTATGAGTTGTGTTTAGGTTGGGGTTTTTTTTTTTCTTACTATTATATTATTATTATTGCAAATATCCCGTATATAAGTGAATGTACAAAATTGAAAATGAAAATGAATAAAACATTTAATACGAAAAAAAAAAAAACAAAATAAAAAAAACAAAAAAACATAAAAAAAAAAATAATAAAAAATCTACATGAATGGCAAAATTTGCTGAAGGAAAACTGCCCATCCAAATATTCATTATAGAGCAGCAAGTTCTGTTCATAACAGTTGTTGCCACTTGATGCTTGACCTGTTTCCTGCCAGATCCTGTAATATCACGTCCTGTACTCTTTCAGCTTCAGTTCATTTTGCATGTTAGATTTTAGGAGAATCTGAGTCTCAAATTGAAATGTTGAAGCATGCAAGGGAAAAGAAGCAAGACTGGCCTATGGGTGGATGATTTTTTAAAAGAAATTAACAGAGTTGGAAGGGACCTTGGAGGTCTTCTAGTCCAACCCCCTGATGAGTCTATCCCTTTCATGTTTCCCTTCCTAAACCTAAGCTTTGTGTTCAGTTGCACTTTTTATGCCTTTTCAGGGGGAAAATGCATTTGTAACACAATCTGGGACCCACTCCTCTATGTATATTCTCTTTACAAGCATTATTTTGTCAATGAATAATTGAATTTGAATTTAATAACATTTATATGCTGCCCAATCCCGTAGGACTCCTGGCGGCTTACAATACTGAAAATAAACAGAATAACAGAGTTGAAAGGGACCTTAGAGGACTTCTAAGCCAATTCCCTGTTCAAACAGGAGACCCTATACACCCTTTCAGACAAATGGTCATCCTATCTCATCTTAAAAACCTCCAGTGATGGAGCACACCACAACTTCTGGAGGCAAGTCATTCCTAGGATTGATTGCTTTCACTGTCAGGAAATTTCTTCTTAGTTCTAGCATGGTTTTCTCCTTGATTAGTTTCCATTCGTTGTTTCTTGTGCTGCCTTCAGATGCTTTGGAGAATAGGCTGACCCCTTCTTCTTTGTAGCAACCCATTAGATATTGGAAAACTGCTATCATATCCCCCTTATTCCTGCTTTTCATTAAACTGGACGTACCCAATTCTTAAAGGGACACGGTGTCTCAGTGGCTAAGACACTGAGCTTGTTGATCAGAAAGGTCGGTAGTTCAGTGGTTTGAATCCCTAGCATCACATAACGGAGTGAGCTCCCATTACTTGTCCCAGCTTCTGCCAACCTAGCAGTTCGAAAGCACGTAAAAATGCAAGTAGAAAAATAGGGACCACCTTTGGAGGGAAGGTAACAGTGTTCCATGAACCTTCAGCATTTAGTCATGCTGGCCATATGACCATGAAGACATCTTCGGACAGCGCTGGCTTTTCAGCTTTGAAATAGAGATGAGCAGCGCCCCATACAGTTGAGAACGACTAGCACATATGTGCGAGGGGAACCTTTACCTTACCCAATTCTTGCAAGCATTCTTCATAAGTGTTCTTATTGTTGCCTGACCTCTACATTTTGAAATTCATTTCTCCCTGTACCCATTTTTTCTAGTTGTAAGTTATATCACCAGATTCTGAAAAAAATGTGCCTTGTTCTGAATGACCCAAACTCTTTTGGTCCAGAGGTACCCAGAAATTCACTTAGAAGAACACACAACATTTTTCAGAACATCTGTTGGACAAAATTGCTTGGATTCGTTCTCCGGTAGACTTCACTCTTGGTGCAAGTTTTGTTCAGAGGTCTTCTCCTGTTCTTTGGAACAATGCTGAAATTCAATTTTTTTTTACTATCTGTTCTGTGGACATGGCTTGGTGGGCATGGCAGGGGAAGGATACTGTAAAATCCTCATTCACTCCCCACTCCAGGGGAAGGATACTGAAAAATCTCCATTCCCTCCCAACTCCAGGGAAAGGATACTGCAAAATCTCCATTTCCTCCCCACTCCAGGGGAAGGATACTACAAAATCTCCATTCCCTCCCCACTCCAGGGGAAGGATACTGCAAAATCCCCATTCCCTCCCCACCCCACTCACCTGCTTTCCAGCTCCGTTCTCTTGTGCATGGTAACAAAGGAAGACTTAGTGAATCAGTTGGGAGGATGGGAGCCAGCAATAGACTGACCACACTGATCAGCTGGAATGGGGGCAGGGCCAGCCAGAGGTGGTATTTGCTGGTTCTCCGAACTATTCAACATTTCCGCTACCAGTTCTGCAGAACCAATCAGAACTGGCTGAATGCCATTTCTGACTGGTTCTATTCCCCTTCCAATGTTGAGATTGAGATTCATTAGAGCAACAGGCTTGTCCTAGCTGAAATGCGGAGTAATTAATGTAGAGTAACTTATGCTAACGGATGCAAATTCTGGAGTGTGCATAGATTTGCGAGGAGGGAGAGAACAAAAAAGGGATTAAAGAGTTCACTCAAAGTACAAATTAATTTATTGCTTCATTAAATGGTCTCTGAAGAAGGAGGGGACCTATTAAAAGCATGAACAAGGAATGGAAACATGGAAATGGATGCTTAAATATGTCACCTTTATAAACCTGGTTTTGTTTTTGAATGTGTGTTGTTGCTTGGAATAGATGGCTTAGCAAACAATGTGTTTTTATGTAGTTGAATTTCTTCATAAGAACAACACTTTATACAAGAGTTGCTTTCATTGTAAAGAAGAAATCTTTCAGCATTTGCTCACTTATTACTTCTCATAAATTTCAATGTTTCAGTGTATAATTTATGAGTGCTAAATTATTTTGTCCAATACATAGATATAGATTCAATTGTTTGGGTTTTTTTACAAAAGTACGGTTTTTTTCTGTATGTTTAAAGTCGTGAAGCTCCTGTGTTACAACAATACCATCCACTTTGATTTGAGAAGAATAGGGAGGGGGGAAGCTTTAGTAGAATTTTGAGAGGAATATGTTGATTCTCTAATTCCAGAATATATAGGAAACTCAGAAACATAATTGCACACTGAAGAAAAAAAAACTTTTCAGAATATTTCAAGTTAGCTTTTACTTCATAATATGCATTCCAATCCCTAGCACCACGTAACGGAGTGAGCTCCCGTTACTTGTCCCAGCTTCTGCCAATCTAGCAGTTCGAAAGCATGTAAAAAATGTAAGTAGAAAAATAGGGACCATCTTTGGTGGGAAGGTAACAGCGCTCCATGTGCCTTTGGTGTTTACTTATGCCGGCCACATGACCATGGAGACATCTTCAGACAGTGCTGGCTCTTCGGCTTTGAAACGGAGATGAGCACCTGCCCCTAGAGTCAGGAATGACTAGCACACATCTGCAGGAAACTTTACCTTTACTTTATGCATAAAAACATCAACATCAATAAATCATTTGTTTATTTATTTGCTTATAAGATTTATATCTTATCCATCGTGTCATAACTCTGGGTAGCTAACATGACAATAATAAAAAGATCAATTTACCTCCCCAAACCTTAACAAAACACCTGGTAAGAAGTAAGCAAATACTTCTCCATATATTCAATTTCACTGGGTTTCAGGCCCTACCCCAATACTTGGGGCAGCTGCTACAGAGAAGAAACATTTCATGGATTCCACCAGAAGACAAATTTTAAGGGAAAGGACCTGGAACATATTTGTAGATTGTAAGAAAGAAAGTGTTAATAGAAATATGCAAGAACCATTATCTCAGGGGCAGGGCCGGATTTAGATGAAAAGAGGCCCTACGCTATTCCACTTTTGAGGCCCTTTCACCTCCCATTTTTAAGTTTGTAAATTACATGAGAGACAATAAAATATATCATTACTGTGATATATATCAATATATATAGCTGGCCTCCCGACGGAGGGCGGCTCTGCTCTGCGGCAAAGGCAGCGAGGCCAGCCACCTCCCCTGCTGTGCTCAGCTGCCCGGCTCGGCCCCCTCGCCCTCACGTGCCTGGCCGCTGGTGGGCTCCGTGTCGACGGGGCGGGTATTGGGAGCAGCCGCGCCTCTTGCCTGACTGCCGGTGCCAGGAACGTGGGCGGGCTCCCCAACTGCTGCGGCGCTGGAACGATCTTAACCAATACATTTTTATGTTTGTTTATTAGTCACATGCGTAGAATTTCTCCTTATTTTCGGTTCAGTGTTTTAGTGTTCACTGTTTTTAGAATAGTGTAATTTTAATTTTGCTAACAATTTGAATGTAGGCCCCTCTTGATCTTGAGACCCTAGGCTGAAGCCTAGTTAGCCTATAGGAAAATCCAGCCCTGCTCAGGGGTGTCAAACTCAAGGCTGTGGGGGGGAACCTGCAGGGCTGCAGGGCTGCCCTGGAAACAGTGAAGGACTGGCCCTCAATACTTCTGCCAGCAAAAATGGAGCTTGTGAGGACCGTGTGTGGCCCTCCTGAGCTCCATTTCCTCTGGCAGTGGGTTGCAGGAGGCAGTGGCAGCCAAAAACGGAGCGCGGGAACCAGTGGTGGGATACGACTGGTATGCTCTGGTTTGCAGAAAGTGAAGAAAATAAAAAGTGTCTGTAGAAATTCATATATTATATGTACACATTTATTGGACTTTGTGCGAGAGATAATATATCTGAATACTCTGCAAGCATTTTTCTTGAATTCATAACAAACCTCTGTAGAAACAGGACCGAACAATTTGCAATTGCTAAAATTCAGTCCAAAGGAAACTGAATTCATTAATTCTGAATGACAAATTTAATTATATTTTACTTGCTTATGGATTTCAACAGTCAGATTCATTGCCATGATAACTTGCATGTTTGACAGACATATGTTTATATGAATGTAGGACACAAACCAACCAGAAGCCATGAAAGTGCTGGGCCAGGATAAGAAAGCAATATTAATTTGACTAATAACTACTGACTAAAGTCAATTATCCCATTTATGAGATTCAGTGATCTGCATCTACTACTCATCTGTCACACATAGAAAGCACTCACCTATGCATAAATATATAAATAGGAGATAAGCAATAACACATTAAATAAACTTCATAAAAGTAGAAATGAATGAATGGAAGGAAGGAGGGAAGGAAGGAAGGAAGGAAGGAAGGAAAGAAAGAAAGACAGAAAGACAATTAGAAATGTAAATGGGATGAAAAGTAGAATTTGTATGGGGGAAAACAGCAACAAGAAACAGATATTTAGTGTGTGAAGATTGTGAGGAAAGAAGAAAATAGAGTAGATCAATTTTGATTTTAAAGAAAGGGTTAAATTTCCCAGGAAAGCAATGGCTATTTTCAATGATATAATAACAATAAGAAGAACTGTGGTGGCACAGAGGTTAGAATGGAATATTGCAGGCTAACTCTGCCCACAACCAGGAGATTGACCCTGACCAGCTCAAGGTTTACTCCAGAATGGGACAACTCGCCACAGCCAATTATTTTAAGTAATTAAAATATTTCAGTTTTTGTCATTCATATTTCATTTCGCCCCTCCTTTTTATTCCACTATTTTTATTTCAATATTAGTGTCAAGCATCCATCGGAGCCTGAATCTGCAGGGGACGACAAGCTGGAACCTGAGCTGACAAAGATGGCTTCTTCAGAGGAAAATGGGGAAGGGTCAGTCAGGCAAGGGCCTTTCAGGATTAGGTCAGCTTGTAGACAGGGAGGAATAGGGGCAGGATGAACAGGAGAGACAGAGTTCAGATGAGGAGCAAGGACCATCCCCTCCTGATCCGAGAGCCTGGAGAGTGGAGAGAAGGTGAGAACAGTGCAGACTGAGCAGCCTATTTGGGAGAAGAGTGTCTTGCCCATCTTTCCAAGGCACACCTGGGGAATGAGACTTAAAGAGAGGCTGTGTGGAGGGACATTTTTCAGGAACAAACGCAGTTCCTGAAGTGTTGAGTGCAAATGTTTGAACTTCCCAAGAGTCCTTGCATTCTTTCTGACTTTCTGGACTAATTACCTGGATCCTTTGCTTCCTGAACTCCTTGATTTGCCCTGCTGCATTTATTTGCTGTACAACCTTGGTGTAGACAGCGGTGGGCTGGACTATTTGCAGCCAGAGGCTGTCGAGGTGTGTGCGGGGGTTTGACATCACTTTGCTCTGGGACTTGCCAGAAACATGGGAGCGTTTGGGGAAATTTGGAGCAATAAAGGGGTAGTTTGAACTGCCAGCTGTTTGTGTTATCTCTGTGTCGTACTCTGTATCATCACAATTATCCCATGGTGAGATGTCCTCTGGTGAGTTGACCATGGCAAGTTGACAATAGTGAGTTGGCCATGGCATGTTGTCATAAACAAAGGTTGATTCAGCCTTCCATCCTTCTGAAGTCAGTAAAATGTGGACCCAGATTATTGCGGGCAATATGCTGACATTGTAAATTGCTCAGAGAGTGCTGTAAAGATACTTTTTTGGCACCAGGAACTGGTTCCGTGGAGAGAGGTTTTTCTGCGGACTGGAGGGAGTGTGGTTTGATGTGCTGCCTGCATCCTGTAGATGGCTCTTCGCTTGTTTGTGTAGCCTAGTTTGCAGCCAGCTGGGGCCTGGTGCTAGTTTGTGGGCTGGTACCAGTCCAGAAGTGGTTTGCTACCGGTTCACACCGGTTAGGACGAACTGGTAGTAGAATGTTGGTCTGGGTCGCAGAACCGGCAGCAACCCAGGCTGGCCATGCCTCTGAACCGGTTCCCTGGCATGTTTTTTTTTAATGTTCTGCGCATGCACAGACTTATTTCCAGGCAACTGTGCATGCGCACCTAACAGTAAAGCAGGTAGCAACCCACCCTGTACCAGTCTACAGACCAGTGGTTGGGGAGCCCTGTTGTAAAGCACTATGGAGTGGTATACAAGTACTATTGCTCTTGCTAGTGCTAAGTTCAGTTAGATCACTGTCTTCATCCTATATTCATCCAGTGCTGCATTGTTAATAGATATGATATGTCATGTATTAATGTATCCACATCCAATATACTTGAGATTCCAGAGGAATTTAGCATTTAGTTGATAAACTGGAGCTGTAACATGAGTATTTCCTGAGCTGAATCTATCACTAATGGGCATACGTTTGTGGGGGATTCATGCTCATCTTGCCACATCTATGAGGATTAGAATGGAATGTGATAAGAAAGGAAGATTGACATTGCATTTATCAGACTGCTTGGCTAATTACTTCAATCCACACATATCCTTCCAAGAAAAAAAAAAATCAGGGTTTTGAGGTGATGTTAAATGCATGTTTGAAATGACTCATCTTGTCATATATTGAGTTTATGAACAAATTAGGTCACTTTTCAACCAGCATGGAGGCTGCAAATTGAAAATGACTGAAGATGAACCCAAGGAATGGATTGGTTCGTTCATGATGTTTAGACAAATGGAACCACAAGATATGCAATTACATTTTCCATGCTTAATATGATGTTTACTGAAGCTGCTTGAAGGCTACTATTAGTGTTCACCTATGATCCACAAGAAGGAGGTGAAAATAAACAGATTTAGCCTGACTTTTAGAGTTCATTAGTTGATTGGCTGTTAGGGACTTCAGTTAATAAGATATGAATGCTAGGCTGCATTCATAGCCCTTGCATTGGGCCTTGTGGGAATGAAAACCCACTCCATCTGTTGACCTCCAAATCTAGCTTCTGAACTTTTGATTCATTTGCTGGATGAATCCCAGTGCAAACGTTCAGTATGGGTTTGCATATTTATTTGGAAATAAGGCTTATTTTATCCAGTGAGACTATTCTCTGGCAACTGTATTTAATTTGCCAAGTACTGATCTGAAGAATGATTAGCTATAGGGTAAAAATACAACAGTCTATTCAGGATAAAAATACTCCGAAATGTTTTCAAGTTAAGTTTTTTTTAAATAAAAGCAAAACCTTGAAATTTGGGAATCTATAGGATTGTATAACTTTATAACAATGCCAGCAATGTACCAAAGACTTATTTAAACTATTTTTCCCCTTAGATCTTATATGCTACAAATATATTTTGAAAAACGAAATCATCCCAGCTGTGAAGCTCTGTTAGGAACGGCAGGCATTTAGGCGCACAAAAGACCCCCCCCCTCTTTTCAACTTCATCACATATTATTAAAAGAAAATGCATAGAATAGGCACCATATAAAATGGCATTCTCTAGCCTGACTTTTTTCCCCCTGGTGACATGTTCATACTGCTTTGAATATTGATTTCCAGGCTTATTCCATTGTCAGTATTAGAAAGTTGGCCACTGTTTATTCTCTCAAAAGCCTTTCAGAATGCATAAGAAGTCATTAAAAGAGTTGCATTACTTTCTTCAATGAAGAAAATACATATGCCTAAAAAAGGGACAAAAAAAGAATATTAATTTTTTGATAACTGCAAATTTCACATAAAGAATTAGGACTGATGGTGATCTTCTTAGAATGTATGTTTTCTTCCCATTCTTGCTCTGATTTTCCTTAAATACCGTGTTTTCCTGAAAATAAGACACAGGGTCTTATTTTTCTTTTACTCCTGAAATAAGCACTTGGCCTTATTTTCGCAGATGTCTTATTATTTTTGAGGTGCAGGAGGTAGCGAGTGTGGTCATCTTATAGCTGCTGCTGTGTTGCAATATTTTGGGAGAGTTTTAATTTTGGGGGGAGGGCTTATTTTAGCACATGGCGCTCAAAAGCCCAATTGATCTTCTTATCTGGGAGGTCTTATTTTCAGGGAAACATGGTAGATTATCACAAGGAAAACAATCTAGTTTTCTTTTAGAAAAGGAAGAAAGAAAGAAAGAAAGAAAGAAAGAAAGAAAGAAAGAAAGAAAAAGAAAGAAAGAAGAAGGAAGGAAGGAAGGAAGGAAGGAAGGAAAGAAAGAAAGAAAGAAAGAAAGAAAGAAAGAAAGAAAGAAAGAAAGAAAGAAAGAAAGAAAGAAAGAAAGAAAGAAAGAAAGAAAAGTGCCTTTGAGACAACTATGGATGACTGAGATAATCTATCCTGGTTGAACCTGAGGGGACAAAGGCCAGATGGCATCTGATGTGTCCAGTGTCATATTCTTCCCTCTTTACCATGGAACTGATGAAAGAAGTAGAGGTGGTATTAGTCAGGAAGTATGAATTGATGCCTTATACAAGACAGTTTATAGGCTGGTTCATCTCTATGGTTGAGTAGTGGAAATTCCAGCTGGATTTGAGGGAGGTATTAAGCAGGGATCATTGCACTGCAGCAAATGGCACAGATTTTACTCTCCCACCTCCAGAATCTTTGAAACCTCATCTTGCCATCTCCAAGGGAATGCAGACAGTCTGGTGAGATTCATGTAGCCTAGTTGACTAGCAATAAAACTCCTGTTGAAATTCCTCATGATTGGTTCTGGTTGCTTTCCCCTGACAGATTGTTCCTATATGTGCATGCATATATACTGATGGATTGTAAATTAGATTGAAGGAAAAGCTATGTAAAATTGTTAGATTTTTTTCCCTCTCCAACATACTCCAACTTTGTTCTAGGTTCAATACAGTTCCACCATGAGTAAAAAAACAAACTGTCTTCTATTAGCAGGAAAACAACACTGGATCCTGGCATATGACTGAATGTTATTCATAGATTGTAAGATATTCAAACATTGCCTTGTCCAAACTGGTCTGCTTATCTCCTTACCTGTTCTTCTCCCATGTCTCTTACTGTCATACATTCCTCTCTATTGCCACATCAATGATTCTCTCCTCTTCATTTCTATATCCAACTCTTTATCGCTCCACCTTCCCCTCTAATTTTTCCAGAATCTAAATAAAACTTCTATAACTAATATATTGGGAGTGTTATAGTTCCAGTTAAAAGGGGAAAAAATAAATTAGAATGTCCCTTCAAATCAAAAAAAGGGATTGAGGATTTAATTCCTCTGCTCAACTCAAAAATATCTGTTCTCATGCCATCCCTTGTCATTGTGAATAACAGTTGCTCAATCTTTGGGCGGAAAGTTAATGGCCATTCCCCCCTTTGCCACCCACATTCATTCCATCAAATTGATTAGCTGCTTCACTAGAAGCATGTCTGCAACCATATCTCTGCCTCATCAACAGTTCAGCCGATGCCACCACCAGTTAATTACAGATAATGACTCAGAACTTGATCACACATTACATTTTTCTCCACCATGCCTTTTTCTTTTCCACACAATAAGTTGTTATTGTGTGTGCTAAGTTCTCTCTTTCTTCTCTGAAAATGACAAAATCTGGATTTTAGAATAGAATAGAATAGAATAGAATTCTTTATTGGCCAAGTGTGATTGGATACACAAGGAACTTGTCTTTGGTGCATATGCTCTTTGTCAAGAATCATAAGGTACAACACTTAATGATACTCATAGGGTACAAATAATCAATCAAGAAACAATATCAATATAAAATGTAAGGATACATGCAACAAGTTACAGTCCTGCAGTCATAAGTGGGAGGAGATGGATGATAGGAATGATGAGAAGACTAATAGTAATAATAAGGCAGCCTTAGTGAATAGTTTGACAGTGTTGAAGGAATTATTTGTTTAGCAGAGTGATGACGTTTGGGGGAAAACTAGTTGCCTTGGTGTGCAGTGTTCTGTAGTATCATCTTGAGAGTAGGAGTTGAAACAATTTATGTCCAGGATGCCAGGGGGTCTGTAAATATTTTCACGGCCCTCTTTTTGACTCGTGCAGTGTACAGGTCCTCAATGGAAGGCAGGTTGGCAGTTATTATTTTTTAGGTAGTTCTGATTATCCATTGAACTCTGTGTCTATCTTGTTGGGTTGCAGAACCAAACCAGACAGTTATAGAGATGCAGATGACAGACTAAATAATTCCCCTGTAGAACTATATCAGCAGCTTCTTGGGAAGTTTGAGTTTCCTGAGTTGGTTCAGAAAGAACATTCTTTGTTGTGCTTTTTTGATGACATTTTTGGTGTTAGCTGTCCATTTTAGGTCTTAAGACAGTGGTTCTCAACCTGTGGGTCGGGACCCCTTTGGGGGGTCGAACGTCCCTTTCACAGGGGTCGCCTAAGACCATTGGAAAACACATATTTTCGATGGTCTTAGGAATTGAGACACCAATTTTATGGTTGGGGGTCACCACAATATGTAGAACTGTATTAAACGGTTGAGGCATTGTGAAGGTTGAGAACCACTGTCTTAAGATAAGATTTCTATTTTTTATATGATATTTATTTGACTTTTCTTTCTAATGTTTTCCTGCAATTTCGGGGTCATCTTTTTTCATACATATCAATTGAGTGTCCCTGGGATATTGGAAGACTACTATCATGTCATCCCTAGTCCTTCTTTTCATTAAACTTGACATATTCAGTTCCTGCAACTGTTCTTCGTATGTTTTAGCCTCCAGTCCCCTAATCCTCTTTGTTGCTCTTCTCTGCACTCTTTGTAGAGTCTCCACATCTTTTCTACATTGTAGCGACAAAAACTGGATGCAGTATTCCAAATGTGGCCTTACTAAGAGATTATAAAATGGTATTAACACTTCACATGATCTTGATTCTGTTCTATTATGATTTGAGAAGGGTTTCTAGAACTTTTTTGGCCAAGATAAACAAAGACTGAACAGACTCTAAATCTCCAATTTTTATACTTTCCTAGATTGTGACTATGACCTAATAGCACCAAATAGATTTATACCAGTTTTTACAACCCCAGACTGCATTAATATTATAAGATGAAGAACATTCCTAATCTATTTATAAAACATACAATCATCCTATATTAAAATGTTATCTTCTGCCCCATTTTAATTCTATTCATATTTTTAAAATCTCTAATTATACAATCACCTCCAGTGCTGGTGCTATCACAATGTCTGGAGACAAATTTTTCCACTGATTTTGGAAAGTTTTGTCAGTATTATATAGATTAGAGCAACATTGAAATGATTCCTGATTAGTTGGGGATATGTATACAGGCTTTACATTTACATTCCAAATAGATGTGCAAAATCTATTATTATATTACTTAATTTAAGTTTTAAAGCCAATAACTTATTAGATTTCTCTCTCTTTTCCTATTATTATTATTGTCATATGAAGTGCAATAAAAAAATCTAAATCTATATCCATCTGGGGATAAATGGGACGTATAAAGCAAGAAGATCTCTCTTTTTTCTTTTAAAAAATAATTTTAATCAACTGTTGTGTCTTTTCATCCGAGGTCTGGGCCATAATGCAACATCAAACTCATGCTTTAATGGTTTCCCATATCAAAGATGGGAATATAACTGAGTCCTGTTAGTATAAATAACACCTGCTGTTTCCTATACCATTTTATCATGTAGAAAATTTATTTCAATAGATCACTTAAAGAATTCAGATTTTCATGAAACAGAGCAATAAACTTCATGGCAGCAAGTCAATTTTTAGTGGTGTCCCCATGACATGCATTAAATTTAGTTGGCAGTGAATGGGAAATCAAATAATCTAGCTCAGGGGATGTGTTTGACCTAGGGGAGCCAGAATGGGTGTGGCCAGGGTGGGCATGCCCAGCTCGATGCCACTCATGCCAGGGGCCCCTGTGGTGGTCCAAGTGCTCTGCCAGCGAAAATGGGCTTACATGCTCCGTTTTCGATGGCAAGGGCTTTCCGCAACCCTCTGCCAGTGAAGATGGAGCCTGCAGGCCAATCCTTTGCAGTTTTCAGGCCAGCCCTGTGGGCCAGATCTAAGTACCCCACAGGCCAGATCCTGTCCCGGGGCCTTGAGCTCTGATCTAGCTAAAAGCCATTCTTAAATGCAGAAGAATCCCCCCCCCCCTTTGGGAAGGATTACTAAAATGTCAGTTATCTATAAAAACTTACAATCTTCCAGAAGATCCGATGCTTCGGGCATCAAAGCTTCATTACTTGATCCTGAAAAGTTTTTTACTACTTCTAATTAACCCCTTTTAGAAGTTTACTGATTTCCCACAAACTTCCAAGCGAGAGATTCTGTTCTTGATGACTTCTATTTTAGAACATTTAAGATTGTGTTTAATATCTGCTCACATAGTTGCTTTAGGGAGAAAAGAAGAGGGTGGAACTTTCCAGGAATTCATCCAGACAAATAACTAAAAGATCTAAATAGTATTTGTTTATGCTTATTCAATGCATTTGGGTGAGAAACACTAGAAGAATTCAATTCCTTATATGTACAAAAATGTGTGCTACTAGTATATTTACTCAAAGGAAGGCATCGCTCTTTTAAGAATTATCTCCTCAAAAAGGCCACAGACATACATATACATACACACACACACACGTGTGTGTGTGTGTGTGTGTGTGCGCGCGCAGACAAATTGGTAAATGCAGACAAACTTTCTGGATAATTTTAACTTTGGCTACTCTGAGATCATTGATAGAGACCACTTCAGTGGTGGGATTCAAAAAATGTTTACTACCAGTTCTGTGGGCATGGTGTGGCTTGGTGGGAATGGCAGGGGAAGGAGACTGCAAAATCCCCTTCTCCACCCCACTCCAGGGCAAGGATACTGTAAAATCTCCATTTCCATACCAGGGCAAAGATACTGTAACATCCCCATTTCCACCCCACTCCAGGACAAGGATATTTTAAAAATCTCCATTTCAACCCTATTCTAGGGCAAGAATACTGTAAAATCCCCAATTCCACCCTACTCCAGGACAAGGATTCTGTAACCTCCCCATTCCCTCCACACCACACTAACCTGCTTTCCAGATTCATTCTCCTATGGAGGGCAACAGAGGAAGACCCAGCTGATGAGCTGGGATTTGGAAGGTAGCGAATAGATGGAGGTGGTATTTACCGGTTAATAGCAGTAGCAATAGCAGTTAGACATATACCACTTCATAGGGCTATCAGCCCTCTCTAAGCAGTTTACAGAGTCAGCATATTGCCCCCACAGTCTGGTTCCTCATTTCACCCACCTTGGAAGGATGGAAGGCTGAGTCAACCTTGAGCCGGTGAGATTAGAACCACTGAACTGCAGATAACAGTCAGCTGAAGTGGCCTGCAGTACTGCACCCTAATCACTGCGCCACCTCGGCTCGAGGTGTTCTCCGAACTACTCAAAATTTCTGCTAAAGGTTCTCCAGAACTGGTCAGAACCTGCTGAATACCACATCTGGGACACTTCCAATCAATAATATGTTTCACTTACTTGTGTGTTGATATGGATGGGTACACAAATACCAGCTAGCCTATGTAAAAGTGCTGGGCTAAGGCAAAGCATTCAATATTAATTGGATTAATAAGAACTGATTAAAATTAATTAGCCCTTTTATGAGATTCACTCCTTGAATATACCTTTCCTTTTATATATACAGTAGATGACTTATGCCAGATAAGTCGAGGTGGTGCAGTGGTTAAGGTGCAGTGCTGCAGGCCACTTTAGCTGACTGTGATCTGCAGTTCAGCGGTTCAAATCTCACCGGCTCAAGGTCGACTCAGCCTTCCATCCTTCCGAGGTGAAATGAGAACCCGGACTGTGGGGGCAAGTTGCTGACTCAATTTGCTAAAAAAATTGTAAACTGCTTAGAGAGGGCTGAAAGCCCTATGAAGCGGTATATAAGTTAAATAAATAAATAAATAAGCAATAAAACATAATTCATCTTTGTTTTTTCAGCAGAAATGGAAGAATGGATGGATAGATAGATAGATAGATAGATAGATAGATAGATAGATAGATAGATAGATGGAAATGGGGTGGCAAAAAGGGGAAGTTGCAGCAGAAAGAAGAAAGAAAGAGAAAGAGATAGGAATAGAAATATAACAGGAAGAGTGGGAGGAAAGGAGGAGGATAGAAAAAAGTGAGAAGTTTAGTTTAGATTTCAAAGGTAAGTGCCTTTTCTCCAGCAATGGCTGGAGTACTTCTAAATTATTCAGCATTGTATTTTTTTAAACTTGTGTATTCATCAAATCAAAGTGACAAGTTTGAATGAGCAAAATGAGAAAAATTAAAATACTGTATTTTTTGGAGTATAAGACAAACCCTTTTCCCTCAAAAAAGAGGCTGAAAATCTGGGTGTGGCTTATACACTGAATACAGCATTTTTTGTCTCCCAAAACCCTGCCCCCTTCACCAAAATGGCCATGCAGAGCCTGTAGGTGTAGGAGGCTTTCAGAATGATCCTGGGGAGGGCAGAAATGAGTGAAAAACAGGCTGTTGTTGCCTCAATTGTACCCTCCTAGCCTCCAGGAGCACTCTATAAGCCTCCTAAAGGCTATGCATGCCCTTTTTTTTTTGACAAAAAACAGACCATTTTTTTGTGAAAAATGGGCTGGTTTTTTGCTCGTTTTTGGGCCCCCACCCCACAGGAGCACTATACAAGCCTCCTAAAGGCTATTCATGCTCTTTAAAGAAAAGGGCCCATTTTTGCACAAAAAAAAAAAAAAAAAACAACGGGTCATTTTTGGGAGTTCTACAGAGTGCAAAACCTTTTTAAAAAAAAATTTCTTGTTCAAAATCTTGGTGCATCTTATACTCCAATGTGTCTTATATTCCAAAAAATACAGTATGACAGGGATGAAAGGCATGCTAGTGCACTTAGGAACATCTTAAATATGGTGTGAGGTCCACAGAAATTAGGAGATAAAATTAAAATTGTGAAAGTTGGTAGCTGAGACAATCGGGTAACATCTTCCAGACTTTGACAACTCTGTTACTGATATTTGACAGCTCTCATATCTGCAATCATTTACAATTTTATCCACTTCCTCTTATTTTCTCAGGAAATATGAAATATTTCTATTCATATGTACAGTACTTATTTCAGATAAGGGAAAAACCTATCAGATAAATGTGGAACTGAAAGATGGTTCCCTCCTTTTGCTGTATTGTAAACCTTGAGGCTAGTGTAAAATAAATGTCTAAAAAATGAGAGGCACAGCATCAGATGTTGCTGTTGTTTCAAGTTCAACTATCAGTGGGTCTTTGTTGTGGATACCAGCTGCCAATGGAGTTGGCGGCTGACTCGGACAATGAGGAGGTTGGGGAGGAACTTAGGTCAGTCCTGTACTCTGAGGAAGGCTCCAGAATGCTCTGCATTGGAATCAGAGATACAGCCAGGGCCGTCCGACATTTCCCAGCTGCCTTCAGAGTCAGAGATAAGAGGGAAAGAAGAATATCTGGGGCTTGTTCCAGATGTGTGTATATGCAGAGCTGTCAGGAGAGGAGAACAACTGAGGAAGAGGGGCTGACTCAGGAAGAAAGGCACATGTGGACGCTGAATGGTCCCTCCCTGGCTGGGGAATTAATAGAAGCAAGGGGGGAGTGGTAGTTGCAGGAGACAACAGTTCGTATTTCTTTCAGAAGATTTCTTATTGTGGTTGGTGCTTCAAACACTTCTTGCCAGGAATGAATTTACAGCTTTACTGCTGGAAACTCTCAGCCTGGCAATTATCCAAGGACTGATAAGGTCTGTTATTGCAATTAACCTTTGGAAGGATTATTGCCTGGACTTTTCTCTGTGTGAATACCATAAATTCACAGGGATTTTTGGGGACAAGGAGTCTGTTTCTTGGTTCTGCTAAGGCTGGGTCAGAACGGTCTTTTAGGAGAACAGAAGGAAATCTCAAGTCAAGGAAATCTTATGGAGGTTTGGAAAGGTATGATGTAGCATAGTCCGGTTGGAACCCATTGTGAGTTACCATATTTGGCAACAACATCAGGACTATATGGCAGCAAAGAATTAGAAATCCCATCTCTTGTAGCTACTGTTTTATCAGTCATCCATATCTGTGCAACTTAAGTGTGGCAGTGGGTCTACTCATGTTCTATTCCACCCTCAGGCAAAAAATCAGTTTTTCAATACTTTTATTTTCTGACAAAGAAGTTAATGTATGACAGAATAGGCTGCAAATTTCTGACACATACACAGACAAACTCACTTACTTGTCTCATTAAAAGAGTAAAACGGGTGAATCTGAAAGCTGTAGTGCAAGAAATTGTACAGATTATATTTGTGCCTAGTAGATAATGAAATCTGGAAGAAACAGAAGACAGAATTTTGACCTCATTATGAAGGTTTAGGAAGTAGTGCAAAAGCTATGGAACATTCAAGATGCTCTTTAAGTGCGCTCCTTGGTTTCATGTAATTGGGGGAAGATACCTTGTTCAAAACCCCGTTCCATTAAACTACTGATACTCATGAATTAATAGAAGAGCTCGCTTGAGAAACACAGAAAATCTCCTTAGATCAAATCATATTAGTGGTGTGTTTCCTAAGATTAGTTCTAAAGTGGTATCCTAATTAATTGAGTCATTCTTCGATCTATGGCTGTTCCAGAAAATATCTGAACAATCCTCACCATAAAGACTTCAGAGCAAAAATGAAAAAGAGAACCATCCCCCCCCAACAAAACAAAATAAAAAACCCAATAAGAGAATAATTACATAGAAGCATAAAGCAATAAAGCCAAAAAAATGTACTGTACATTTCTGTTAGTATCGGCCTTACAGGGTAGCTCAGACAGGAACCACAGCAAGATGAAATAATTCTACTTTAGTGTAAAGTTACGTTACCAGAATTTTACAAGTCTAAAAATACATTTCTTTCCCATTGAGATGTTTGCTACTCTCCCATTCCTTTTGCAGACTAAACTGCCTTTATCTGACTCTTTCCCTGATTCTTCCTTCTGTATATCAAGATCATTCCCACATACCATCCCAAATGGTGGGATTCGTTTTTTTTTTTACTGCCAGTTCTGTGAGCATGGCTTGGTGGGCGTGGCTTGGCGGGCTTGGCTTGGTGAGTGTGACTTGGCTTGGTGGGCGTGATTTGGCTTGATGGGCATTGCAGTGGAAGGATACTGCAAAATCCCCATTCTCTCCCCACTCCTGCGGGAAGGATACTGTAAAATCCCCATTTCCACCCGATTCCAGGGGAAGGATACTGTAAAATCTCCATTCCCTCCCCACTCTACTAACATACTTTCCAGCTCCGTTTTCCTGTGCAGGGCAACCGAAGAAGACCCAGCCAATCAGCTGGGACTCAGGAGGCAGCAAATAGATGGGCACAGGGCCAATAAGAGGTGGTATTTGCTGGTTCTCCAAACTATTCAAATTTTCCGCTACCAGTTTGCCAGAACTGGTCAGAACTGGCTGAATATCACCTCTGATCCCCATTATTTTGCTAAGGATCTTCTGGTTTCATGGGTTTTTCAGAAGATCCTTAGCAAAATAATGAAAATCATCTCCATTTACATTCGGGCTGTAGCCAGTTTTAATGCTAATTATTCGTTGCATCTAAGAATGATATAATAGTCATCTTGTCTCCATTGTTGACTTTTGACTTCAGTTTGTAATGGTTGTTGTAATTTGGTAAGACTTTGTAAGACAAACTACAATGATTTCTTGATCGTGCTCTCAACAGCCAGTAGGACAGAATTCATATCATTCTTGTCAGCGGTGGGTTTAACATTTAGTTACCACTGGTTTGCCCCATGCGTGCCCCTTCTGTGCATGCGCCTGGTCTTCCACACATGCACTTTGCTCACACAGTACCTTCTGAGCATGCACCTGGCCTGAAAAACCTGCCTAAATAGGATGGCATAGAGCCAGGGCAGGTGAGCGGGCTGAACCGGCTGAATATGATTTTTGTTCAGTTATTTGTTGCTTCGAAGGATTATGCAGCAGTCATCTTGTCTCTTGTTGATTCTTGACTTCAGCTTATAATGTTTATTGTAATTTTATAAGAATTTATAAGGTGAACTACAAGAATTTCTTGGTTATGCCCTCAACCACCTGTAAGACAGAATTCATATCATTCTTGTTGAGTTATTTGTTGCTTCTAAGAATTATACAGGAGTCATCTTATCTCCATTGTAGAAGCTTGACTTATACAACTTATAATGTCTGTTGTAATTTGATAACACTTTACAAGAATTACGAAGATTGTTCGGTCATGCTCACAACAACCTGTAGGACAGATTTCATATTATTCTTGTCTTATATAACCCAGTGACACCTCCCACTTGGTTTTTTTTTCATGCATGAACTACTTCAGAGTTTCAAGGCAGTATATTTCAAAGAAGGTTTCCATTCCTTTTATATTCTTAAGAAAAATGTTCACCATTTATTCAAGCTATTAAGCATCATATACCAAAGCAATTTTCAGATAACTGTAGCTTTTGACTGCATATGAATAACTGAAATTGCAGCTCACTGGCAGGGGTAATTGCATCAAAAGAGAGTTAATCTTTGTTTAACTCCCGTGACTTTATGTTCTTGATATACTGAAAGCAATAAAGTGCCACTGTTTCAAAATAAGGAATTTGTTTTCTTTCGGTGAGATGGTAGAAGGCTTATCTGGAAAGAAGAGTGGTGGAAGAGATGTAAAATCCCTTAAGAATCTTACATCTCATTATAAAAAGATGTGCCTGGAATTTGGTTGTGTATATATATATAATAATTGATATCCTTTGGGAATTAAATTCTTCTATGTGCAGAGGACTAAGATAGAAGTAATAAAACACTTAGAGTGCAACAAAGCTGAGCCCTCTAAAGTGAATTAGATCTTAAGATACTGATAGGCATCTGCTTTAGCAGAATTTCATTCTAACCATTTCTTTTTTCAACATACTGTTCAGATTTGGAAAGTTAAAAGGCCTTGGGGAGTTTGGTTAAATTCTGAAGTTGCAAATTAGTCTATCTTTCCTCGTTATTTTGTTTTTGCAGATGGCAGGATGCAAATCTACACTTGATTAAATGCTTCTTTACTTTAATAAACTTTAGGAAAGTGTTTGTGTGTGTGTTTGTGTGTATGCATGTGTGTGTTTCCCAAGCAAACTCTAAGATACATTTTGTTTAGGTATGTTTACATTTTATTTAAGTATCTAAGACAGAATAAGTGTGAAGTGGAGTGAGTGAGGAAACAATAATATATTCTTGCAATGTAAATTCTTAACTTTGCATATTTATGTGTGAGGCTTCAACTACATGTGACACAGTATGTTTCCTAAAATTGGTTTCATTGTGGTTCAGAACAGATATATGTTGAGGAAGGGGATTATTTTATTTGGTAAACTTAAATTGTAGCCAGAATGTTTCCTAAAAGTAAAATCAAACTTCCATTTAATGTTCCAGCTCAGGTAAAAAAAACCTGTACATTTCAAGAATATAATACATTCATACGTATATACATACATACCCAAAATTGGAAATTTTCCTGAACTTTCAATTTTGGAGATAGATAGATAGATATGTGTTGTGACTCAGCAGTTCTGCTGAGAGTCTTTTCGGGATACAAGATTTAGTATGCAACTGGGGGTTGTCGGAGGAAGTTTGGAGATAAAAGGACGGATGCTGCCATGCCCCAGTCGCTGGAGTCAACGTCGTTCCTTTGAGTGTTCCTTGTTTGTACAACATTGCTTGCTTATTAATTGTGATTTATGTCTGTTACACTTGGATAAGTGCTTTGGTGTTTCATGTAAACCTGATCTGTGAAGACTGTGGAAGAACTGCAGTGCTTGTAAGAGTCTTTTGTTTTGCATTCTTATCGGAGAATTGTATTTATGTTATTTCTGGGCTCGAAGCCAATTTGAAGTGAAAACTGATAAAGAAAGACTTCCTTTTAAGTTTGCCTGTCTTGCCATGTGTTAAGAGCCGTGAAGGGGGGGGACAGAATTAATATGTATATTCTTCAAATGTACAGGTTTTTTTTTACCTGAGCTGGAACATTAAATGTAATTTTGTAAATGTGTACATGTATGTGTGTGTGTGTGTATACATACATACATACATGCATGCATACATACATACATACATACATACATACATATATAGCTGGATACCCGTGCTTCGCGACAAAACTATGTGATCGGGCTTTGCAGGAGAAATTTGGTGCACAATCTGTTGGCTCAGTGGTGGTCGGTGATTGAAACAGATAAAGGGAATATTGCTCCCATCACCTTCTGTCCGGAAGCAATTCCATAGGTGGAAGGCATAGACATTTTGATGAGGTATCGATGTTTAGTACTGTAAGAAGCCTCAGACAGTTCCTCAATGAAGGAGTGGAATATCTGCCAGTTTGAACTGAGGTAACGTAATGTGAGGCAACTGGCAGTTGGAACAGAGTTGTTTTCAGTTGAGGAGGTGGAGTAGTATACATACATACATATATATACACACACACACACACATACATACACACATACACACATAAATACATATATAATGTTTCCAACATTATATTAATCTTGCAGAAACAAGGCTTTCCTGGCATATGATTAATTAGATTATTTTTGGCTGTTCATCCCAACAGGTGCACAGATTATGGGATTTACAACATTGCACTTCCTGATTGAACCTTCAGATGCCGTCACCACACGGGGAACTAATGTTTTGTTGAACTGTACAGCGGAATCAGATCAAGGATTTCCTGTAATCAAATGGAAAAAGGATGGCGTCTTTTTAAACTTGGCAGTGGATGAGAGAAGACAACAGTTTTCCAATGGATCTCTTTTGATACAAAATATTGTCCATTCCAGACATCATAAACCCGATGAAGGCCTTTATCAATGTGAAGCATCGTTAGAAGGAACTGGCGCCATCATCAGTCGAACAGCCAAAGTTTCAGTAGCAGGTAAGGATTGAGGTTGGAATGAGAAGATATTTTATGGCTTGTTTGAAGCTGGAATTATATATTTTTTAAGGTTTCTTTCATTTGCAAAGTTAGAATATGTGGAATCTGGTAACACCTTCCAAGCTGGTCAACTTTATTGAGGCATAAACCTCATTTATTGAAGAGCCATGGTGGCGCAGTAGTTTGAGTACAGTATCACAGGCTAATTGCCCACACTCTGGAGTTTGATCCTGACCGGCTCAAGGTTGGCTCAGCCTTCCTTCCTTCTGAGGTCAGTAAAATGGATACCTAGATTGTTGGGAGGGCAATACACGGACCTTGCATACCGGAGTGCTAACAAGCACTATGAAGTGGTATATAAGTGGGTGTACTATTGCTATAAGGTTTCATGAACAGCCCATTTGATCACTTGCAAGAGGATATATGCTATTACATGAGTTAAAAGATGGGAAAAGGCTTGATGGGAAAGTGGAGGGAAGCTAATGAGTGTATGTAATAGTTGAGACTGAGAAGAAGCTCTCGTGGACTCCTGGGGACTGAGTGTTACTACCAGTTTGCAAATTGAAAGGACAAAAAAAATCCACTTTCCCTGCTCAAGTATGCTGGAATGGATTTGATTTAAAAAAAAAATAGAATGGCATTTGGTGGCCAACTTTTGTAACTGATTGTGAATGTGGCAGACAAATTTCTACCCCTGTTGTTGCAAAGTCTGGCTAGTTTGTTCCCTGTAGAATTTGGAAGGACATCGTTGGCATGATAGCAATAGCAATAGCAGTTAGACTTATATACCGCTTCATAGGGCTTTCAGCCCTCTCTAAGCGGTTTACAGAGTCAGCATATCGCCCCCAACAATCCGGGTCCTCATTTTACCCACCTCGGAAGGATGGAAGGCTGAGTCAACCTTGAGCCGGTGAGATTAGAACAGCCGAACTGCAGAACTGCAGTCAGCTGAAGTAGCCTGCAGTACTGCACCCTAACCACTGCGCCACCTCGGCTCTATGACATGATGACATGCATCAGAGGATAAGAATCCAAAAGAAATAACATTGTAGGTGACGTTGTATGGACCTGTAATGAAGTTGTCATTGTAAATGTGGAGGCAAATATGGCCAGGTTTGGGTCTCCTCTTTGTGTGGTTGTGTTGTTATCCCTAATGGTAGCTAAAAGTAGCTATTTTAAACTGAGTAGGGATATAATATAGTCATTTGGATTAAGTATGAAGTCTCAAAGCCTATCCAGATGTGTTTTTGTCTTGCCAATGATGATGTTTTAAATAGCCAGATAGTTTATCCTTCTGGTAGATGTTGGGATAGATTCCTCAACATCCATTGTTGCTGGGATGGTATGGTCCAGAGATCACCAGTAGATTCCAGCTTTCTCAAAAAAATATCTGTGATTTCTTCTTTTTTACATGGTTTGGAATGTTGGTGATTTTTCTGATGTTTGAAAATAATAGGGTGACCTGTATTTTGGGTGATATACATCCTTTGAGGCAAAATACATTATTCAGATGATAGAATATATGCTTTGCTTTCTCTCTAGGGAATGGGAGATAAGGATCTGCATGTTATGCCTGACAATTTATAACTTGTTTGTAATTTAGTCTTCTCATAAGATTGCAAAATCCTATGCAAATGTAACCTGGAATTAAGAATAAATGCCAAGATGTACTGTAGAATCAGAACAAAAGTTCATAGGTGACAAAAAAGTATGGAGAGGTTGTTGTTTTCCTAGCTTGCTGGTAGGTTCCCTGAAAATATCTTACTGATCATTATTAATAACAAGAGACAAGATTTGTCTATAATCATATCTAGCACCCACTTCTTGTGTTTTTATAATAAAGCTTCATAACAAACAACTTAAGAGACAAGCCTTAGAAATTACAATATTTGCTGTTAGCCTGCTGCACTTAGAGAAATGTTAATTTTTTGATAGCTGTCTGGAGTAATTAGCCTCAAGAAATCTTGCCTTGAGGAAAAATGTAATTTTAAATAAATATAAGGATGTTAAAAAAATCTTTTTCTTCTTTTGTTCAAACATTTGTTTCCCCCCCTCCCCCCTGCAAAATTAGACATGACATTATTGCCACGGTAATATATTTGTGATATTCCTCTTTGTCTTAAATGTCTCCAATCATCCCTTTCTTGCTCTGTACTCTTAGATGCATGTTTACGATCTTCAAAAATAAGAGGCATCCTTTGAAGCTAGGAATTAACTTTGTTTACAGATTAATTCAGACTCAGGAAAAATAAAACTTTTCTAAAATGGAAAATGCACTTCCTCTACTGCTTTCTACCTCCTTCTAACTTTATAGCTCATGGAACTTAGTTAGATTGGTTTCAGAACTTTGTTTTGACAGTTTATTTTTGTCTGTGTGTATGTGTGTAAAAAGTGTTACTTTTATGCCTTTTCTGCAAGCTTCAAAAATATATCAAGCCGGGGACAAGTGGAAACAGGATGATAGGTGAGGAGTCTAAAAAGTGATCAAGCACTCGTATTAGTACTGCAGTCACAATAAGCAATAGACAATTTCGGATGAAACAGCCATATAGATAGATACTGAAGCACTGGGGGGAAAAGAACGCGTTGGTGAATTTTTACGAAAGGCTGCAATTGTTGGAGCTGTGTGCAAATGTACCTTCTCCTTCTGTTTAATAAGCAGCAATGCTAGAAAAATTGAGACTCCTAGGCAGAATGTTTATGTACAGCATGTATACATTATGAATATTAAGGTAATTATATGTATAAAACTCTAATGGAACCCCTGATGTTATTACGGCAAACATAGAGAAATATGTGGCTCTGACAGACAGGATCCCACCAAGTTTGATCACCCTCCATCTGTTATATTGAGTTATTTATTTGATTTCAGAACCATCTGACTGCAGATCAAATCTGAAGAGCTATCAATACAAGATTTTTTTAAAAAGTCAATGTACAATAAATAATGAGCAAGTTGAAAGGTTTGAGCAAACAACACGGAACAGGTTGACGGGCAGTGTTTATGGGTTGAGTTCTACTGAATTTAAATGTATGTCTGTTAAATTCCACCCTATTAATTTGAGCCTGATTTTCCACCTTCTCTTGGACTTTTTAAAAATCTTCTCCCTTTCATCTTCTCTCTCTATGTTTCTGTATAGTAGAATTTTACCACAATAGTAAAAAAAAAAAGAATACTAAACTTAGAGGGGAAAAATAGAATGGAAAGAAAGCAGTGGTTGGTTTCAAAATTTTTTAAAAAACAGGTTCTCTGCCTGGTTGCTGTATGGGCGTGGCCATGGTGGGCATGGCCTAGTTGGCCCACAGTGAGGGGGGGGTGTTTCCACCATCTCTGGCCTCCGGAAGCTTTTCTTGAGCCTCCAGGAAAGGGAAAATGGCCTCCCCAATCTCCAGAGGCCCTCTGGAGGCTGAAAATGGGCCCATTTCTGGACGTCTGGAATTTCTGGAAGTTCCATTTTTCACCCTCCCCAAGCCTCCATGCAGGCCCTGTATTTATCTCGCATCCCAAATGGGATGCTTGGAGACTCCTGGGAGGGGTGGGATGGGAGGGACATGGCAGGTGGGGATGAGTGGGCGGGGTCAGCCAAGGTTGGGATTTGCGGGTTCACCAAACTCGTCACATCCTTAGCTAGAAGTTTGCTCGAACCCGTGCAACCTGCAGCAGCCCACTCCTGAAAGAAAAAATAAAAGTGCAGGCAAAAAGAAAAAGAAGAAAAGAAAAATATAATGAAGAAAAAAGAAAATAGAAAAAAGTGACTTCCAACCTTCATCGCAAAAGGTATAAATACATATAATAACTCTTCGCTCTGTCTAAGGTTAAGCAAATATCTCTTCATCCCATATCCCATAAATTTATGGAGTTTTCGGTTGAGCATTTCCTGCACAATGGTATAGAACAGGTCTGTAAAACTCCTGGCCCATGGGCTGAATGTGTCACAGGCTGGCCACACCCATGGCTGGTTTAGCAAAGGGGGGGAAAGTCCCAATATGTCATGTGATGCTGCCATGATGATGTGAGTTTAACACCCTGATATAGAAGACAGATAGCAACAATTTGGTATGCTCTGGTCTCCGTACAATCATCCTCTCTCAATTTGGTTATCCTCTGAATATGTAAAGTTCAAGAATTTAGCAACAGGCATTGGTATGTCAAAGAATTCTGAGGTTTGAAAACCATACACTGGGAAGGCATCAAGGTTGGAGAAAGAAGGTGTAATAAAGGGGTGTCCTACCTTGGCAACTTTAAGACTTGTGGACCTCAACTCCCAGAATTCCCCAGCCTTCATGCTGGTTGGAGAATTCTAGGAGTTGAGGTTCATAAGTCTTAAAGTTGCCAAGGTTGAACGCCTGGTGTAAAGTATTTGACAAATGTCAAGAGTTTAGGAGAGAGTGAAGGATGAGATTTGATTCATTATTCCTTGAAGTAATTTCCATTTGGCTTCTTTCTATAACTAACCATAGTTTCTTGTTGGAAGAAGAAATACATTTCAAAATGTATTTTAAGTTCCAAAGAGAAAGTTGCATGAAGTTAAAACTATAAACCGGTATCTTTTTTGTTGTTGTTGTTAAGTATTAAATAGAATAGTTTTCTATAGAGGGGAAATAATTATCAAATCCCTCTTCAGAGAAACATAATTTATTTATATTTCATTTAGTAGAATGATGTATAGCCTGTTCTTTAATAAATTTCTCAGAGCAGCTAGCATCTTTTAATATACAGTACAATAAAATTAAAAACTGCAAATCAAAGAGGTACAAAACAGATATTAATATTTAAGGAAGGGTAAAAATTGGTTGGGTTTATATTTATTCTAAATTCAATATACAAAATGAAATAAGAGCTTTGTTAAAAAATATGCATTACTCCAAATGTTGCAGTCTATTAAAAAGGAATTTATATATATAAAAGCAAAATACCACTCATATATCATCATGGAGTCTCCAGAACTGTAAAGCCTACAAACTTGAAATTTGGCATGTATGTTTCTCTTGGCTTCTAAGTGCTCGCTAAGGAAGGATTTTTTGAAATGACCATCAGATCATCAGTATTTCTTATATAGTATTATATTAACAAGTAGATGCTAAGGACTTAGATGTTCTACGTTCTACTTCCCCTTCCCACCTGAAAGGAACTCTGTTCCAACTGCCAGTTGCCTTATATGGGCATGGCCAGCATGTGGCTCATTCAGCCTGCGGCCTGACCCGATCACATGGTTTCGTAGCGAAGCAGAGGTATCCAGCTAGTAGGTTATAAATTGCTTTAAATATATCTTACCCTCTATAATCTTTTAATCTTCTCCTGAAGTAGTACGCATATTCTAGACATTTGTACTCTTGTTTGGAGATTGTACATTTGAGTTATGTGCCAGAGCTGTGTCCCATAGTTTGCAAAACATATATTCCCTTTTTTAATTTACATTTTTCTATGTTATTTCCATCAACGGTGTATAGCTGACAGTACGTATTAAATTGCTTTTGATACATTTACTTGTTCTCAAAAGTTTTACTTTTAAGGCTATCATTCTAGCGAAGCTATTACAATAAATTACATACACTTTAATATTTCATACACTGGATGGATGGTTTTGGTCCCTGAATTGTTACAATCTAATACTAGATGGTATCATTTAGAGGCAATAGCATCATCTACACAATTTTAAAATATGTTTGATGTATTTCAGAGTTATGAATGACAAAATACAGGGAGTCATTGAGTCAAACATATTTTCTCTCAATAAAGACTGTGAGTCTGATTTTATCTAATTTGTGAGACATTAGCTGTTTATAAAATAGCCCAGAATGGAAGCAATCAGATTACCGCTTTCAGAGGATGTATGTGGATGTATTTGAAAGAGGAGGAAAATCACCCAGAATTGCCAGTGAAAATTTATACAAAATGAAAGTTGAAATAAATGCAGAAGCTTCTTAAATGCGACATCTGTGGGAAAAATTGAACTGGGCAAGATAAGAGTAGTGGAAGTTCTCTACAAGCTTTTGAAAGCTCCTTAAGTTTATTTTCCCTCTTGCAAAAGTGTTTATGAAACTGCTTAGATAGAAGTAGAAGGTCCGTTCTATATGCAACTGTCTGAAAGAATGAACTCTGTTGCTTCAACCACATTTTTCATCCACCTTAGACATCTATGAAGACTCTCAGGCATCCAGGTCATAGTTGTCCCAAAAGTGCTTTTTCAAGAGGCAACTGGACTTTCTTCTTTTTCTTTGAAGACATTTCACTTCTCATCCAAGAAGCTGCTTCAGCTCTGATTTATGCTTGCAGACAGCTGGTCATTTGCATTCTTTGAAGAGAGTTATTGAGGCCACTTGGAGGTTTGTTGTCTCCTCAGGCTGACACCCATTTGCATTAGTCAGGTGACCCTAGGGGTGGGTTTCAACCGTTTCGCGGCAGTCCCCGCGAACCGGTTGGTCGGCGAACCCGGAAGTAAGTAACTTCCAGGAACAGCAAAGGGCCCGCGCTCCTTACCGGTCTTTGAAGGCTTCTGCGCTTCCACGCAGGCGCATGGCACATACAGCGCCTGCGCGATTCTCTGCGAGCATCTGGATGGCACATACAGTGCCTGCGCAAGTCTCTGCGAGCAGCTGGAGCATCACGCAGGCGCTAAGATGCATGCGTGAACTGCGCACGTGCACGAGGACGCCGCTGGCCCCGTTCTAACCGAACCGGTTGGAACGGGATTAGCAACCCACCACTGGGTGACCCTGAGGACAGAGTTAATTTCCAAGTGGCCTCAACGACTCTCTTTAAAGAATGCACATGACCAGCTGTCTGCAAGGAGCATAAATTCTTCCATTCCCCACCATTCAGTCACAGCTGAAGAAGCTTCTTGGATGAGAAGCGAAACCTCTTCAAAGAAAGACAATAAATTCCAGTTGCCTCTTGAAAAAATACCTTGGGACATTCACCTTAGACCTTGATCTTGGTTCCCTCTTGATGGGCACATACAACACAGCATGACTCAAGCACAAAAGCTGGAGAATTCAAAGAAGGAAGGGAAGGACTATCAGCATTGCATATTGCACATTCATACCAGTGGTGGGATTTAAATTTTTTTACTACCGGTTCTGTGGGTGTGGCTGGGTAGGCGTGATGTGGCTTGGTAGGCATGGCTTGGTGGGCGTGGCAGGGGAAGGATACTGTAAAATTTCCATTTCTCTCCACCCCACTAACCTGCGTTCCAGTTCCGTTCTCCTGTTCAGGGCAAGAAAAGAAGATCAGCTGGGAAGCTGGGAGGCAGCAGGGGCGGGGCCAGCCTATTTGCCGGTTCTCTGAACTACTTAAAATTTGCACTACCGGTTCTCCAGAACCTGTCAGAACTGGCTGAATGCCATATCTGATTCATACCTCTGTCCCACAGCAATCACCTCTGATTGCACTTTTTAACCATCCATGAGATGGCTATTTCTTCCCATCTCTTTCCTTCTCATATGGGTGTTGTTTTTCAATCATTGAGTCATGTCTGACTCTTCGTGGCACGTTGCCATAATTCATAATATAAAATACAAACATACCAAACAAAATAGTAGGAAGCCTTTTGCAGAAAATGTGCAGCGTTCCAGCCTGAATCGCACATATTTCCTTCCTTTCTATAACTGTTATGGCTGAAAGACCATCTAATTGCAACCACCAGCATCTAAAATAGAATGTTTGTTTGTTTGTTTGTTTGTATTTCTATCCCACCTTTAATTTTACAAATAGCTCAAGGCGGCGAACAAGTCCAATCCACTTTCTTCTTCCTACTTTTCCCATAACAATGACCCTGTGAGGTGGGTTGTGCTGAGAGAGAGAGTGACTGACCAAAAGTCATCCTGTTGGTTTTCATGCCTAAGGCAGGACTTGAACTCATAATCTCCTGCTTTCT
Source organism: Thamnophis elegans (assembly GCF_009769535.1). Classification (NCBI taxonomy): domain Eukaryota; kingdom Metazoa; phylum Chordata; class Lepidosauria; order Squamata; family Natricidae; genus Thamnophis; species Thamnophis elegans. The sequence continues at coordinate 136,865,813 of NC_045543.1, read as the reverse complement.
AGCTTGGCACCTTAACCATTAGACTAGACTAGACTAGACTGTCATGCCTGCAAGCCATCTTTTCTTTTGGACTTCAGGTGTGCCACGCTTTCTACTGTCTATTTTATATTGTGGGAAAATGCAAGGGGGGTTATATGGATTTGCGTGATACATAGCCATAATAACATTCCTCTTAGAAAGTCAAGGTCATCTTTGTCTCTGCACCTGGCCGGAGCTGGATGGGTGGAAGCTGCCAGTGTGGCAGTGGAAGATTGAACCATGTGATGGACTTGTGGGTGTGGGGGCAAGATCTTGAACTTTCAACTGGGTGGGAAAACCTGGAAGCTTTCAGATTCGGATTTTCCCAAATGTGCCAACATGGCTCTTTTAATAAATTGGAACTTTGAGGAATCCTTTGCCTCAGACTCTGATTTAATTTTAGTTGCTATTTGGAACCCTGACCCTAGACTAGACTAGACTAGACTAGACTAGACTAGATAGACTAAATTAAACTAAACTAAACTAAAATAAAATAAAATAAAATAAACAAAAATAAATTCTAACTAAAAGTTGGATGTTAGACAAAGTAAACACCAAAAAAGAAATATATGCTTTTAAAAATAGCCAAGATGTTTTATGCATGATACGGCATTGGACTATAAATCACATTTTCCCCTCTCTATCTTTTTTTTTTTTTTTTGAGAGTCCTCCAGATCTTAGCAATCACCATTTGTAAAAATTGCGCTTGGCTGTTCAGGAATGAGAGCAGCGAAGAGAAACTAAGAGGCTGCCTCCTACTTTAACATCTTATTAAAAGTCCCAATTTAACAGGCTGCTGATTATTGGTATTTCTCGTAATTGGCGAGTCCAAAGATAGAGACATTACATTAAATCATTTGGGTTCCTTCCTATCCAAGCGTTCCTGGGTCAGCGCACGGAGGTTTCTCTGACTTGACTTGCCGATGTCAGCAGAGGTCATATGGGGTGGGCAGGGGACGGAAGGAGGAGAAAAGAACATTTTTCTTCATGCATCAACTCCATGCATAGGTAATGATGAGATGGGTAATTGAAGGAGGGATCCTGCTGGGATAATGATTGGAGATGAAAGGCATTTTGCTCTGATTCAGATCAGGTGTCAGTCTTGCAATCTGAGTTCCTTTGTGGGGAAGAGAAGCAGGGATTAACTTTTTACATCTGCAACAAAACAAAATTTGGGAAATTCTAACACTTGTGAAAGAATAAAATTGAAGGAGGGTTGAATTGAACAAAGCGTAATGAGCTCGCTTTCCCCTTGAGCTATAACCATGCTCCTATGTTTTATTTTAATTAATATTTATCTATCCCATCTTTCCACTAAAGATCTCAAGGTAATGAACTGTATTTTTCGGAGTATAAGATGCACCTTTTTCCCTCAAAAAAGAGGCTGAAAATCTGGGTGCGTCCTATACACTGAATATAGCATTTTTTTTTGCCTCCTGAAACCCGACCCCCTTTGCAAAAATGGCCATGCATAACCTTTAGGAGGCTTCCAGAGTGCTCCAGGCGGCTGGGGAGGGCAAAAATGAGCAAAAAAAAGGCCGGTTTTTGCTCTTTCTTGCCCCCACAGCCCCCATAAGCACTCTATAAGCCTGCTAAAGGCTATAAATGCCCCCTTTTTTACCATTTTTGTGAAAAACAGGCCATTTTTGGGAGGTCTACAGAGTGCAAAAACTTTTTTTTTAATTTACCTCTTCAAAATCTTGGTGCATCTTATACTCCGATGTTTCTTATACTCCAAAAAATATGGTAGGTTTTCCATCATGTTAGGACTGAGACACTGATCATAGCAGCACAAGAACAAGCACTAAACACCAGATGCATAAAAGTAAGGCTCTACCACACTAGACAGGACCAAAGGAGCAGGCTATGCAGAGACAGTCCAAAACATAGTGGCAGGGTGGAAGATGCCAGCAGGTACAGAATACATTGAAAAGCACAACTAAGTAGCTGGCATTGTGTACAGGAACATCTGTACAGAATATGGGCTAGACCCTCTTAAGTCCAAATGGGAGAGCCCACAAAAGAGAGCTAAGATCCTACGGGACTTCAAGATCCAGATAGACTGGTAGGTATTGGCCAATCAATCAAGTATCGTGGTAGTAGGCAAATAGTAGATGTCAGAGTATGTACAGTGTCACAATGTGAGACAATCCAGGAGCAAATACAGTAAACAGTTATTTAAATAGTGGTTTTATCTACAAAGAATATATACATACAAATACTTTAGTCAGATTTCAAACAAACAGCAATCAGCAATTACAGCATAGAAACACACAGAGAGATATATGCCCGAACAGGGTCACGTCTTATTACAGGCTCTTAAAGTTATATCAGCCCAACAACCTTACTGGCTCATTCCTAGCATTACATCATGGTAGCAGCTGGTCAGCTCTTAAATCATTACCCTGGCAGTAGAAGCCAATGGTGGTGACTGATATAATGATGCCAAGTGGCAGTAACATCAGGAAGAAGAAGTATGAGAAGCTGGAGAAGAACTGGGACCTGAAGGAGGAACTAAAGAGGATGTGGAAAGTAAAGGCCAAAGAAGTCCCAATGATGGTAGGGAGGAATACTTGAGGCTGTGACTCCTAAGCCAGGAGAGGGGCTCCAACTGATCACAGAAACAACATCATTGCTCTCTATTGAGAAAAGTGCTAGGAATAGTTAAGATCTTTCACACAACTCTCAAACTCCCAGGCCTCTGGAAGAGGACCAGAGATAGAAGAAGACACCAACCACCCAGTGGTGGGATTCAAATTTTTTTTACTACCAGTTCTGTGGGCGTGGCTTTGTGGGCATGGCAGGGGAAGGATACTGCAAAATCCCCATTCCCTCCCCACTCTCAAAATTTCCACTACTGGTTCTCCAGAACCTGTCAGAACTGGCTAAATACCAACTCTGCAGTTATCTATAAGAGTGAGAAGGGATTTTTTTTCAATACACATATGGACTTGATGCCCTTACAAATTATGCAAGGAAGATAATCTGAGTGGCATTGATTTAATTCAGAATATTGAAAATCGCTGAACTTTTTGAACCTTATGTGAGTTTAGAACAGTGATGGCGAACCTATGACACGCGTGTCAGTGCTGACACGCATAGCCATTTGGGGTGACACACACAGGATTTCATGCGATTCATCCTTGGCTCCTGCACGGCCGCCGAGGATGAAAGAATCTGTGCTGGAGGAACGGGGGGGGGCAGGACGTGTGATCTCCCCGCCCACCCACACTCACTTACTGTATCGCCGCCACCCCTTTTTGAGCGCAGGGGCTGCTGGTAAGGCGTGCGCGCCGTGCACACACGCGTCACCAGCGCGGTGAGGGAGGACCCGCAGGAGAGGAGCGCGGGAACAGTGCGCGCCTCTCTCCAGTCAGGCCGGCACAGAGAGTCTACTCCTGGGACTGTCGGTTACGACCGCACCACACTTATCTCAGTTCACAGCAGGGCTGTGGAGTCTGCTGCTTCCAGCTCCACGTCCTCATCAACATGCCGCTCCGGCCCGCCCCTGCTATGAATATTCATATTCTTTGCCCTCGCATCACTAGGAATATTCATAGCAGGGGTGGGCTGGAGCGGCATGTTGATGAGGATGTGGAGCTGGAAGCAGCCGACTCCACAGCCCTGGTTCACGGCACCCCAAACAAGTTCAATAATATCAAGGGCAACATACAAAATCGACTGATGAACAAAGAAGTTACTAAGCAGATATGTTAAATAATTTGTTTTTGGTTTATTAAATACAATTATATATTGCAATTATACATTTTTGTAGTTTAAACTATAAATTGCGCAAAATTATGTTTTTGTCGAAGTGACACACAACGCGAGTTATGCTCGATTTTTTGCCGATTTTTGACACACCACGCCAAAAAGATTGCCCATCACTGGTTTAGAACTTAGAATAAGTTTATTTGAATATACACTTATCGGCATACATTAAAATGAAATTCCGTTGCATGTAGCTCTCAGAAAGTTCAAATCTTTTCATGTTATATTCAACTTTGTTTAATACACACATGCTTTCCTACATGCAGACACTTTTGGTTGAATTTGTAATACAGTTTGAAGGAGAACTGGGCAATCCACATATTGCACATGAGGGTGATTTCATGTATAAAATGTTCACTGGTCTACATTTTCCAGCACCAGGATGATAAGGACTTTTAATAATGCTTGTTTCAAAAATAAAAGCATGCATAAAGATTCAAGGACATTTTTTTCCAGACGGTGATATATTTATGGAGGTGGTCGCTGGAGAATTCATCTTCTTGACAACATCTTGTCCTATGACCCTCCTCTGCTGAAGGAGGAGCTGGAGATACATGACTGGTATGCAGAGGTTGTAGAGGGTGAGATTTTAATTTGCTCGAGTATCCAAGACAACTGAGGCTTTCAAATGTCTTCATAAACAAAAACTTGAGAACGGAAGAGACATAAAATGCAAGAAAACCTCAATCCTTAATTCACCTCCTCCAACCTTGGAAATCCTGGGGAAGGTGAGATTAGGAAGTTTTAAAAAGAGGGAGAGATGGACATGCAAAACTATGTGTCAGAGTGTACACAGCTTTACTGTGTGAGAAGCTCAGAAGCAATAATAGAAAACACAGCTTTGTAATAAATAGTGTTTTTCATCTACAAAAGAATAAATAATATATATATATATATATATATATATATATATATATATATATATATATATATATATATATATATATATATATATAATATTTGTGCTGATAAATAAATAAAGGGAGACTAGTATAGATCTATTTCAAGCTATTTAGCTCTCATTAGCTAGCCATACCCTTACTGGGAATCGAGCCTGTGCTGTATTGCCTCTTATAACAAATGTAACAAAAAGGCAACAGTAAAAAATATTGGGTTTCTGTCTGGATGGTCTCTTGTGACGAGCCGAAGGACAGAGAATGGAAGTAGTGATCTTCCTCCCATATACATATCATATATGTATATATATATATATGATTTATTTATTTATCAGCACAAATACAACAATACACACACACACACACACACACATACATACATACATATACACACACACACACACACACACATACCATTTCATTTCATTTATTAAATTTCTATGCCGCCCAATCCCTGAGGACTCCGGGTGGCTTACAGAAATGAAGGGAAACACAACAAACACCCAATCAGGAGGGGGCTGGACCTCAATCAAGGGGGCAACAGCCCCAAGTCTGCCGGAAAAGCCAGGTTTTAATGGCTTTGCGAAAGGCCATACCAGTGATGGGATTCAATTTTTTTTACTACCAGTCTTGCGGGCGTGGCCTGGTGGGCGTGACATGGCCTGGTGGGCATGGCCTGGTGGGCGTGACTGACTTGGTGAGCATGGTGGGGGAAGGATACGATAAAACCTCCATTCCATCCCCACTCCAGGGAAAGATTACAGCAAAATCCTCATTCCCTCCTGATCAGCTGGGACTCAGGAGGCAGAGAATAGATAGGGGTGGGGCCAGTCAGAAGTGGTATTTACTGGTTCTCTGAACTACTCAAAATTTCCACTATCGGTTCTCCAGAAATGGTCAAACCCTGCTGAATGCCACCCCTGACATACATGTACTATAGGGAGATGTCAAAAAAAATGAGCAAATTACAACAGAGAAGAACACACGGTGGGAGAGAGACACCCTAACATTACAGATATACAATAATATACAGAGCCTGTATAAGAGCCAAGGTGGCGCAGTGGTTAAATGCAGCACTGCAGGCTACTGCTAGATCAGCAGGTCAGCGGTTCAAATCTCACCGGCTCAGGGTTGACTCAGCCTTCCATCCTTCCGAGGTGGGTGAAATGAGGACCCAGATTGTTGGGGGCAATATGCTGACTCTCTGTAAACCGCTTAGAGAGGCCTGAAAGGCCTATGAAGCGGTATATAAGTCTACTGCTATTGCTATTATTATACAGGCTCTTAAAGGAATAACAGCCAAAAACCTTGCTGACTCATTCCCATCATTACATCATTGCATCATTGCAGCAACTGGTCAGCTCTTAAATCACTATCCTGACACTATTTCTGTTCTTTTTAGCAATCTGTGATTGAAAGTATGTTTCTCTTTAGATTCCTGTATACCTTCTGTGAACAGGTAGTCCTTGACTTACAACTGTTTGTTTAGCAACCATTCAAAGGTACAACAGCACTGGAAAAAACTAACTTATATCCAGTACTTGTACTTGTGATTATTACAGCATCCTCATGGTCACATAATCAAAATTGAGTGCTTGGCAACTGGAATGTACTTTTGACAATTGCACTGTCGCACAATTGCACACTCGATTTGATCACCATTTGTAACCTTCTCAGCAGATTCCAACAAGCAAAGTCAATGTAGGAAGTCAGATTCGCTTAACCACCTGCAGTGATTTGCTTAGCAACTGTAACAAAAAGGTTAAAACTCATTTAACAACTGCCTTGCTTAGCAATGGAAATGTTGGGTTCAATTGTGGTCATAAGTTGAGGAATACATGTAATTGAGGAATACCACAATTTCGACTTATATGATTAGTTCATTTAATAACTTTTCTAAATTGTTACCATTATTCCTGAAATGAATAATATTACATTTTGGAGGCAACAAAGATTAGCCAGGCAGGCGGTGGCTCAGTGGCTAAGACACTGAGTTTGTCGATCAGAAAGGTCAGCAGTTCGGCAGTTTGAATCCCTAGCGCTGCATAACGGAGTGAGCGCCCGTGACTTGTCCCAGCTTCTGGCAACCTAGCAGTTTGAAAGCATGTAAAAATGCAAGTAGAAAAATAGGAACCACTTTTGGTGGGAAGGTAACAGCGTTCTGTGCACCTTTGGCATTTAGTCATGCTGACCACATCACCAGAGAGACGTCTTTGGACCACACTGGTTCTTCGGCTTTGAAACGAAGATGAGCACCGCCCCCTAGAGTCAGAAATGACTAGTACATATGTGCGAGGGGAACCTTTATCTTTTAAGATTAGCCTCCATCTTTCAACTTTGACTACCCTGAAATTAATTCCCACAACACTGTCAAACTATTTTCTAAGACTGTATTATTATTATTGTTGTTGTTGTTGTTGTCATCCTTACTATTACCTATCTCCTTCTCTAGGTATGACTATAACCTTGTTGCTTGTATCCTTGCAATTTATATTGTTTTATTTAGTTTCCTAGTATGATTTTGATTGCTTATTTAGTATCCTATGACTATCACTAAATGTTGTATCTCATGATTCATGTTGAATGTATTTATGATGAGGATGATCATGATTTATCACTTATATCTTTTATTTACACTGAGAGCTTATGAACCGAACACAAATTCCTTGTGTGTCCAATCACATTTGGCCAATAAAGAATTCTATTCTAAAATGGATAGACTTCAAAATCTCACTTCCAAATTATGACAGTAGAAGGTTAGGTTTGATCTAAGTGTAAGGTTACTCACTGGCAATGTCTTTGTGAAATAAAGCAAAAGAGGGAACAGTATTCATTCTTTAAAAAAAGAAAAAATCAACACTTTGCTTTTGCTCTTAAAATACAAAATCGATTGGCTCGATAGAACTCTACAAATAGTTTTACTCTTGATAACAGATAATGCACCAGAGAACCAAGCACACACAAACATCTCTGACAAAAATGTGAATAGCCAATCATAAATTTTCTAGAATGCCTGTCTACTACATACGTATTAATTACCCCCTCTCCTCCGTGGATCTGTTTAATGCAAAGTTTAATATTCTGGATATGTCCTGAAGGGAAATACTTCTGTATAGTGAGTCATTTTTTTTAAACAATAAATAAGACAAATCTCCTGCATATCAATGAACTTCTGGAAGGCTACTAAGGACTAGTTGGTGGGAATAAAGGCTTCTCCATTTTGTTATGTTACATTTCAGGCGAATGGGTTGTTGCACTGTAGATACAGATAGTTCTCAACCTATGATCCCAATTGTGCCAAAAATGTATGTAGCTAGGTGAGATAGTTGTTAAGTGAACTATGTTCAATTTTATGACCTTTCTTGCCACTGTTGTTAAGTGAATCACTGCACTTTTTCAGTGAGTAACACAGTGGCTAAGTGAATCTGGCTTCCCCATCGAATTTGCTGGTCAGAAGATCTCAAAAATTGACCACATAATCCCAGGATACTACAACCGTCATAAATATGAACTGGTTGCTAAGCATCTGAATTGTGATCGTGTGACCATGGGGCAACGGTCATAAGTGTGAAAAATGCTCATAACTCACTTTTTCCAGGGCTGCTATAACTTTGATGTTACTACATGAGCTGTCATAAATTGAGAACTACCTGTATTTGAATAGTTGCAAAAGCTTGTGAATACGGACATTTTGCTCGAGGTTATCTGGAACAATTCCTGTAGCTGGTCTTTCAGAAGGCTAGGCTGTGTTTGCTCATATTCCCAGGTATTTTCCCCCACCTGCATTGTCCCTTTCAACATTACAGTGGATGGCATGATAATGTTGGTTAAGTTGACTGCTTTCATTTATTGCATTTTATATCCCAAAATAATTTTTGCTTTGAGTTTCTTGACCCAAAATCTGTTAGGATTGGAGGGTGGAGGGGAAGGGATATTTCATAAATAAAATTAAATGTTGGGTCTGCTGTAGTATGGACTGAAAAGATAATATTTAAATAAGGGAAGTTCTGGATTGATAAGCACCCCTAATATCTACAACTGGCCAGCAATGCAGGCTTGTCAGAAATCCATGATATTTGATATCTCTTTTCCCAAACCTTCTCCTGCCTCTATTGCTTATTTTTGTGGCCACACTTGGAATACTGCATTCAGTTCTGGTTGCCACAATATAGAAAAGATGTGGAGACTCTCTAGAAAGAGTGCAGAGAAGAGCAACAAAGATGATTAGGGGACTGGAGACTAAAACATATGGAGAACAGTTGCAGGAACTGGGCATCTTTAGTTTAAGAGAAAGAAAGACCAGGGGAGACATGATAGCAGTGTTCCAATATCTCAGGGGTTGCCACAAAGAAGAGGGAGTCAAACTATTCTCCAAGGCACCTGAGGGTAGAACAAGAAGCAATGGGTTGAAAATAATCAAGGAGAGAAGAAACTTAGAACTGAGGAGGAATTTCCTGACAGTTAGAACAATTAATCAGTGGAACAGCTTGCCTCCAGACGTTGTGAATGCCCCAACACTGCAAGTCTTTAAGAAGATGCTGGATAGCCATCTGTCTGAAATGGTATAGGGTTTCCTGCCTAAGCAGGGGGTTGGACTAGAAGCCCTCCAAGGTCCCTTCCAACTCTGCTATTCTATTATTGTATTGTAAAATGTTCTCTACCAATAAAGGAGAATGTTTGTAACTCAGGGTTGAAATGAGGGATCCTTGGTGCTCTCTGAGTTGGCTTAGTTTTCTTGCAGACATTTCGTTGCCTAAACTAGGTATCTTCATCATGCGCTGATGACCTTACCTAGTTTGGGTAATGAAAGGTCTCCAAAAAGGGGTGCATGTGCGGAAGGCACGCAAGAGAGCAAAGCACATGAATGGAAGGCCGGGCACCTGCACCAATGGTGTACATGTGCCCACTTCGCAGCAAACCAGTAGTAATGAAATGTGCAACCCACCACTGTTTGTAACACTTCTGAAATGACAGCAGGCTCACACAAGACATAAAACAGGCAAGATGAACCTGATACCCTCCAGATATATTGAATTGAATTGAATTTTATTATTTGTATGCCGCCCTTCTCCGGGAGGACTCAGGGCGGCGAACAATTCAAAAAGGGAAAAAGGGGAACATAAAACGAAATACAGATAATTAAAATAAGCAAGAATCACACAACCATACAAGTCGAGAGGGGAGGGAACTCATCAACCCCAGGCCTACCGGCAAAGCCAGGTTTTGATGGCTTTTCAGAAGGCCTGGAGAGAGGTGAAGGTCCGAATCCCTGCGGGAAGTTCGTTCCAGAGGGCCGGAGCTGCCACAGAGAAGGCCATCCCCCAGGTAGTAGCCAGATGGCATTGGCTAGTAGATGGAACCCGGAGGAGGCCAACCCTGTGTGATCTAATGGGTCTGTGGGAGGTAATTGGCAGCAGGCAGTCTCTCAAGTACCCAGATCCAATACCATGAAGGGCTTTATAAGTTACGACTAGCACCTTGAAGCGTATCCGGAGACTGATTGGTAACCAGTGCAGCTCGCGGAGGATAGGTGTAACGTGGGCGTACCGAGGTGCACCCACAATCGCTCGCGCGGCTGCGTTCTGGACGAGTTGAAGTCTCCGAATACTCTTCAAGGGCTGCCCCATGTAGAGCGCATTGGATTCTTTCATAGTCAGAAACTCTAGGACAGTGTTTCTCAACCTTGGAGACTTGAAGTCCTGTGGCTGGGGGATTCTGGGAGTTGAAGTCCACAGGACTTCAAGTCTCCAAGGTTGAGAAACACTGCTCTAGGATATCATGTTTTTGGCTTTTAGAACAGCCTAATCAATATATGCTGTAGAGTTTCAGCCCCATTTTTCAATTCATTCTAAATCTGATATTAATACCTATATTTTTATCAATTTGTATGTGTTTGTGTTTTTACTGACAAACCATTTTTAAAATAAAAAAAACCAGAAAAGAGCAATATTTGTTGCTGTGTACAATGTGCCTTGAGAAGCATGATTTTGTATGCAGTTTTCATTAATATATGCTGTAATATTATATTTTATATGCAGGTAAGATTCTGCTATGGGCCAGTGGTTTTTAAGTATCATTCCATAATATATGACATTGTATCCAGCTTTCTAAATTACAAATGATAAGAAATGCAATTTAAGAGCCATTCTTCAAATTATAGTTAATTCGAAAGCTCTTTCTTTCAAGATGTAGAAGAAAACACAATGATGGAAGAAATATTTTAAATCAGTCTCACGTGATGCCTTTGTTTGCTTCACCGTTGGAGAAGCCTATTTAATCATCTTTTAATTGTATTCTAATTTATTTGTTTCTAGTTTGAGACCATTTAAACAGTATTTTATTGAAAATAAGAAAGAAGCTATTTTTTAAAAAAAATGTTAGTTAAAAAACAGTGGAAATATTAAAACTTGGAGTATATAAGGCAGAGGAGAAGCAATAGAAATCTCATAAGAAGAAACTTGTCTTTTTGTATTATAAAATTCTTCCATATTAATGATAGCACAACCATCAAATTCTATGTTTAGAAGGCAAAAAAGGAACACTGTGTTTATTGAGATCTACCCACTTGAATTTTCTGATAACACAATAAAAGGGACATTTTAGCACCAAGTATTATAGTGTGGTGGCCAGTTGCCAACAGATCTGGTAGCAGATTCAGACAGTGAGGAGTTTGGGGAGGAACATGGGTCAGTCTTGGAGTTTGGGAAAGGCTCTGATGAGTACCCTGCATTGGAGGCAGAGAGGGAGCCAGGGCCATCTGACAGTTATCAGCTATCTTCGGAGTCAGAGATCAGTGGGGCAGAAGAACAGCTGGAATCTGTTCCCAGTGTGCGCATGCACAGAATTGCCAGGAGAAGGGAACAGTTGAGGAACAAGGGTCGACTCGGGAGTAAAGCCATAGGTGGATGGTGAATGTCCCCTTCTTGCTGTGAGCTGCCCACCCCCGATGGGAGTGGGTGGCATACAAATTTTAATAAACCTTAAACCTTCCATAGGGAATAAAGAGAAAGGGGAGTGGAGTTTGAAGGAGACAATTAGTTCAATTCATTAGAGTGAAGATCTATTCCTGACTTCTTGCCAAGTATTGTCTGCTACAGAGTGGCGTTTGAAAGATATCAGTTTGGCAGCTTTTATCAAAGCCTGATAAAAAAAAATCTCTAGTTGAGAAATCTGTTGAAAGTTTATTGGCCGGGACTTTGCTGGAGATGAATTGATTTAAAACTAAATAAAAGGGGTTTTATCGAGATGCGGAATTGGCTTCATGTTTTTGGGAAGCCTAGGTCAGAACACAAATGATGTTTCTTTCCATGCCACAATATATATTTTCCCCCGGAATTGTAAAAGTATCCAAATTCTAGTCTCATACTCTACATCTTCTTCAGGACTGGCCATGAGCTTCTACAATTTTAAGCAGGATTTAAAATGCTTAAAATTGTCTCACAATAATGAGACCTGGTTTGTTACTGCCGAAAACCACTGCATGGTGGTGTTGGGGAATTTCAGAATTCAGTCTCATTAAAACGAAAAGGAAGAAAAGAACTACAAGCAATTGCCAGTTGGAAAGTTGAAAGGTGAAACTAATTTTGCCTGCTTTCTTAGTTTCAGTTTAACCTTCTCGTTGATGGCATGACCTTTCTACCTGAATTCTATTCACTCTTCAAAAGTAAAGTTACAAGCATTAGAGTCTTGCCATTCGGATGGATAACATGGGATTTCCCAGAAAGGTATGAAATAATTGGATATGAAAAATAAAACTACCGATTCTGCAAGACTACAAAACTGATTTTAAATATGTCTTTGCTCTTAAATTGTATTTGTTCCTTATAGAAATAGCTGCAGGGCAGAAACAAGAATGAAATGTAGGTTATGATGCTTACTCATTTTGCTTAAAGGATCAGAGCAGGAAATGTATGCAATCCCATTCTAGTGTAAGTATAATCTTTATTGTCATTGTACTTAAATATAACAAAATTGGTTATATGGTTATATCTAGTCTGTTATATGGGAAGTCTTCAGTTCATGATTGTAATTGAGCCTGGAATTATGCTTGTAAGTCATGTAGCTCATTAAGCAGGTCATCATGCCACCACACCTGATTTTACAACCTGTTTTGTAATGTTTGTTAAGTGAAACATCACGATTGTTAAGTGAAGATAATGCCGTTAAACGAATCCATTGTTCGCAAAATGTAAATTGCAGTCATGTGACTGTTGGACACTGCAAACAACTATAAATGTGGGCCAATTGCCAACCCCCTCTCAGAATAACAGAGTTGGAAGGGACCTTGGTGGTTTTCTAGTCCAACCACCTGACCAAGCAGTAAATTCTATATCATTTCAGACAAATGGTTGTCCAATCCCTCTTAGTGTTGGAGTAGCAACAACTTCTGGAGGCAAGTTGTTCCACTGAGTAATTGGTTTAACTGTCAGGAAATTTCTCCTTAGTTCTAGGTTGCTTCGGTCATGCAAGCGAGCTCCATTCTTAACTTCTGCATGTTCCTCAGTCATCTGCAGATAAGAACTTTCCCAAAATGGTCAGTGTTTATACTTGTTCTATACAATTATGAGGGGTGTCGTGGCTCAATGGCTAAGACGCTGAGCTTGACAATCAGAAAGTTTGGCAGTTCAGCAGTTCAAATCCCTAGCACCACCTAATGGAGGGAGCTCCCGTTACTTGTCCCAGCTTCTGCCAACCTAGCAGTTCGAAAGCACGTAATTCTTTCGTGTAGAAATTCTAGAAGAAAAATAGGGACCACTTTGGTGGGAAGGTAACAGAGTTCCGTACACCTTCGGCGTTTAGCCGAGGTGGCACAGTGGTTAGAGTGCAGCACTGCAGGCTACTTCAGCTGACTGCAGTTCTGCAGTTCGGCTGTTCAAATCTCACCGGCTCAGGGTTGACTCAGCCTTCCATCCTTCCGAGGTGGGTAAAATGAGGAGCCGGATTGTTGTTGGGGGCAATATGCTGACTCTGTAAACCGCTTAGAGAGGGCTGAAAGCCCTATGAAGCGGTATATAAGTCTAACTGCTATTGCTATTGCTATTAGTCATTCTGGCCACATGACCACAGAGACCTCTTCGGAAGCACTGGTTCTTCGGCTTTGAAACAGCGATGAGCACCGCCCCCCTAGAGTCAGGAACAACTAGCACATATGTGAGAGGGGAATCTTTACCTTTTGATACAATTGAAAACTAATAACATACTGTTATTGGGCTACTGATTGCAAAGCCAGAAACTGCAGACAATTTGGACAACCTTGGTGTACAAATTTAAAGGAACAATTGACACTTAAGATGCAATTGCTTGAATTATCCCTTCTCTAACGGTGGTGCACAACCATCTGGGTAAAAAAACAACTGGTGACGAATTTTTTCTCTTTCATGAGAAATAGAACTATTAAGTAAGTACAAATACTGGGCTAAAAGCTATCTTGTCAAGTTTTACTTTATTTTTCACACTTTATCAGTTATTCTTTCAGCAAGATTTCACTGTATGATTTCACATGATAACAAACAAACTGTAAGCCAAGGATATAAGGAGGCCCTTAACTCTACAATGAAGAACCATTTATTTTTTATATATATAAATTTTTTATTTTCAGATAAACACAAACACACAATACATATAACATAAAAGCCTCTTCAATTACACACAGTGTGTCGATTGGTTCTGTGTCCTTTCTATAGTCCTCTCTTGAATTTTATCAACATTCACATATTAACAATCAAGATACCTTTGTATACATTGTTATTATGCTTCCTCCTATTCTAAGTCATTCAATCATTTTAGCCTTGATAACTTTCTCTAATAGTTTCCAGTTCCATGTTTTCCCCATTATTAGTATCAACCTAATCTACATGTATACAAATTGTTATAATTATAAACATCCATTAAGCCTAGCTATTATTGCATCCTTTCAACATAAAGCATATTAAATTTAAAGTAAATTTATATTATGGTATTTTATTACATCATCCTGAAATCATCCAATGATATTACATCTTTATATTCTATTCTATATAAAATTGTTTAACTTTTATAAAAAGGTTTTTCAACATCATCTCCAAATCCTCACTTACAGTATTGTATAAAATTTCACATTGTCAATCTAGTATATATAAATGCTTTGTTATCATTATTAATCATTTATTTAACTATAGCTATTATTACATTGTACATAGTACTCAATATTTAAGTACATTTAACAAAAATTTATTGTGACATTTCATTTCATCATCCTGTATCCTTCCAGAGATAGTGTAGTCTAATATCTCTTGCCATTTGTAAAGTCTGTATTCTAAATGTTTTCTTGATAAATCTTATGTGGACTTCTCTTAAAAACTTGTTGTACATTATAAGAATTTGAAACCCTTTATCTGCTCTTTTTATCAGCTTCACTTTTGTTATCATTAGTGTTTTTGCTGAGATTGCTCTCATTATTTCTGCCAAATTTTCTCTTCTTTTTTCATCTATATTCTGACATCCGAAATGAAGATCCGGTTCATCAATTTCTCCTTTTCATATTTCACACCTGTCATTTCCCTCCACTCTCAGTTTGTTGTCAATTCAACAATTTTCTTATCACTTTTATATGTCTCTGCTATTTTTTCAGCTCTGTCATCAAACTTTATCACTGTCCCCGTACTTTTTGTATTTTGATCTATAATTTCAAGTCTCTTTTCAATTCTCTCTGTAATTATTAAAACTTTTTGAATTTCTAAGAAAATTATTTGCAACGTTAGTGCCTTTTCTTCTTCACATTGTGCCATTTTCTAGGTTATAAACACTGCCAAAACATCCGAGACTTTTTAGGTCAAACAAATTCAGTGAAGTTTTTCAAATCAAAGCTTTCTCTTTCCTTCAAAGGAACACCTATATCAACAAAACATTTTCCACTGAGCCTTTCAGTAAACAAAGCTTATAGCTTTATCAGATATTGCCAAGCCTCTACCCACTAGATGGCAGTTACCTCTTTTCCATCTGTTTCTGCCTCTCTGTCCGAGTGAGGAAAAGAAAACAAAGTGTAAAAATTATGCTCCGTCCCACACTTATGAGAGAAGCTTTTAATCCACGAATACAAAAAATGGAGAAAGTATAGAGGAAGAAGGAAAAAAGAGACCAGTCCAGTTTAAAAGTAAGAGGCATTTGTAAAGAGTCCATCCATAGAAAACAAACAAAGTTAAGGTAGAAAAGATAACACGATCATCTTAGAACAGAGTTGATTTGCTGCTTTTCTTTTGTTTTCAATTTTATATTAAATTCCAATTCTTTTGGGTTTCCCCTTCTCTAATAATAAAAAATTTTCTCACCAATTCAACACACACTCCTGTACTGCTACTGTTTCAGAGGTTTGTCCCAACCTTTGGCAGCCATTTTGGTTGCTTCTCTTGTAGCTGGCAAAAAGAGCTTTCTCCTGGATCAATCAGGGGCTTTGCGATGCCCCTGAGATCAGCAGGACATGCTCTTCTCTATCACTGTTCCTTCAGAACAGTTTAGGTCCAAAAGGACCATCCAGAAACAGAGATATTGACAGCAATCCTGAAGACCCAAGAGTGCATGTTGTGTCATTGTGACATCAAGCCCCGCCCATCAATGAAGAACCATTTATTGTATGCTTCCCAAGAATACAATTAAAACCATCTCTAAGGACTATTTCACTTTCATCTAAGCGAAGTAGAGATTTCTGTTATGATGCGACCATGTTTATACTCCAGACTTTTTTGCTGCTGAAACAAAAGGCTGTGTTGTTGCTATACAAAATCCATAAATAGGTGTTATTATTTTTATTGAGTACATATTCTAAAATATGATTTGAAAGTCTGCTTCTGTTCCATTTGTCCACAAAGTTTCAACCTTCCTTAAACATTTTTTTGGGGTAATTATTTGCATTTCATTTCACTTTTTTCTTCCTGCCTAGTAACTGTGAAAGGTTTGCATATCACCTAACAATATCTTCAAAAAAGTTTTTTGGGTTTTTTTTTTTTTTGGGGGGGGGTGTGATCATAGACATTTTCCATATCTAGAACTAAAGTAGGGAAATATATTTTGGATCTGATCTGATTCCACACCCCCCCCCCAAAAGTGCGAAGAATAGCAACTAAGATTATTAAAGGCATGGCAACAAAAACATATGACCAATGGTTGCAGGATCTGGATTTGGTTAGTCTATAGCAGGGGTGTCAAATTTGATTTCATTGAGGGCCGCATCAGGGTTGTGTTTGACCTAGGAGACAGGGTGGGCGTGGCCACCTCTTGACATCATTCATATCGAGGGAGAGATGTGTCTGTGGTGGCCAAAAGTGAAAATGGGCTCCAGAGCTCCATTTTCAGCTGCAACGGCCTCCTGCCACCCTCTGCCAGTGAAACTGGAGCTGGAGTGTGTGTGTCATGTACAGCCCCTAAGCTCCGTTTTCACTGACAGATGGCAGCAAGAGGCTATTGCAACTGAAAGTGAAGCCAGGGAGTGCGGCATTAGCCCTTTCAAGCTCCGTTTTCACTGGCAGAAGTACCACTGTCTAGTTCTTTGCTGTTTTTAGGATGGCCCTGTGGGCCAGATCTAAGCACCCTGCGGGCTGGATCCAGCCCCTGGGCCTTGAGTTTGATCCCCTGGTCTAGAGGCTTTCACAATTGGGGCCACAACAGCCCGCAACAAGGCTTGTGCGAGTGGGTGTGACCACTGGTGACACTCATGGCAACACTCATGTGAGTGGGGCTGGACTGCCTGCGACTCTTGTGGTACAAGTGAGGGCATGCACATGTGCTAATGTGCCCACACCAGCCAGATGCTCATGTGGCCCGGTGATGATTAGACCATGGCCCACAGGTTGGGGACCCCAATTTAATTAGGAAAAACTTTGTGTTGATTAAAATGTGTTCATGGTTAGAAGTCAGATTGGGAGAAAATATCACTGGGTCTGCTCTTTAAAGTTAAACTACTGTATTTTCAGAGTATAAGACACATCAGAGTATAAGACGCACCAAGGTTTTGAAGAGGCAAATAAAAAAAAAGTTTTTGCACTCTGCAAACCTCCCAAAAAGGGCCCATTTTTCATGAAAATGGGCTCATTTTATTTCCAAAAGGCATTAATAGTCTTTAGGGGGCTTGCAGACTGCTCCTGCGGGGGTGCCCCCCCCGAAATGAGCAAAAAATGGCCCGTTTTTCACAAAAATGGCCTGTTTTTTGGTTTTAAAAGGGCATGAATAGCCTCTAGGAAGCTTATAGAGTGCTCCTGGGAGCTGGGGGTGGTGGTAAAATTGAGCAAAATATGGGCCATTTTTTTGCTCATTTCTGCCCTCCCCAGCCCCCAGGAGCTCTCTAAAAGCTTCCTAGAGGATATCCATGCCCTGCATGACCATTTTGGTGAAGGGGGCAGGGTTTTGGGGGGCAAAATATACTGTATTCAGTGTATAAGACGCACCCATATTTTCAATCTCTTTTTTGAGGGAAAGGGGTGCATCTTATACTCCGAAAAATACGGTAACCGAAGTTGAAATGAAATTTGAACACAGAGACCTGTCAGACTTCACCTTTAAATTTTGTGAGATCAAAAATTGCAAATAGAAACACGTGGTCGAGAAAGCTGGATGCACAAATGTGCATGTGACTGATAAAATCTGTTTTGGAAGAAATACAATGTTATTTTATTTAAATGCAAGGTGGGTCCAGAATAATGCAGAGTTTCTCTTTTTGTCCATCATTTCCCAGAATTGAATTTGAATGTACATTTTGAGATTCCCATTTTTTTCACAAAGTAAAAAGGCATTTTAAAAGAATTTTTCTTTATTAGTGTTTGTAAGGAAGGGGGGAGGAGACTCCTGCCAAATTAAAACATCTTCACAAATTTCAAAAGATTGCTTGAGGTTTTCTTGGCTTTAGCTGGAAAGCGTCTTCTCCTTCTCTTTCCCAGGTCTTCTGCTTACAAATCCATGGTACCCAGGCAGTGCTGGATTTAGATGAAAAGAGATCCTAGGCTATTCCACTTATGAGGCTCTTTCACCTCCCATTTTTAAGTTTGTAAATTACATGAGAGACAATAAAATACATCATTACTGTGATATATATCAATATATATCAATATATATAGCTGGCCTCCCGACAGAGGGCGGCTCCGCTCAGTGGCAAAGGCAGCGAGGCCAGCCGCCTCCCCTGCTGCGCTCAGCTGCCTGGCTCAGCCTCCTTGCCCTCACCTGCCTGGCTGCTGGTGGGCTCCGCATCAACGGGGCGGCTACTGGGAGCGGCCGCGCCTCTCGCCCGACTGCCGGTGCCAGGAATGTGGGCAGGCTCCCCAACTGCCGCGGCGCTGGAACAATCTTAACCAATACATTTTGATGTTTGTTTATTACTCATATGCGTAGAATTTCTCCTTATTTTCGGTTCAGTGTTTTAGTGTTCACTGTTTTTAGAATAGTGTAATTTTAATTTTGCTAACAATTTGAATGTAGGTGCCTACATTGATCTTGAGGCCCTAGGCTGAAGCCTAGTTAGCCTATAGGAAAATCCAGCCCTGTACTCAGGGAGTAAAGCCAGATTTCTCAACAAATAATCAGAATAAATTACAGAATTGGGGGAGAAAATACCTGCCAATGCAGATAGTGATTCTCAAGCATAACGAAAGGTTGTATGTATGTATATATGTTCCAGCATAACTCTTGAGTGCTTTGAGCTATTTCAACCAAACTTGGTGCACAGATGATTTTCCCCCTGGAAACAAATACTGCGGGAGAATAAGACACCCCTGGCGTGTGTGTGTGTGTGTGTGCGTGTGTTCCAGCATAACTTTGGAATGCTTGGCACATTAAGAAGAGCAAGTGCAGCATCCTAGAGTGACAATTATTGTGATGGGATGTCAGAGTTTGTTGCATAAATTCAAACCCAGAAAGCTCACACAGATAACTGATGGAGCTGGATTCATTAACTTCTTTATATACGTAAGAATAGATGAATAAATGTACAATACCAACAGGTGGTTCTTCCAAGTAAACACAAGGCAGGAGAGTTACAGGCAAACACAAGCAGTTAGTTTCATTTCAGCAGACTAGCACAGACAGATTGCTTGTCAGATCAGCAGGCTCAGAGATCAGACCTTACAGACTAGTTTCGGTTTCTTTTTCAATTCTTTGCACAGACTCAGATTTGTTTAAGCTCCCATTGGCTGACGTAGTTGCTATGCTTATTCATTGGTTGACCTTGTTCCCATGTCTCTCCCAATCATGAATATTTTAACATGGGAGGGAGAAGGGAGAGCTTGGGCTGTTAAGGACAGTGAGTGCAGCATCCTAAAGTGGCAATTGTTTGTGATGTCAGTTCCTTCCCAAGCTTCCTCTGGAAAGCCAGCCATGACGTTTGCCCTCCAGTGGACCAATGGGGGAGCACCTGGTGGATTTGGGCCAATGTGCCAGGATCGCAGACAGGGAGGGAAAGAGGAGTGCATGGGAGGTGGAAGGGAGAGGGCAGGGATGATGGCCATGTGAGTAGGGGGAAGAAAGGCCCCTCTCAATGGCTCCCTGTCTATAACGGAGCCACTCCGATATCTATAAATACCCAGGCAATGCTAGGTTATCAGCTAGTAAACTATTATTGCTTCAGAAGATCAGATGTTTCCAAAAGAGTTTGTGATGGAATGAATGTAGCTTGTATGCCTGTCTTCTGAAGCTCCATAAGCCATTTGAAATACACAGGCTTTATATCCCTGTAGGCAATCAAGGCTACTGAGCTCTGTCACAAGCAGTGCACAATGCCAACTTCTGGAGCAGCTTCTTGACAGCAGTTGGCACCCTCCTTGCCTTTCAGCCTGGCATATGGAGTAGCAGGTCAGTTGGGAATCTCCAGCTGTTCCTTGGAAGACTTTTTTTCTTGCTTCTCAGAGTTCTTGTAATCATGCCAGGGAGGATTAGGGATGAATGAGAAATTTGGAAAGATCAGAATCTATCAGGCTTTGCTGAAAACAATCCAGAAAGCCTGTAGATACACACCAAAGTTTATAGTTTTTATAGGTATAATATAGATGGTAGTAACTGTGAGGGGGATCTTGGAGTTGTGGTCTCCATGATGTAAAAAAGATGTTGAGGCTGTGGAAAGAGTGGAGAGAAGAGCAACAAAGATGATTAGGGAACTGGAGACTAGAATGTCTAGTTTAATGAAAAGAAGGACTAGGGGAGACATGATAGCAGTGTTCCAATATCTCAGGGGTTGCCACAAAGAAGAGGGAGTCAAGCTATTCTCCAAAGCACCTGAGGGCAGAACAAGAAGCAATGGGTGGAAACTCATCAAGGAGAGGGGCAACCTAGAACTGAGGAGAAATTTCCTGACAGTTAGAACAATTAATCAGTAGAACAACTTGCCTCCAGATGTTCTGGGTGCTCCAACACTGGAAGTTTTTAAAAAGAGATTGGACAATTATTTTCCTGAAAAGGTATAGAGTTTCTTGCCTGGGGTTGGATTAGAAGACCTCCAAGGTCCCTTCCAACTCTGTTATTCTGTTACAGGAAAAATGCATACAAATATTCATGCAGTTCATGAACATCAACTTCATCTGTGAACTGATGTAGAGAAGGTGTTGAGAGAAGTTAGCATAATATCTGATATTTGGCTAAAAAGATATTGCACGGCTATTTAATGGGTATTGTAGCAAGATTCATCTGCAGGTGTAGCAAAATATAGATTTTCCCTTCTATTTCTATTTCCCTTCTATTCCCCAAAATGCAGTCTTCGCTTTCTAATAGAAATAAATTTGGCTAAATTCATGAACATGAAGCAAAAAATGAAAGGTAGAAATTTCAGGTCCTGGCAGACGTTGTTGTTTTGGACATATTTTTTTTAAAAAAAGTTCCCTTTTCAAAGGCACAGTGAAAATAAAAGCAGTACAAAACAGAACAATGAAATGACATGTAGCACACGTATGATCTAACAACTTTTTTTTTTAATTGGCAATTTTCCTAGTGAGTATACAAAATAAATTCTAAAATGGAGAAGCCTCATAAATATAAGCAGACAAACATATTATTTGGAGTGGCAGAAACATGATTATTCTGTTTATTGAACTCAGATACTAAGGACAAGAATATGCTAAAATGAACATAAGAATGTTTATTTACAAGAAACAAGAACATTTTAAAAGCACATATTTATCCCTACTGTGAGTGAAAATAAACAAAAAAAAATCCCCACAAAGAATATAAAGTATAGGATTGTTTTATGTTCTGAAATGTCTGTGAACTAACTGATTGATAAGAGTTGTAGTGACTTTTGATACACAAGGATGCTGAAGAAATACCACAAGAAGTCTAGCCTTTGAATTAGTTCTGGAATTTGTTCAAACGGATGCTTTCATAAGTGTCAGGCCTGCAGCCATCTTTTCTTTCAGATCTTTGGCCTGCGACACTTTCTATTATTCTACTATGCATTTTCTATTGTGGGAAAATGGGTGGGGGGATTGTGGGAGTGAGATGCAATGTAGCCATAACAAAATTCTTTCTAGAAAGCCAAGGTCATCTTTTGTCTTTCCACCTCTGCATCTGACAAGAACTGGATGGGTAGAACTGCCAGCATGGCAGTGGGAGATTGGACCATGTGATGGACTCGTGGGTGTGGGGGGGGGGGCAAGATCTTTCATCTTTCAACTTTCAACTGGGTGGGGAAAACTGGGAAGCTTTCAGCTTCAGGTTTTCCCAGATGTGGCAACACATTAATAAATTGGAAGTTTGATCAATACTTTGCCGTGGACTCTGATTTACTTTTGGATGCTATTTGGAACCCTGACATTAAGAGGTATAAGAGGAAGAGAAAATAGGACCTAGTTTCTATTATTTTAAGATAGTTTTAACCGCATTCAGATTTCTCACGAATACTTGGTGAGGACTACAGGTGGAATAAAGTAAGGTTTTTGAAACTTGCCAACTTTAAGTTGTGTGAAATTCAATTTCCAGAATTCTCCAGATGCTAGAAAAACGTCCACAAAAATCTTCCTGAGTGGAACTGTAATGGTCTGTGAGAATAAACTTGGGAGATATGGGGAAATGACTTAGCCTAGACAATTGTCATGCAAAAGACATCTCAGCCAACAGAAGGAAAAGAGAAGTGAGAAGCATCTCAGAAGGGAAAGTAAAAGTAAAGGGAAGGAGATGAGTTTCAGATTTCTAAGATTCTGTCACTCAGACTAAGCATGTGCTTAGGGCACCAGGCCCAAGGGGACACCACAAAGTTGACAAAGAAAAAAAAATAACCAAGGAAGATTTGTACAGTATGTACAAAGTAGGGGGACACCAAGATTTGTCAATGCTTAGGACACCAATGAGCCTTAATCCGCCATTGCTGTCACTGTAATCTTACAATAAAAGTGGCGTCGGCACTCATGGTTACCATGAAGGACTGAACATCCTTCTTTAAAAGAAGGACACCACACTTCATCCCACTGTCTGGTCAAACTCAAGGTTCCTTGTCTTTCCTGCTCTGTGCTAGACATCTCCTTTACCACTTCATCTCTGTGATACCATCTCTAAATGTAGATGCTGCACAGGATCTGCAAACTGGGAAAGGCCACAAATGAAGGTGGAATATATGTGTCCCATGATAATGTTGCAGGATCCAATCTGGGTTGGTCACTGGGACCAGAGATTTTGTCTTCTGAGCTTTTGGACTTGTGCTGGAGCCCATCTTCAAGGACCTTCTCTCTAGCAGAGTCTGTGCTTTGGGCTGTTCTGTGCATTCTGTGCATTGTATGTGGCTTTTAGATGTTGATTAGGGTATTGATGACTGGCTATTAAATTGTTGTTTGTTGTTTGCTTGTGCTGCCAAGCCCTCTCCTTCTAAACACTTGATAAGCTAGTGGTAAATCACCACTCCTTTTGGCTGATGAGGGCCCATTTCCCAGGCTTCAATCACTTCCCTGACTGTTTTTGTGCCTGCTCGTCCAGCAATCTTTGTAATAGCAAAATTGAATGAGAAAAGCGACTACAAAGGAACCTATTCCAGCATGCTTTATTTTATTGGGGAAACAAAACATCAGATGTTAACTTGCTCTCTGGAAAACCTTCCCTCTGATAATCAACAAGATCCATCAGATTCCTGGGGCAGACCAATTAAATAGTACTTCCCCACTGCCATTGTTCCATGGTGATCAGTCTGTGGCAAGGATCAAAGTTTAGTCCTTTCCCCTATCCACCTTCAAATTATATCACATCTGCCCAGAGACACAAAACAGAACTACTGTGTCATCTCTCATGTGTGTTGGACTCTCAAAAGTTCCATCTTTTCAAGTATTTTTGCTCTGATTATATAGTGTTATGTAAAACCATTTTTATTGCTGTCTTAAAACACTCTGGGATCCGCTGGGAGGAAGACTAGTTTGGTATTTGTAAATTGCGAACAGAATGAAATAGCCCTGTAATCTTGTTTAGGCAAAAAAGGATTTTTTTTTTTATTGCACGAAGTTGCTGAAACCCTTTGCATAGCTGGGGACAATTTAAGCAGATTTCTTTTATCCTCTTGACTCTGCTTCTAACACAAGATAGTGGCTTAGTGCACACAACACAGTATCCTTGCCAAAAAGGAGTTGGGTGGTTTGAGAATTCAGCATGAAATTTGGCAACTTAAATCATTGTGAAAACCTGAAATATACATCAGCCCCTTAGCCACCAAATGATGTTGTAATTTGGGCAGAATGTGCTACATGAACAAAGATTTACTAGAGTTTAGAATATAGTGTGCTATTTAACACTTCTTTTGTTTAACTTAGTGTTGTGGTTTTCTGGCAGCTTGCGGAGCTGGCAGCAGAGTCGGACAGTGAGAAGGTTGGAGAGAAACATGGGCCAGTCCTGGAGTCTGGGGAAGGCTCAGATAAGGACTCTGCGTCAGAGGCAGAGAGGGGGTCAGGGCCGTCTGATAGTTATGTGCTGCCTCCAGAGTCTGACATCAGCAAGGCAGAGGAACAAGGGGAGCCTTTTTCCAGTGCACGCATGCACAGAGCTGCCAGAAGGCAAGAACAATTAAGAAAAAAAGGGGCGATTCGGGAGTAAGGCTTGGAGATGATTGGCCCCTCCCATAAGACATAAAAGAGGAGCAAACAGACATGAGCCGTTGCAGGAAGCAATTAGTTCGTTCTGGTCAGTTCAAACTTTGAGAAATTCCATTTGACTGTGCTACGTTTGGCCTTGCAAAACTAATTGGCAATTAGGTCTCTGGCAGCATTTCAAGGGAGATAAAGGTGAGTACAACATTACTCCGAAAGACTTTGGCAACTTTAGCAGACATCTGCCGGACTCTTTACAGACTGTTTGTGAATCATTATGGGCTGTGAATGACCATAATTCACAGCCATTTAAATAAAAAATGTTTTTGGGACTAAGAGTGGGATTTATGCTTTCCCGGGAAGCCTAGAACACTTAGTATAGTCAGTAGGTTTTATAAAATATCTCAATACTGTACAGAGACTGTGCTGTAGGAATCCAGCTGCAAAAGTCAAATTTTCTGTATCTACCATCTAGCGATTTTTTGAATTTTTCCAAACCTGTTGTTATCTTTGAAGAGTGGGAAGGGCTTAGATTTTACTGCATTTTTTTGCATCTATAATATTTCAAAATCTCAAAGTCGATATTTCTCAAGAGGATCTATTCTTTTGAGGAGGAAAGATACTTCTTTGTAAAGTTGCATTTCAGAAAATTGTAAGAAACTTCATTTTCAGTCAGTAGTTTAAGTGTGTTTCCTTTCCAATTCCTTTCCAATTGAATGTTTGATTTGATTTTATTTGATTTTATTACATTTATATGCCGCCCTTTTCCCCAAGGGGACTCAGGGCGGCTCACAATTCAAATCGGGGGGGGGGGGGGCAGACAAAAAATAAAAAACGGAACATAACAATACATAATTTAAAAACACACAGCAGTCATACCATTCGAGGGGGGGGCAACAGCTCTTTAGCCCCAGGCCTGTCGGAACAGCCAGGTTTTAAGGGCTTTGCGGAAGGCCTGGAGGGTGGTGAGGGTTCGAATCTCCATGGGGAGCTCGTTCCAGAGGGTCGGAGCAGCCACAGAGAAGGCTCTCCTCTGGGTAGTCGCCAGTCGGCATTGGCCGGCGGATGGAATTCGGAGGAGGCCTAATCTGTGGGATCTAATCGGTCTATTGGAGGTAATTGGCAGCAGGCGGTCTCTCAAGTACCCATGTGAATAAATGTGAATAACTCAAATTTAATAAAGTAATGGTTTCAATTACTACCTCATGAACATGCAAATTTAAAACAACAAAACACACTTCTTGCTTTGGATGCATTTTTAAACTGCCCTCCAAACTTTGTAGAGCAATTAAGAAAAATAAAGCAAAAATACTAACATCTTTTCAGTAGACATAAAAAAAGGTATTTTATTCATTCATGGCATGATTCATTTGCTCAGAATGTTTTATCTATCTTTCAGCTTGCACGTTTTAAGAGTTCATGATGTAAGTACAAACATAAACTAACAACAAATACAATATTACACCAGGAGGTGCAAACCAGATGACCTATTTAAATCTACTTTTCATTTTTAAAGGGAACCAATCTGTTGCCAAAAATGGTGTCATTTGCTGTTCTCTTGACTGCCTTCTTTTTTTTTGTATAATTTGTACTGTAGTGCAGAGAAGTAATTTAATAATGGAGTGGATGAAGCAGAACACACTTAAATGTAATGAAAAAGCTTGTAACTTTTTTGGGGGGTGGGGAATGTGTATGTACAATTGGTTTTACAGATATAAAATTTGCATTGCAAGTGCATCCATGATAGTTTAGGCTATATATTTTGGATCCCCAGAATAAGTATGAATTGCAGGAGAATTTCAAAACAATTGTAAACCTAGATTGTCGAAGGGTTAGTACAGGGGTGGGTTTCAGGCGGTTCACGGCGGTCCCTGTGAACCGGTTTGTCGGCGAACCCGGAAGTAAGTAACTTACGGGAACGCCGAAGGATCCACCTGCCCGCGTTTCTTATCCGGTTTTGACGAGTTCTGCGCTTCCACTCATGCGCAGAACGCATACAGCGCCTGCGTGATCCTCCAGGAGCAACTGGAGCATCGCACAGGCGCTAGTACGCATGCGTGCACTGCACGCGTGCATGAAGACGCCGCCGGCCCCATTCCAACCGAACCGGTTGGAACGGGGCGAGAAACCCACCCCTGGGTTAGTACCACTTTATAATGCCATGGTAAGGCCACACTTGGAACACTGCATCCAGTTTTGGTTGCCACAATGTAAAAAAGATGTTGAGACTCTAGAAAGAGTGCAGAGAAGAGCAATAAAGAGGATTAGGGGACTGGAGGCTAAAACATATGAAGAACAAGTTTCTGAAACTTGGTATGTCTAATCTGATGAAAAGAAGGACTAGGGGTGACATGATAGCAGTGTTCCATTATCTCAGGGGTTGCCACAAAGAAGAGGGAGTCAAACTATTCTCCAAAGCACCTGCAGGCGGGACAAGAAGCAATGTGTGGAAACTAATCAAGGAGAGAAGCAATGCAGAAATAAAGAGAAATTTCCTGACATAACAATTAATCAGTGGAACAACTTGCGTCTAGAAGTTGTGAATGTTCCAACATTGGAAGTTTTAAAGAATATGTTGGATAACCATTTGTCTGAAGTGATGTAGGGTTTCCTGCCTAAGCAGGGGTTGCACTAGAAGACCTCCAAGGTCCCTTTCAATTCTGTTATTCTGTTCTTCATCTTTTTTTGTTTTAATATACTCATTTTTTGAACTCAATTGAAGTATCAACTGCTTCCTCTGTTATATTAAATCATACGGGGTTTAATGGAGAAAGTTTTGGTTGAAGAAATAGGACAGCATTGAATGAGGAATATTAGTTGTAGAAACTATATTGGGCCTTTTTATATGCTTAAAATTAAATAGCAACACTAGTGAATTGAATTTTGTTGTACGTTATTGCACCTTGAACAAAAAGAGTGAGGAAAAAGGCTTTAAAACCTTTTTATTGTTATTGTTAAAAATAGGGCATTTATGGTTGAGAGGGAAAATTGTATTGAGGAGGCAGAAAAAATGCATTTGACAATGGATAAAGTAAAGATCTGTAGAGTATTTCATAAAAAGATTCAGCTCACAGAATATTTCAACCCCTGGCTTCTCCCATTAAGATTAAAATCTCTTAAATCTTTTTTAAATCTTTTAAAACCCTTGTTCATTAAAAACAACACATGAAAAATAACCGCTTGAGATTACGTTGAAGTTCAGCAGATTGTAGACAATTTAAACAACGACCACAAAAGTCCGCTTCAAACTGAACTCAGACCTGATAATTTTTGGGAGACCCATTTTCTTTGCAATATAACAACTGGGAAATGGTTTTTTCCAGTACCTACTGCTGGGATTTTATTTATTTATTTTGCAAAAAAAATATCCTGGTGGTTTCCTATTCAGATGCAAATCAATCAGACCATGCTTAGTTCTTCAAGTTCAAACACTGTTAGAAAATTTTGTTTGGGGAAAACAAATCCATGAGAGGACTCGAGCGTATAGAATGCATTATGAATGTGGAAAATATAAATTATTCCAGAAAATTTGGGCAGAGGAAGATGAATCTTCCGTTGTCTTTCTAGCTTCATGAAAAAGCCTGTCTGCCTGCCTGCCTGTCTGTCTGTCTGTCTGTCTGTCTGTCTTCAACTTTGACTTCTGGCAACTTCATGTACTTGTCTACCACTGGTAGGTTCTGGCCAGTATGGCCCGGTATGACCATACCGGTAGTAGCCAGGAGTAGCAGCCATTGTACTGGTATGGTGGCTCATTTGGCCCACCCACCGGCCCACGTTCCATACCTGTTTATAATGTGACAGGCAATTGCGCACACACAAAGAGCGTGCGGCGCCTGTGCGACCTCTGCCGAGCAGCTGGGTATTGCAGGGGTAGTGGCATGCACAAGCGTGCACAGCGCACGTGCACAATTAGGACACCCAGCCCCATGTGCAGCATACTGGTAGCTATGGGGACCGGAACCTACCACTGATGTCCATGTAGTTTCCCTGGAACCCTGTAGAAGTCATCTGTCACTAGCTTCTTTCTTCTGGAACAGAACTCAACTTTCTTCTCTAGGGCTGAGAGAGTGATTGGGCCAAATGCAACCAGCTAGCTTCCATGCTAAGAGAGGACTACATAGGCGTCTGAATCAAAGTCAGAATGGACCTGGAAGAGACCTTGGAGGTCTTCTAATGCAGCCCCCTGCTCTGGCAGGAGATCCTACACTATATCAGAAAAATGGCTGTCCAGTCTTTTCTTAAAGCCCTCCAGTGATGAAGCACCCACAACTTCTGAAGGCAAGCTGTTCCATTGGTTAAACAGTCCTCACTCTTAAGAAGTTTCTCCTCAATTCCAGGTTGCTTCTCTCCTAGGGCCTCCCCACTCCTTGTCCAGCACCTTAGTTCCTTTACTACTGGCTTTCAGTGAAAGTTACATCATTTTAGAGCCGTGATGGTGAACCTATGGAATGCATGCTGAAAGTGGCACATGGAGTCATTTCTGAAGGCACACAAGGCATTGCCCTGCCAGCTGATTTTTGCCCGTTTTTCACCCTCTGGAGTCTTCCCTCAAGCTCCGGAAGGCGAAAAACTGCCAAAACGCAAATTGGACGTTTGGTAACGAACTTCTGGTTTGCATATTGGGCTGTTTTTTTGCCCTCCCCAGGCTCCTAGAAAGCCTCTGGAGCCTGGGGAGGATGAAAAACAGACCTATCAAGCACACCGGAAGTTGGGAAACTGGCCATTTCTGTCCTCTGGAGGACTTCTAGGGGGCAGGGGAGGCTGTTTTCACCCTCCCCAGGCTCCAAGAAAACCATGCGCGCATGTCCGGGGCAGAGGGGGGTGGTCATGCCCACATGCACAGGGGGCACGGCATGGGTGGGGGGCATTAAATTATGAGGATGGGTGCACACACGATAGCATGCATGCATGCTTTTGGCACCCGAGGCTAGAAAGGTTCGCCATCACTGTTTTAGAGAGTTCAAGTCCTTTGCAACTGGGCTGATCAATACATTTTCAGTCCATTATTAAGTGAAACACTATAGTTGTTAAATTACTAACAGGGATGTTAAGTGAAACTGGTTTCTCCCATTGACTTTGCTTGTTGGAAGGTCACAAAAGGGGATCGTATGACCTCACAACACTGCAAGCATCATAAATCTGAATCAGTTGTAAAACATCCAATTGGAAATCATATGTCCATGGGCATACTGCAGTGGTCATAAAGGTGAAAAAAATGGTCAGAAGTAATTGTTGGAAGAAAAATCCAGGTCCAGTTCCAAGCTAGGAATAAAATGGAAGAAGTTCCATTTATTGATGAGCAGAACCACTTTATGCCACACTTGGAATATGGCATTCAGTTTTGGGCACCACGATGTAGAAAAGATGTGGAGACTCTAGAAAGAGTGCAGAGAAGAGCAACAAAGATTATTAGGGGACTGGAGGCTAAAACATATGAAGAACGGTTGCAGGAACAGGGTCTCTCTAGTTTGATGAAAAGAAGGACGAGGGGAGACATGATAGCAGTCTTCCAATATCTCAGGGGTTGCCACAAAGAAGAGGGAGTCAAACTATTCTCCAGGGCACCTGAGGGTAGAACAATAAGCAATGGGTGGAAACTAATCAAGGAGAGAAGCAACTTAGAACTGAGGAAAAATTTCCTGACAGTTAGAACAATTAATCAGTGGAACAACTTGCTTCCAGAAGTTGTGAATGCTCCAACACTGGAAGTCTTTAAGAAGATGTTGGATAGCCATTTGTCTGAAGTGGTGTAGGGTTTCCTGCCTAGGCAGGGGGTTGGACCAGAAAACCTCCAAGGTCCCTTGCAACTCTGTTTTTCTGTTCTGTTCTGTTCTGTTCTTAGAGCTGGAACTGGATTTTTCTTCCAACATCACTTTTTTCAATGCTGTTGTAACTACAGATGGTCACAAAGCAAACTGCAATAAGTTGAGGACTATCTGTGCTCTATTTCTTCCTGCTTGGTATCTCTTTGATAACTCTGACATTCAACGTTGATCATTTTCTGCTGTGCCCTCCTAGATGTTACAGATCAATATCAACTGCTGTTTTCCCCCAGCCAAGGGAACAGTGTGAATCTTTGATCTTTGATTGACATGCCATGGTTATGATGGTGTGTTCTAAAATCATATGTATGCCAAAGGGGGAAAAAAGCTTTAGTGGGAGGGTGGAACAAAAAAGAATATCAAAGAACAGATTAGAGTTTGGAAAGACACACTGGAACTAATAAAAGCAAGGAAGACGCTTGGGGCTGCAGAGAAAAGTGGAAATGTTATTATAATGTTGTCAGGGAATCTGACTTTTCATTAAAATCATCCAGGAAAAAAAATCAGCTCTGCTATAATCCCACTGTCTGCCTGTGAAATAATTTTGACAAGATCAATGATCATCTTCAAATACTCGCTATGTTGCGTGTCTTGCCAAATCTTTGGCAAGCTCTAACCCAAACAACTGTTTATCCTTTTCTTAGAAAGATAGGGTATGTTTTAACATACAGCCAGGGGGTCTTAATGCATATTATTTGCCATTAGTATACAGAGGGAGCTCATCCAGTTATATAACCAGGCTTACTAATATTACTTTGGGAATGAACATATCCCTAAAGTTTTTGTCAGGATTCCAAATAGCATCCAAAATAAAATAAGAATCCAAAGCAAGAGATTCCTCAAAGTTCCAATTTATTAAAAGAGCCATGTTGGCACATCTGGGAAAACCCGAATCTGAAAACTTCCAGGTTCCTCCACCCAGTTGAAAGTTCAAGATCCTGCCTCAACACCCACAACCTCACCACATGGTTCAATCTTTCACTGCCACAAAGACAGATTCATCCCATCCAGATCCAGCCAGGTGCAGAGACAAAAATGACCTTGGCTTTCTAAGAAGAATGTTATTATGGCTACACATCACCCAACTCCATACAATCTCCCACCCCGCATTTTCCCATAGTAGGAAGTGTGGCAGGCCAGAAATCCAAAAAGAAAAGATGGCTTGCAGGCATGACAGTCTTTCTGTTATTCTAGGTCAGTTTATTGGCTAGCTATCAGGGTGGGGCACGATGGGGTGGGGCAATGTTGGAGACATTGCATTAGGACAGAAGATTCTTCATTGTGTTGGGACCATTGGCAGGTGCTAGAGAAGGGTATGGGGGAGAGTGTAGGAAAGTTTTTTTTAAAAAAAAATCTGATGGGAGAATGAGTCGATTCTTTTCAAGAATCTTTGTTGAAGCAAAACACCTCCTTGAAAATCTATACAACCCTGCACAGTTATAGATTGATATCTTGGAAGAACATCAGGTTAGCAAGTGATTTTCTATGTTTAATAAAAAATAAAGGCAGACTTCATTAGCAGGTATCAGGCAAATATGTCTGCTTGTACGTTGGAATTATACAATAATCTTCCTGTTAATAATGCATTAGAGTCCATTTCACTCATCCCTCTCTTAATATTCTGTTGACTTTCTCAGCAGTTTCCCAGATAAAGTAGGAATATGTAAAACAGAAAAATAAAATCAGGTATGTTTTTGTCTCTTTCTGTTCCCCTCAGTGATAAGACGGCTAAAAATAAAATTATGCCGTAATGCTCGGAAGGTGGAAGTTTGATTTATTGATTAATTTATCAAACTTGAAGGCCAAAGGCAACTTTTAAGTCATTATCCAGTTAAAAATATTATAATCAACCCAAGTTCTAATCCACTAGAAACATATTATGTAATTTATGGAGGGGGGAGGAAATGGGAGCAGGAAGCACCACCATTTTAAATTCCTGAGGGAAGGTGAGAGATTCTTCTCTTTCCTTCCATCTTTCCCAGCAGTCCAGGCTTTCGCACAGAATTGGGTCTTCATACAATGTGTCTAAAGTAAAATAATTTTGATCTTGGTCACGTGTGCCTTGAGTTTGTGCGCCGCCCTGAGTCCCGCCGGGAATAGGGCGGCATATAAATAAAATGAAACTCGAAACTCGAGTGAAAATTCTAGATTGATCTCTGGATGATCCAACTGTTTGTTTTCTTGGATATCCAGGGTATTGTTAGGAATCTTTCCCAACACTGTTCAGAAGAATCAATATTCTTTCTTTCCTGCTTCTTCAAAGTCCCATTTGCACTTTCATAGAGTCACGGATGAACAAGCTGAGCCCAAGGATTGTTTTTACCTCTTTCACCATCAGTTTGGAGTCCCTAAACCAGGGGTGGGATTGAAAAGATTTAGCAACTGGTTCTCCGCCTGGTTGCTGGGTGGATGTGGCCATGAGGGTGTGGTCTAGTAGTCTTCCTGCACCATGCGGGGGGGGGAGTTTTTGCCCTCCCCAGGCTCTGGAGGCTTTCCTCGAGTCTCTGAGAGGGTGAAAATGGCCTCCCCCAGACTCCAGAGGCCCTTGGAAGGCTGGAAACAGGCTCATTTCCGGACTTAAGGAACATCTGTGAGGCCTGTTTTTCACCCTCCCAGAGCTTCCACGCAGACACTGCACTTCCCTGGCATCCAATGTGGGCCATGTGGAGTGGGGTGGCAGGGGTTAGCCAGTCCTTGCATCTACTGGTTTGGCAAACCAGATTAAAATTAACATCTGATTCATCCAAACTGGTCTGAACATAGAGGTGTTCAAGCTTGGCAACTTTAAGACTTGAGGACTTCAACTCCAGAATTCCCCAGCCAACATGGCTGAGGCATTCTGGGAGTTGATGTTCACAGGTCTTAAATTTGCCAGAGTTGACTTGTCAACATCAATGACAGATACTTTTCAAAGATTATCTACCTACCTATTCCTTTTGATTGGTCATGATAGGGCTTCAAACTGGAACCTCCTATATCTAAAGCAGGTACAGTAGAGCCTCTGGTCACGGCCATAATTCATTCCATAACTTTGGTCGCAACACAATTTGGTCATGACCTGAACCTAACCAAAATTAATGCAGTGGCCATATGGGGGTTGCTGTTGTTTTATAACAAACAACAGGAAATTTGGTGCTTACAAAAAAAACCCAATTTGGTTATGGTCAGAAGCGTTCGTGAACAGAGGTTCTACCAAGTTTTCCCAAACATAAGACAGGGTCTTATTTTCTTTTGACCCCCCCCCCCCAAAATAAGCACTTGGCTTTTTTTCCGGGGAGGTCTTATTATTTTTGAAGTACAGGAGGCGGCGAGCGTGGTCACCTCATGGCTGCAACTGTGTTGCAATATTTTCAGGTAGGTCTTATTTTCAGGGGAGGGCTTATTTTAGTGCATGTGCAAAAAAGCCCAATTGGGCTTATTATCTAGGGAGGTCTTATTTTCGAGAAAACAGGGTACTGTATGCTTAAGCCTCAACATAAGCTTATTTTGACATTCTGGAAGTCCCTCAAGACCTGATTCTGTTATGCGGCCTGGAGTTCCCAGGAAACTGGAGACTTGCATAGATGGTTCCATTGCAAAGCTGGTTAGTCTTATTTTTTCTTTGCCAAGAGTTTTCTATCCCTGTTTATTTTCTAAATAATGTTTACGTTTTAAAGTTATTTTTATATCTTGTTCACATATTTGTGTTTGTTGTGGCCCACCAGTGGCCAGCAGATCTGGTGGCAAACTCAGAGTGAGGTGGTTGGGGAGAAACATGGGCCAGTCCTGGAGTCTGGGGAAGGCTCTGATGAGTACCCTGCATTGGAGGCAGAGAGGGGGCCAGGGCCATCTGACAGTTATCAGTTGCTTTTGGAGGCAGATATCAGTGGTGCAGAAGAACAGCTGGAGCCTGTTCCCAATGTGCAGAGCTGCCAGGAGAAGGGAACAGTTAAGGAATAAGGGCCCACGTGGGAGTAAAGGTGGATGGTGAATGGCCCCTCTCATAGGGAATAAAGAGGAGCGAAAGGGGAGGGGAGTTTGCAGGAGGCAATTAGTTCAATTCATTAGGGTGAAGATCTGTTCCTGACTTCTTGCCAAGTATTGTCTGCTACAGAGTGGCGTTTGGAAGATATCGGCCTGGTAATTCTCCAAGCCTGATAAAGGTCTGTAGTTGTGAAATCTCATGAAAGACTGTTTGCCAGGATTTTATTTAACCTAAATAAAAGAGGTTTTATTGGGACAAGGAGTCTGCTTCATGATCTTGGGAAGCCTAAGTCAGAACAGTGTTTTATTTGATTGCTGTGTGTCATCCCGGGTTGCATTTTGTGAGATGGATTGCTGTTCAAATCTGATTAATAAAATAAACCATCAATACATTTTTTGGTCCTCCTCAAGCACCACCATTTTGTTCTGTCTGAGTTGGTCTGACTTCATTTTTGTCTCCTTCGGCACCTTAAACTCCCTGTTCAACATGTCTGCAGGTTGATTAAGCAAAGTGAGAAACCTCACTTGGAAGGTGAATCACAGTAGAGAAACATGTCCCCCACCTCTGGCCATAGAGAGAGTGATAGGCTTTCCTTGCTTTTTAGAATTCACTTGATCTTAGTAACATTATATAAAGCTCCACCGGAATAAAAGTGAAAAGGAGCTTTAGGCAATGCTAATATGTTGCGGTCACTATTTTATCTGGAGTTTGGCTAAAATCTTCCACTGGACTTCTTTGAGATTTTGTTTTGCTGACCTCCAACAATCCAATACAAAAAGGATATAACAATTTTAAGAGCTGGGTGTTCAGCCACCTGTGTGGTTGTGGTATAATCAGCCATTGTGATAGCATTATTTTGGACTTCACAGAAGGGATTCTGTTATTTAAATGTCCTTATAGCTTTCCCTACATGTAAAAGTATACAATGTCCCCCCCCCTCACCAAATTCATACCATTCAATGGGAGAAAATAGCATTTTTAGGTAGTGTGGTGGCCCACCAGCAGAGCTGGCGGCAGACTTGGACAATGAGGAAGTTGGGGAAGAACTTGAGCCAGTTCTGGGGCATGGGGAAGGATCCGATGGATGCTCAATGTTGGATACTGAGAGAGAGCCAGAGCTGTCTGACATTTCCCAGCCATCGGAGATGCAACTGCCTTTGGAGGCTGCTATGAGTGAGGAAGAAGAACAGCTGGGGCCTGTTCCAGATACAAGTATACACAGAGCTGTTAGGAGAGGAGAACAACTGAGGACAAGGAGTCAACTCAGACACTGAATGGCCTCTCCATGGCTCGGACTAAATAGAAGGAAAAGGAAGTGGTTGTCATAGGAGACAACAGTTCGTATTTCTGAAGATTTTACTCATCATGTTTCGTGACACAAACAAATCTGTTTCTTGTTTCTGCAAAAGCTGGGTCATAACAGGTAGCACTATTCATCTTGATGAAGTGTAG
The DNA here is from genome assembly GCF_009769535.1 of Thamnophis elegans. NCBI lineage: Eukaryota > Metazoa > Chordata > Lepidosauria > Squamata > Natricidae > Thamnophis > Thamnophis elegans. The sequence goes on along the minus strand of NC_045543.1, from coordinate 136,829,887 downwards.
TTATTTTGTCTTGTCAAGGTGGTTTTGTTGTCATTTCAGTTTATTGGAAGGAATGTATAGATATTTTCAGCCATCCAGGTCATGATTGTCCCAGAGTTGCTTTTTTTCAAATGGATTTTCTTGTTTTTTCTTTGAAGATGTTTCACTTCTCATCCAAGAATCTTCTTCAGTTGTGACTAGATGGTGGGGAATGGAAGGATTTATACTCCTTGCTTTGATACATTTAAATCATCTAGGACAATTCCCAACTGACAGCAATCCTTTATAAAATTAACCCAACCATTGTTAAATTCTTAAACATTAATAGCAGTATGAATCATCAGACAGAGAGAGAGAGAAAGAAATGAGAGTTTCCAAGCATTTTTACAAGCTTTGTTTTCTTTTCCCCTGACAAGGTTACCTGTGTATCGCTTGAAAGAAAACCCTGAAAGCACAGTGTTGTAACTATAGCGAATTTAATAATGGATGTTCTTGTCCCTTGTGCCTGAAAATTGGATTGATTTTATAGGCAGAACTAGGAACAAGGATGTTCCTCACAAGATCATCTTAAGATGTGTGTATGTGGGGAAGGGGGGTTTGTATGAATAAGGATAGCTCTTGAAATAGACTGTTGAAGGCTATTAAAGTTAATAATAGCACTGAAAACCAAACCTAGAAAGATCCTAGTGACCACGGTACAGTAATGGGTGGAATATCAGTATTTATTTCATATGTAATCTCTCAATGAAGTAGAGAGACAGTGCTTTGCAATCCTGTATACACATTCAACCATTAAATCATTCATTCATTCAACCATTCATTCATTCAACCATTCATTCATTCATGTATTTATTCTATTTCTTAACTGTCCATCTCCCTCAGAAGGGCTCTGGGCAGCGTGCAATAGAACCAATATATAAACAATGTATAACATTAACATTCAAATCAGAATTCATTTAAGATTAGAATGTTTTAAGACATTCTAAGAGATGCAGTGGCGCAGTGGTTAGAGTGCAGTACTGCAGGCTACTTCTGCTGCCTGCCTGCAATTTGGCAGTTTGAATCTCGCCAGGCTCAAGGTTGACTCAGCCTTCTATCCTTCCGAGGTCGATAAAAGGGGAACCCAGAACCACCACCACCCCGAGCTCCATTTTTGCTGGAGGATGGCTAGCAAAATAAAGTAAAAAGAAAACAAAAGGAGAAATGTTTCCCCTTTGGCATTTGAGCATCCAAGAAGGGCCAGGAAAGGAGAAAGGGAAAGAGGAAACACAAAGAAAAAGAAGGAAAGATTGGAAGAGAGCAAGGAAGAAAAAAAATAAGGAAAGAGGGGATGGAAGAACAAAGGAGAATGAGGAGGAAAGGAAAAAGAAGAAAAGGAAGGAAGAAAAGAAGGGAGGGAAGGAGGAGGAGGAGGAAAATTATAACGAGAGTGAGGGATGGTCTGAGGTAAGTCCTGCTTAGCACTTGGCAACCACAGGTGCCTCCGACAAGAGTGACTTCGAGCTGGCCATGCCCACCCTGGCCACTCCTACCCTGGCCACATCTATCCCAGCCACACCCACCATCCCCAAGATCAAACACAACCCTGATGCAGTCCTCAATGTTTGACACCCCTGTGTTATGATGTTACCTAGTTTGGTAATGAAACATCTGGACCAAGAGAAAAGAACCAAGCTCAGAGAGCACCAAGGACCCTTCCAGAAGTGAACATTTAGACATTTAGACATTTATTAAGATTTATAGGCCGCCCTTCTCCCTGAGGGGACTCAGGGCGGCTTACAATCACGGGAAGGGGGTGCAATAATAAAAGACAAACAGTGAGTAAACAAGATAAATAATAAAACACCAACTTGCATTCAACAGTCAACACTCGGGCGGGTAATTTAAGGACTTATCCCCAGGCCTGCTGGGAGAGCCAGGTCTTAAGGGCCGTGCGGAAGGTCTGGATGGTGGTGAGGGTACGAATCTCAACGGGGAGATCGTTCCACAGGGTCGGAGCTGCAACAGAAAAGGCTCTCCTCCGTGTAGTCTCCAGTCGACATTGACTGGCAGATGGGATCCGGAGGAGGCCCAGTCTGTGCGATCTAATCGGTCGAAGGGAGGTAATCGGCAGAAGGCGGTCTCTCAAGTACCCAGATCCACTACCATGGAGTGCTTTAAAGGTGGTCATCAATACCCTGAAGCACACCCGGAGATCGACAGGTAGCCAGTGCAGCTCGCGGAGGATGGGTGTAATGTGGGCGAACCGCGGTGCGCCCACTATCACTCGCGCGGCTGCATTCTGGACTAACTGCAGTCGCCGGATGCACTTCAGGGGCAACCCCATGTAGAGCCCATTGCAGTATTCCAGCCTAGAGATCACAAGGGCTCGAGTGACTGTTGTGAGAGCCTCCCGGTTCAGGTAGGGCCGTAACTGGCGGACCAGGCGAACCTGGGCAAATGCCCCCCTGGTCACAGTCGACAACTGATGGTCAAAAGTCAGCTGTGGATCCAGGAGGACTCCTAGATTACGGACCCTATCTGAGGGGTATAAAATTTGACCGCCCAGCCTGAGTGTTGGAATGTCGGCCAAATTGTTGGGAGGGAAACACAACAGCCACTCGGTCTTGTCCAGGTTGAGTACCAGTTTGTTAGCGCTCATCCAGTTCTTAACGGCCTCAAGGCCCTGGTTCATCACGTCCACCGCTTCATTGAGTTGGCACGGGGCGGACAGATACAGTTGTGTATCGTCCGCATATTGATGGTATTTTATCCCGTGCCTCCGGATGATCTCGCCCAGCGGTTTCATGTAAATGTTAAATAGTAGGGGGGATAAGACCGAACCCTGCGGCACCCCGTATGTTAGGGGCCTCAGGGACGATCTCTGCCCCCCGACCAACACCGACTGCGACCTGTCCGAGAGGTAGGAGGAGAACCACTGCAAAACAGTGCCTCCCACCCCCACCTCCCGCAGTCGTCGCAGAAGGATACCATGGTCGATGGTATCAAAAGCCGCTGAGAGGTCAAGGAGAACCAGGATGGACGCATGGCCTCCATCTCTGGCCCTCCAGAGATCATCGGTCAATGCGACCAAAGCGGTTTCAGTGCTGTAACCGGGTCTGAAGCCGGACTGGAAGGGGTCAAGGTAGCTAGCTTCCTCCAAGGCCCGTTGAAGCTGGAAGGCCACCACCTTCTCGACAACCTTCCCAATAAAGGGGAGGTTGGAGACAGGACGATAGTTGTTTAAAATGGCTGGATCCAAGGATGGTTTCTTCAGGAGGGGTCTCACCACCGCCGTCTTAAGTGCGGCGGGGAAGTGCCCCTCCCGAAGGGAGGCGGTCACGACCGCCTGTATCCAGCCATGTGTCACCTCCCTGCTGTTGGCAACCAGCCAGGAGGGACACGGGTCCAGAATACAGGTGGAGGCGCTTACAGCTCGAATGGCCTTGTCCACATCCCCAGAGGCAACATCCTGGAACTCAACCCAGAGATGGTTTGCCAAGTAATCCCCCTGTGTCTCGGCTGGATCTACGGCGGTGGAGTCCAAGTCCGAACGAAACCGAGCAACTTTGTCCGCCAAGAACTGGGCATAGTCCTCAGCCCTACCCTGCAAGGGGTCTCCCGCATCCCTCCTATTGAGGAGGGAGTGGGTGATCCTAAACAGGGCGGCTGGGCGTGACTCGGCGGACGCTACCAAGGCGGAGATATGCGTTCTTTTGGCAACTCTTAGTGCCCGGATGTAATCTTTGGTGCAGGTAGTCAAAAGTGCTCGGTTCTCCTCGGACTTATCGGACCTCCACAGGTGCTCTAGGCGTCTCCTCCGACTCTTTGTGAAGAACAAAGAGTCCGTACCTGTGTGGGAGAAAGGCAGAAGAATGTGTGAGCCTAGATGAGCAATTTCTTAAACAAGACACAATTGGATATATAAAGAGGGAGACGGTGTATCCTTAACTCTTGCATGCACCTTCTTCATCGTAAGTCAAATGAGGCTGGATCACTGATCTTAGATTTGGACTCCAGCCTAAAAATACAGTCACAGCAAGTCACCATTAGTAAGTCAGGCAGATGCGGGAGGAGAAAAGAATCTTAAGTCTTGTAGTCTTCAAATGCTCATTGCCTGGAGCACTTTTAATGGCACCACTGCTTACAGAATACATAACCCACTGTTGTAAATTCTTGATCAATCAGGTGAACACGCTCAAGATACCTTTCTTAGCCTAAAGCATTTGAAACTTCAAATATCATGATTTTTATAAGCAGAGAAGGGGAAGAGTTTCCCATGGGCCAACGTGTAGCCGGGCTGGATTTCACAATCTGTGATATATTGGTGGAGAACTTTGCACTCAACCAGGTTGAACTCAACGTTAGAAAAGGAACAGTGAAGACAAACTGCAGTCTGGAAGAAAGAGATTCCCCAGGTCTAAGATTATGATATTTTGGAATAAGCAAGCTGGGAGAAAACATGATGTACACTCAAATGAGGAAGAGGGAGATGGGGAGGAGAAAGGAAGGAAGGAAGGAAGAGAAGAAAGAAAGAAAGAAAAAGAAAGAAGAGGGAGGGAGGGAGAGTAGAGAGTGGGGGAGCGAAGGAAGGAAAGAAAAGGACCGCAGGAAAAGGAAGGGGGGAAGGAAGAAAGAAAGAAAGAAAGAGAAAGAAGGAAAGAAATATTGGGGAGGGGACTCCTGCCAGTTTACCATATTTAAAAAAGAATCCATTACAGAAATCACTTTTTTTTTAAAGAAAACTCTTCAGCTGTATGATCAGGTGACTGGGCACATGACATAGGCCAGTTATTTAATCTCTTATGTTTTCATGTCTTCTTAAGAAATTAACATAAGCCCCACCAGCATAGAGGAGCATTTTAGGGGCATTTCCCCCCCAATAAGCAATCCAATTTACCAGTGTAATACAATATGTACATTGATTTTTAGATGCCTATTGTGAGATCTTGAAGATGTTAAATGGGGTTGCAAACCCTTCTCCTGATTGCAAAGCTGCTGTTTAGATGATCCGCAGAATGATAAAAAGCCTGATCGAGGAATGCAATTTTTCCACCTGGCGAGATGTCATATCTCAGTGACACTTTTCAGGAGGAATAATTGCAAATCAGAGAGCAGGTCTTCATGACCTTTCATGGAATATATCACCTGAGCTCCTGGAAGCCCATTTCTTCTCAATAGAGTCAATCAGTCAGAATAGAGCTGGAAGGGACCTTGGAGGTCTTCTAGTCCAACCTTTTCAGACAAGTGACTGTCCGTCTCTTCTTAAAACCTCCGGCGATCAACATAGGAGAACAAACCCATCAGGACAATGTTGAAAAGGCCATCTATGTCAAAATTGAACAGCCATCTTTCAATGGGGCTAGAGGGAAGGGATATGACATCAGCTATCTCCAGTGTACAACACAGTCCTTTCAGCAGTTCCAAGAAGGCTTCACATCCATTTGCATCACTCAGGTGACCCTGAGGGCATAGATAAACCTCCAAGTGGCCTCAATGACTCTCTAAAAGAATGCAAATGACCAGCTATCTGCAAGGAGTATAAATCATTCCATTCCCCACCATCTAATCAGAGCTGATGAAGCTTCTTGGGTTAGAAGTGAAACATCTTCAAAGAAAAATCAGCAAGTCCAGTTGCCTCTTGAAAAAAGCACCTTTGGGGCAACCATGAACCTGGATGAGAATCTCCATAGTCTTCCATTGTTGGAGCATTCACAACTTCTGGAGGCAAGCTATTCCACTGGTTAATTGTTCTAGTTGTCAGGAAATTTATCCTTAATTCCAGGTTGCTTCTCTCCTCAATTAGTTTCCACCCATTGCTTCTTATCTTGCCTTCTGGTGCTTTAGAAATAGGTTGAAACCCCCCCTCCCTCTTCTTTGTGGCAGCTCCTCAAATATTGGAACTCTGCTATGTCACCCTAAACCCTTCTTTTCTCTAGACTAGCCATACCCAATTCCTGCAATCATTCATCATATGTTTTAGTCTCCAGGCCTTTAATCATCTTAGTTGCTCTTCTCTGTACTTTTTCCAAAACCTCAACATCTTTTTTTTTACAATGTGGTGAACAGAACGGAGTGTTTTGTTGCCATGTGCTATATAGCAGAAGGGGCCAATGGTTTAATGCAGAGGTGGTATTCAGCTGGTTCAGACCAGTTTGCCTGAACCGGTAGTGGAAATTGCGGGTGGGCCTGCCCCCGCCCACCCGCCCTGGCTCTATGCCATCCTATTTAGGCACATTTTCAAACCATGTGCATGCATACAAGTTGCGCGCATGATCAAAGAGCATGCACGGAAGGCCGAGTGCATGTGTGAATGGGGCATGCGCGCTCACATTTGTGAACTGGTAGAGAAAGTCAGTGAGTACCACCCCTGGTTTAATGCATGAAGAATAATCATATTGACTGATTGGTTATGAATCATATTTAAAATTTAATGTCACTATTATTTGACTTGGCCTTCTGTATAGGTCCTGACATGACATTGAATAGCTGAATTCAGATTCAGCCAGAAAATGGTTGTAATGCTCTACCATGGAAGCATGGAGGAGGAGGAGGAGGAGGAGGAGGAGGAGGAGGAGGAGGAGGAGGAGGAGGAGGAGGAGGAGCTCTCTCCTGCAGCATGAATCAGAACTGGACATGGGATAAATATCTGAATGTCAGAAGATGGCAACTTCATCTATGTTTTTTTCCTCTCCCTCCACTGTGATATCTGCTTCAGCACAACGTAGGGAAAGGCAGAGTTATGGGTTGAAGTACTGAAGACATCAATATTACAAGCCAGGATGCCATGAAAATGACAACAGAGGTGCTGGGATGTCATTGCACATATGGTACAATTTGTCATGTTTGGCACAAGTACATAAAGCACATTTACCTCTCCTGGGAGAAGGACAGGAGGTTAGATTGTGAGTGATGGTCAGCCCTTTAAGGTAGACTGGTTCAAGAAACAGATACTGCAGGGCAGTGGTGAAATTCAATTTTTTTACTACCAGTTCTGTGGGTGTGGCTTGGTGAGCATGGCAGGGGAAGGGTACTGCAAAATCCCCACTCCTGGGAGGAGGACATTGCAAAAATTCCCATTCCCATCCCACTCTGGGGCCAACCAGAGGTGGTATTTGCCAGTTCTCTGAAGTACTCAAAATTTCTGCTACCAGTTCTCCAGAACCAGTCCGAACCTGCTGAATTTCACCCCTGCTTCAGGGATTACATGAATTTTATGTAATTGTTGATGAACAGAGCAATACAATATTGAAAACTGGTCCATGTTTTTTTTCTGTCTTGTCTTATACCCTAAAATGTCCAAGTGGAGTTACCTAGAGTTTCTTTCTGATACTTCCTTCACTATCTGGTCTACCTAATCTCTTCTTCATGTTTCTCTGTAATGATTCCTATCTTCCTCTCTTAACAGCTTTCATGTAGGTAGCTGTGATAATCAAGAAGGCAGGAATAGTTTCTCTGATGAGCAACAAGTGAGGTGCATAAATGGATAGACTAACATTCAAAATTAAGGCAAAGGAATAAACTGAATATTTTTTAAAAAAACATAGGATTGTTTTTATCAGTGGCTAATAGCAGAAACAGAAGTTAGAAACTTAAAAGCATAAGGAAATGAATAACTACACTGAAGATTTGCTAAAATGGATAAACAAATATTATTTTATTATGTGATTATTATTAATGTTATGAATGTTATCATCATTATTATTACTACTATTTCTCAAAACACAACTGTACCCAGACAACACACTGTTCGTATAGACATTGAATTTTTATGTCTAATATTAAAAATAATAATAATAAAAACCTTGCAAGTTTCTATTACTTTAGCTTTATGATAAAAGTAATATTGACCTACATGGCATTGGTTCCCAATCTGTCTACCTTAAAGGGCTAATCTGCAATTCTAGAGCTTAAATATCCTGCTCTAGACTCTCATGGTTGGCAGCAATGAAGCAATATGAATGTTGGGGCTGAAAGGCAGAGGCATTCAGAGGCAGACTGAGTTGCTTTGTGATGTTTCTCTTGGCAACTCACAAGCAAATGAATTGTTCCGACTGGACACAGTTTGCCAAATCGCCAAATACAAGAGCCCAGTCATCCCATTTTCAGTTGTCAAGAGATACACTACAAAGCAGCTCATCAACGCCTCTACTGTAGAGCTAAAGTTGATGAACAATGCTTAGTTACAACTAACTTTATATTGGCTGGGACTCTAAAGTCAATCCATCTCATCCAATTGCAAACAGTGGGAGAGTGAGGGCAAGGCTACATACAGAGACTCAGAAGGCAGGATCAATTACATTTTGCAAGTCCCAGAAGGTACACTAGACTAGTTTGGTTATGCCCGAACAAATATGCATTTCAATTTAGAGCAATGTTTTTTTTTTTTTAACTTGGCAACTTTAAGACATGTGGACTTCAACTCCCAGAATTCTGGCTGGGGAATTCTGGGAGTTGAAGTCCATGCATTTTCAGGTTGTCAAATTTGAGAAACACGGCATTAACTGAACATCATTCTAACTAATATCTGACTTGCTCAAAGTTGTTTTTGAGGCATTTTTGGTTTCCCAGAGGACGGGGAATTTAATTTTAGATGTTTAGATGCTTGTTTAGATGTTTATTAACATTTGTAGGCCGCCCTTTTCCCTGAGGGGACTCAGGGCGGCTCACATAAAATCAGGGAGGGGAAGTACAAACAGTGACATAGACACATATAATAAAAGTAATAAGCAACATACATTCATCATTCGGGAGGGGCAACTATCCTTGTCCCCAGGCCTGACGGGCTAGCCAGTTCTTGAGGGCTGTGCGGAAGGCCTGGACGGTGGTGAGGGTACGAATCTCCACGGGGAGTTCGTTCCAAAGGGTCGGGGCTACTACTGAGAAGGCCCTCCTCCTTGTAGTTGCCAGCCAGCACTGGCTGGCCGATGGAATACGGAGGAGGCCCAATCTGTGAGATCTAATTGGTCGCAGGGAGGTAATTGGCAGGAGGCGGTCTCTCAAGTATCCAGATCCACTACCATGCAGGGCTTTATGAGTGACTAATAGCACCTTGAAGCGCATCCGGAGATCGACAGGTAGCCAGCGCAGCTCGCGGAGGATAGGTGTTATGTGGGTGAATCGCGGTGCACCCACAATCACTCGCGCGGCCGCGTTCTGTACCAGCTGAAGTCGCCGGATGCTCTTCAAGGGCAGCCCCATGTAGAGCACATTACAGTATTCCAGCCTAGAGGTCACAAGGGCCCGAGTGACTGTTGTGAGTGCCTCCCGATTCAGGTAGGGTCGCAACTGGCGCACCAGGCGAACCTGGGCGAATGCCCCCCTAGTCACAGCCGTCAGGTGGTGGTCAAACGATAGCTGTGGATCCAGGAGGACTCCCAAGTTGCGAACCCTCTCTGAGGGGTATAAAATTTGACCCCCCCAGCCTGAGTGATGGAATATTGGTCGAATCTTTGGGAGGGAAACACAACAGCCACTCGGTCTTTTCTGGGTTGAGCACAAGCTTGTTAACCCTCATCCAGTCCATAACGGCCTCAAGGCCTCGGTTCATCACGTCTGCCGCTTCATTGAGTTGGCACGGGGCGGACAGATACAACTGGGTATCGTCCGCATATTGATGGTATCTGATCCCGTGCCTACGGATGATCTCTCCCAGCGGTTTCATGTAGATGTTGAATAGTAGGGGGGATAAGACCAAGCCCTGAGGCACCCCATATGTTAGGGGCCTAGGGGACGATCTCTGCCCCCCCACTAACACCGACTGCGACCTGTCCGAGAGGTAGGAGGAGAACCACCGCAACACGGTGCCTCCCACTCCCACCTCCCGCAGTCGTCGCAGAAGGATACCATGGTCGATGGTATCGAAAGCCGCTGAGAGGTCAAGGAGGACCAGGATGGAGGAATGTCCTCCATCTCTGGCCCTCCAGAGATCATCGGTCAATGCGACCAAAGCGGTTTCTGTGCTGTAACCGGGTCTGAAGCCTGACTGGAAGGGGTCGAGATAGTTTGCTTCCTCCAAGGACCGTTGGAGCTGAAAGGCCACCACCTTCTCAACAACCTTCCCAAGGAAGGGAAGGTTGGAGACTGGGCGATAGTTATTAAGAACAGCTGGATCTAAAGATGGCTTCTTTAGGAGGGGTCTCACCACCGCCGCTTTCAGTGCGGCGGGGAAGTTCCCCTCCCGAAGAGAGGCGGTCACAACCGCCTGGATCCAGCCTTGTGTCACCTCACTGCTGTTAGTAACCAGCCATGAGGGACACGGGTCCAGTACGCAGCATTCATCTAATCTTCTATACTGTTTTGTTTAAATCACTGTTGCCAAATAAACACTCTGTGATCAAATCACACAAAATATCTTTTTACTTTTGAAAACCAGAATTTACTAGAGATTAGTAAATGTATCGCTTTCCCCTGATATTGATATTAGTATTTTCTCTTGAACTGAAACATTCTATCATTAAACAATTTCAGGGTACAATTAATACAAAATGGCTTTGGATGGCTAGGGATATCTGTTGAATGCTAGTGTTGAATTTGGTATTTAGCAATGTCTCCTTCTCTTCATAAAGATTTCTTAGTGGCTGAGACAATTTCATCATTCTCTGGAATGTCAGTAAACTAAAGGCCATTTAAGGCTCGTGACACAATTTGTGAAGGGATTTGCTTAAACCGCGGAGTAGTACCATAGAAAAGGAGGGGGAGGAGAATGTGATTTGTTTGGTGTTACATTATCATCATATGTGGATCCGAGAAATAATATATTTATTTCTATACTATAAGGTAAAGGTTCCTCTCAGAATATGTGCTAGCCGTTCCCGACTCTAGGGGGTGGTGCTCATCTCTATTTCAAAGCCAAAGAGCCAGCATTGTCCAAAGATGTCTCTGTGGTCATGTGGCTGGCATGACTAAATGCCAAAGGTGCGCGGAACACTGTTACCTTCCCACCAGAGGTGGTTGCTGCCAGTTCATCCCGGATTAGGCAAACCAGTATTGGCAGGTGGGAGGCTCCACCACCTGCCCGGACACTTATGTGCATGTGCGCGCACACGCATGCATGAGTGAACTGGTAGTAAAATAAATTTCAACCCACCACTGCTTCCCACCAAAGGTGCTTCCTATTTTTCTATTTGCATTTTTACATGCTTTGGAACTGCTAGGTTGGCAGAAGCTAGAACAAGTAATGGGAGCTCACTCCATTACGTGGTACTAGGGATTCAAACCGCCAAACTGCCGACCTTTCTGATCGACAAGCTCAGTGTCTTAACCATTGAGCCACTGTGTCCCTTCTTTCTATACTATATTACAGCATAAATCAAGACATAAATCTTGATTTATGGCTTAGGAGATAGTGCAAACCTCGTCAGTAAGTCGTGCCTCAGCTTAATGGACCAATCATAGCTTCTATTTTCAGAAATTCAGGTCCTTGTTCCATGAGTCTGCTATTACCTACACATCTCTCTCAAAAGGATACAAACTGCAATAGACGAGAACATTTGTAACTCAGGGTTGAATTGTGGGGTCCTTGGTGCTCTCTGAGTTTGGTGGTTGAGTTTCAGGACCCAATTAAGTAATGTCATAGTGCTCTGATGATGTTATCTAGTTGGATAATGAAACCTCTTCAAGAAAACCTCAATGCTCAGAGAGCACCACAATTCAACCCTGAGTTATAAATAAACCACATGAAGGCCAGACAAGGAATAATGGATGGAAACTGACCAAGGAGAGATTCAACCTAGAAATAAGGAGAAACTTTTTGACAGTAAGAACAATCAAGCAATGGAACAGAAGTTGCCTTTGGAAGTTGTGGGAGCTTCATCACTTGAGACTTTCAAGAAGAGTTTGAACTGCCATCTGTCAGAAATGGTGTAGGTCTCCTGCTTTAGCCGGGAAAGGTGGGGGTTGGATTAGATGATCTACAATGCAACAGAAGCTGCCTTGGAAAGTTTTGGGGGCTTCATCACTTGAGGCTTTCAAGAATAGACTGGACTGCCTTTTGTCAGAAATGGTGTAGGGTCTCCTTCTTGAGCAGAGTTGGACTAGATGACCTATAATGTCCCTTCCAACTCTGTTAATCTGTGAAATGTTCTTTTCTATTGCAGTTTGCATCTTTGGAGAAAAATGTATATGTAATATCAGACCTATAGAATCATAGAATAGAATAATAGAGTTGGAAGAGACCCTAAAGGTCTTCTAGTCCAACCCCGTGCTCGAGCAGGAGACTATACGGTTTCAGACAAATGGCTGTCCAGTTTCTTTTTGAAAGAGTGATGGAGCACTCGAAACTTCTAAAGGCAAGCTATTCCATTGGTTGATTGCTCTAGCCATTAGGAAAGATCTCCTTAGTTCTAGGTTGCTTCTCTCCTTGGTTAGTTTCTATTCATTGTTTCTTGTCATGCCTTTTGGTATTTTGGAAAATAGGTTAACTCTCTTGTCTTTGTAGGAGCCCCTCAAATATTGTAAAACTGCTTCCATATCTCCCCTAGCCCTTCTTTTCTCTAGACTAGACATACCCAGTTCCTTCAACTGTTTTTCATATGTTTTAGCCTCCAGGTCCCTAATCATTCTCTTTTTGGGACTCTTTCCAGGGTCTCTTCTACATGAATAGGTATCTGTTAAGTTCTGAGCGAAGAATAGAGGTGAGGCCAGAGTGATTTCTAACAGCTCTTTATTCAGTACTGCCTGTGAGGTAACTAAACTCCCTGGCTGACACAGCTCCTTTTATATGAAACTGTTCAGCTGAACACCCAATCAGGAGAGAGTATTTTCCCGCTCCGACAGAGGACCAGAATGAGAACTTCAACTGACTATACCCTATAGGCAATACATAACAGTATCCCTGCATGAATAGATCTCCCAAAGAGAAACGTGTGCTTTTTGCTATTACTGCGACTGATTCCGCCTATCTTTTTTTTGATTCTGTTATTCTGGGGCATCAGCTGTCGCCATCTCATCCTGAAAGAGATATTGATATGAATATTGCTTGTCATTGCCATGGATGTGCCTATAAAAAAAAGAATCAACAGCAAGTAGGCAAGACAATCAAATCCGGTTAACCCAGCGTTGCAAAAACTGTCATGAACATTTGCCAACTGAAGCCTGGGAACTTTCTTGCTTGATTTCCCAGTATGATGATTGATGATGTAGAGGTTAAAAACACAACACAATACTAAATGATTTTTCACTGGTCTGTCCAAAAGCATTTAGGTAGCCCAGATAAATAGAGTAGGGGGGCTTTGCAAAGCTATGATAATATTCTAAGCATTGATTTGCTCTTATGTTTTTATGCTTTCCCCCTCTGAGTGATTTCCTTTTTACTAAGCATAGCTTTCAACAGTGATTAATACATATGACATTGACATTGTACATAATCACCTAGCATGACTTTGAAAGAGTACCCAGCACAGAAGCATATAATGCTTAAATAAACATTTCAGTACAGAGTAGTAGTAAATGATTTGGGAAACTGATTTCAGAAGATGAAGGATCTATTACAGCCGTATGCAGCTCCACGCCACACATTCAATCTGCTTTAATTGAATCAACATTCCGATTTGTTTGACAATTTGGATGAAATCCTCGCTCAATCAAATCCTGCATGTACCAAAGATATTTCTTAAGGTCAAACTTAGTTCCCGACTCGCGAATTTGATTTGCTGGGTTGAACTGACTCAATTTTCTGAACAGAGTCCCAAATTCAGATCAGATCAATGAAATGATCTGAATCAAATCCAGGAACTGAAATGAATCAATGTTTGGAAGCCAACAGGAACTACAATGCATACCTCTCGGATCACAAGTCATATAAATATTTTTCTTGTTTGCAATTGATTTACAGTCCAGAATGATGTAGATATACGTTGCTTATGGCTGACTGGTCACCATTAGTTGAGGAAAATTTACCAAATTCGTATTTCCTTTAAGCTCCACAAACAGGAGTAAGAGAAACTAACACAATAACAGAGTTAGAAGGGACCTTGGAGGTCTTCTAGTTCAATCCCCTGCTCAGGTAGGAAATCCTATACCATTTCAGTCAAATGGTTGTCCAATCTCTTTTTAAAAAAATTTCAGTGTTTGTGCCAACCCTTTAGATATTGGAACACTGCTATCATATCATCCCTGGTCCTTCTTTTCATTAAACTAGTCATTCCCAGTTCCTGCAATCGTTCTTCATAAGTTTCATCCTTCAGTACCCTAATCATCTTTGTTGCTCTTCTCAGCACTCTTTGTAGAGTCTCAACATTTTTTTTCTTTATATATCTTGGGAACCAAGAGTATTCCAAGTGTGGCCTTACCAAGGCATTATAAAGTGGTATTAACACTTCACATGGTCTTGATTCTATCCCTCTGTTTATGCAGCCTAGAACTGTGTTGGCTTTTTTGGCAGCTGCTGCACACTGCTGGCTCATATTTAAGTGGTTGTCCACTAGGACCCCAAGAAATAAAATCTGCTGGAAAGGCAACACAGAATTTGTGTCTGCATTGGGATTGATATTCCTACACACCCTAGCCAAAACAGAAATGTGAATTAAAGGCAAAAATAAATAAATTAGATCAAATCAAATCATGTTTATGTTATACTTCGTAAACATCTGTAGCATGTCAGTTTTGGGGTTTTCTAAGAGAATTTTGCAGATGAGTTACCTAAAGGTATCCTACCACTTAATCAGTAGTGGGTTCCTACCAGTTTGGCCTGGTTCGGCTGAACCAGTACTGGTTTGGCAGTCTGGATCGCTGGAACTGATAGTGACCCAGGCCTGCCACGCCACTGAACCAGTTCCTTGGTCTCTTCTCCTGTCGTGGGCATGTTTCTGCACATGCACAGAACAGTTTTCTGTAAACCGTGCATGTGCAACAATGTGTAGCAGGCACAGGCGCAAGCAAAACTAGCAGCGCATACGCAAAATGTTTATGCACGGGCAAAATGCCCTCTCTCAGCAAACTGGTAATAAACCAGTTAGGAACCCATCACTGCTCTTAATATAAGGGACATATTTGTAAATAAGGACACTATTTGCAAACGAATAATAATGATTTTTTAAAAAAAATCTACCTGTATTGAGGAATGGGATAACTTATTTGTAATATTCTACTGTAAGATGCAGTGATGATCACCAGTTTGGATAGGTTTTAATTATGACAGAGAAAATTCATGGAGATTGTTTATTTATACAGTTATTAGCCATGGCACTTAAGTAAAAACTCCATCTTCGGAGAGAGCAGACCTCTAATTGCCTGGGGCATAACTTAAGCATTAGATATGCCTGTCTTCATTAGATATGGAAGGGCATGCACATTCTTAGAAAAGAGTCTCTGACTTCAAGATGCCTCCACATTAACTGGGAGATTCAATGTTGATGGTGCAAACCAGAGGTGGGTACCTGTTCTGACCCCCCTCCTCTGTCCAGTAACGAAAGCCAAGACATGCTTAATGAGAATGTCCTTTAATAGCAAGACCAGACTCTCAGTGGCTGAAAGCCAAGTAAACAAACAGATAAGGACCTTGGCATCAAGTCCAACAAACCTTGGCAGCAATTCAAACAAACTCTGGCAGCAATCTAGCCTGCCAAGTTAGTTTCTCTTTAGTCCAAGTGTTGACTTCTGCAAGGAGGGCATGGCACAAGCAGTCTCTTTTATAGTCTGGAAAGGAGCCTAATGACCATCAGCTGAGCGTAATTACCTCCTGTAATTACGTAGTTGTTCTTGACGCCGAGTAGCTCTTTGACGGTGTGCATCCCGGAACAACTCACTGTTGGTTTCTGGATCACTCTCCCTTGTCTCCTCCCCACTGATCCAAAGCTCAGGTGCCACCTGGTGGCCAACCAGTCTCTCTGCACCCTGCTCGGAGTCGGAACCCTGTCTAGGGTCTTCCACATCCTGCAGGGCCGATTCATAGGGCCCCTCGCTGTCGGAGTCTGGTGGCAGCTCCAACGGCTCCTGCTGGGCCACAACAGGTACCTACCAGTTCGGACCAGTTTGGTAGAACCCGTAATAAAAAATCATGGCTGTGTCTCCAAACCGGTAGTACCAGCAGGCTAGCCACACCCCGGAACTGGTTCCCTGGTCTCTGCTCGCGTCCATCAGATGGCAAGCTGACCAGAGTTGGGAAGCGGCTGGCTGGCAAAGAAGCCTCTTAGCCACCTCTTTGAGTGCCAGTTCCACGCTGGTTCTCTGGAGTGCAGTCAGAAAGAGTCCCTGAGAGGTCCCACAGATGGGCTGTTTTTCACAAAAACGGAGGTGTTTTTGCCTTTCCCCTAGCCCCCAGAAGCACTTTGCAGGCTTCAGCAGGGCTGGGGGAAGGCAAAACTTTTTGCCACTGTTTCAGTGGGCATGGCTTGGTGAGGGAGTCATGTGACTGAGTGTGCATGAGTGATGTCAAGTTGGCCACACCCACTCAGTCACATGCCCCCCTCATCTAGCCACGCCCACTGAACCAGTAGTGAAAACTTTTGAAGCTCACCCCCGATGCAAACGGTGAATTACAACTGATCCTCATACTTACAACTGTTGCAGCATCCCATGGTCACACAATCAGAATTTGGATGCCAAGCAGCCGACTCTTTCTAGAGTGCAGAGAAGAGCAATGAAGATGATTAAGGGACTGGGGGCTAAAACATATGAAGAACGGTTGCAGGAACTGTGCATGTCTAGTTTAATGAAAAGAAGGACTAGGGGAGACATGATAGCAGTGTTCCAATATCTCAGGGGCTGTCACAAAGAAGAGGGAATCAAACTATTCTCCAAAGCACCTGAGGGCAGGACAAGAAGCAATGGGTGGAAAATAATCAAGGAGAGAAGCAACCTTTTTCTAAGGAGAAAAGTACTGACAGAACAATTAACCAGTGGAACAACTTGCCTCCAGAAGTTGTGAATGCTGCAACACTGGAGGTTTTCAAGAAGAGATTGGATAACCATTTCTCTAAAAAGATAAGAGAGTTTCCTGCCTGAGCTGGGTGTTGGACTAGAAGACCTCCAAGGTCCCTTCCAACTCTGTTATGCTATGTATTTACGAGAGCTGCAGCATCTCAGGATCAAACTCCATGGTGATTCATTTAACAGCTGTATAGTTCCCTTAACTGCAGTGATTTGCTTAACAGGCATGGCAAAAAGAGATTGTAAAAATGAGGCAAGAGTCACTTAACAACCACCTTGCTTAGCAGTCATAAATCGAGGATTACCTGTACTATAATTGTTTTCCTTTTTTTTTCTTCATGCTTTCTTTAATTAGTCAAAAGTTCATGATGCATTCTAACTTGCTGGAAGACAGTGAGGATGCTTATAGGGAGAAGGTGAAGGCTCTGGTGGACTGGTGCAATAAAAGTAACCTGATTCTAAATTTTAATAAAAACAAAGGGGGCCATTGTAGATTTTAGAAAGAGCCAGCATGGTCATACTCCACTCAGCATCAAGGATGCAGCCATAGAGGTGGTCAACAGTATTAAATATCTGGGGGTACGGATAATTAACAATCTGAACTGGTCCCTCCACATGTCATCCTCCGTGAAGTGTGCAAACCAGCATCTGTACTTCTTGTGTCGGATGAGAGGGGCACATCTTTCTCCTTCTGTCCTGGCCCCTTTTTGTGAAGAATGATTGACAGCATTTTAACAAACCACGTCCTCGTTTGGTCTGGTGGCAGTAGTATCTCAGATAGAAAGTCCATACAGAGAGTGGTAAGGACAACCAAGAGGATTATAGGAAGCTTGCTTTCCATTATTCAGGATACTGCTTATAAGCGCTATGTGCTTAGAGCTCAAAGCATTGTTAGAGACCCCACTTAACAGTCTGTTTCTGTTGCTCCCCTCTGGGAGGAGGCTTTGAAGTATTTCTAGGAGGACAACTAGATTCGGTAATAGCTTGTTCCCAACGCCATTCATCAGGTAAACTCACCATGTGTATGTACTATATACATCTGAACTAGACTGTGTTATTTCTCTGTGTCATATAGCATGTGTGAATATATACATAATTTTGTATTATTTAGTTCAGTTCAGTTCAGTTCACTTTATTTGTATGCCGCCCTTTTCCCTGGGGGGACTCAGGGCGGCTCACAGTTCAAAAGGGGTGGGGGAAGGACTAACAATTTACAACATAAAAGCATTACATCATTTAAGAACTCAACAGTCATACAATTCAAGTAGGGGTTAGAATCTTTAACCCCAGGCCAGCCGGGATAGCCAGGTTTTAAGTGCGGCGCGGAAGGTCTGGAGGG
Source organism: Thamnophis elegans (assembly GCF_009769535.1). Classification (NCBI taxonomy): domain Eukaryota; kingdom Metazoa; phylum Chordata; class Lepidosauria; order Squamata; family Natricidae; genus Thamnophis; species Thamnophis elegans. The sequence continues at coordinate 136,811,721 of NC_045543.1, read as the reverse complement.
TGGTGAGGGTCCAGATCTCCACGGGGAGTTCGTTCCAGAGGGTCGGAGCAGCCACCGAGAAGGCTCTCCTCCGAGTAGTTGCCAGTCTACACTGGCTGGCTGATGGAATTCGGAGGAGGCCTAATCTATGCGATCTTATCGGTCTAGTGGAGGTGATTGGCAGTAGGCGGTCTCTCAAGTACCCAGATCCAATACCATGAAGGGCTTTGTAGGTGACAAGTAGCACCTTGAAGCGCACCCGGAGATCAACAGGCAGCCAGTGCAGCTCGCGGAGGATAGGTGTTACGTGGGTGAATCGAGGTGCACCCACAATCGCTCACGCGGCTGCATTCTGGACCAGCTGAAGTCGCCGAATACTCTTCAAGGGCAGCCCCATGTAGAGCACATTGCAGTACTCCAGCCTAGAGGTCACAAGGGCATGAGTGACTGTTGTGAGGGCCTCCCGGTTCAGGTAGGGACGCAACTGGTGCACCAGGCGAACCTGGGCAAATGCCCCCCTGGTTACAGCTGACAAATGGTGTTCAAAAGTCAGCTGAGGGTCCAGGAGGACTCCCAAGTTGCGAGCCCTATCTGAGGGGCGTACAATTTGACCCCCCAGCCTGAGAGATGGAACACTTGGCCAATTCATGGGAGGGAAGCACAACAGCCACTCGGTCTTTTCTGGATTGAGCACAAGCTTGTTAACCCCCATCCAGTCTCTAACAGCCTCAAGACCCTGGTTCATCACGTCCGTCACTTCATTGAGTTGTCACGGGGCGGACAGATACAACTGTGTATCGTCCGCATATTGATGGTATTTTATCCCGTGCCATCGAATGATCTCACCCAGCGGTTTCATGTAGAGGTTGAAAAGAAGGGGGGACAGGACCGAACCCTGTGGCACCCCATGTGTTAGGGGCCTAGGGGTCGATCTCTGCCCTCCGACTAACACTGACTGCGACCTGTCCGAGAGGTAGGAGGAGAACCACTGTAAAACAGTGCCTCCCACCCCCACCTCCCGCAGTCATCGCAGAAGGATACCATGGTCGATGGTATCGAAAGCCGCCGAGAGGTCAAGGAGCACCAGGATGGAGGCATGGCCTCCATCCCTGGCTCTCCAGAGATCATTGGTCAATGCGACCAAAGCAGTTTCTGTGCTGTAGCCAGGTCTGAAGCCAGACTGGAATGGATTGAGATAACTGGCTTCCTCCAAGGATCGCTGGAGCTGAAAGGCCACCACCTTCTCAACAACCTTCCCCACAAAGGGGAGGTTGGAGACTGGACGATAGTTGTTTAAAATGGCTGGATCCAAGGATGGTTTCTTCAGGAGGGGTCTCACCACCGCCGCCTTTAAAGCGGGGGGAAAGACCCCCTCCCGAAGGGAGGCGGTAACAACCGCCTGGATCCAGCCTCGTGTCACCTCTCTGCTGTTTACAACCAGCCAAGAGGGGCACAGGTCCAGCACACATGTGGAGGCGCCAACAGCTCTCATCGCCTTGTCCACGTCCTCAAGGGTAACAGCTTGAAAATCAATCCAGCGATGGCTTACCAGATTATCCCTTAGTGCCTTGGCTGGTTCTGCAGGATTGGAGTCCAGGTCCGCCCGGAGCCGAGCAACCTTGTCCGCGAGGAATTGGACGTAATCCTCAGCCCTGCCCTGCAGCGGATCGCCTGTGTCCCTCCTATTTAGGAGGGAACGGGTTATCCTAAACAGGGCGGCTGGGCGTGACTCAGCGGACGCAATCAGAGAGGCAATATGTGATCTCTTAGACGTCCTGATTGCTCGAATGTATTCTCTGATGCAGATTGTTAAAAGTGCTCGGCTCGATTCGGATTTACTGGACCTCCAATTGTGCTCTAGGCGTCTCTTCCGGCGCTTCATCTCCCGGAGTTCCTCAGTGAACCAAGGATTTAGCCATGTTTATGTAGTGTATTTTGGAGATGGTGACACTTTGAGAGCTGTATGCAATGAAATTTCATTTTAGTATATGCCGATTATTGTACATTCAAAGTGACAATAAAGCTACTCTTTTCTATTCTGTTCTATTCTATTCTATTCTATTCTATTCTGCTGCTAGTCTTTTTGTCTTGTCATTGCTAGAACCAGAGGAAGGAACACAATATACTGGTAGGGGTGGGTTTCAAAAATTGTTCGAACCTACTCTGTGGGTGTGGCCTCCTTTGTGGGAGTGGCTTGCCACCCATGTGACCGGATGGGAGTGGCTTGCTGCCCATGTGACCGGATATGAAGATGCCGACGACACTTGTCAGAACCACCTTAAATTACCTCACACACAGCACTGGCATGCATAAGAATAGGATGTAAACTTGTTTTTTAAAAGGCATCTTTGGTTTGCGTTAAAACAACTTCAACGCACGCAATGTTCTGATTGCACCACAAATGCAGTCGTCATCCTTACCTTTCACAGAGGCACTGAGTTTTATAAATATGAGCATGATAGTGTAGAATAATCATATCCAAGGACCAGTGGTGGGTTTCAAAAAATGTTGGAACCTCTTCTGAGGGTGTGGCCTGCTTTCCAGGTCCACTGGTGGAACCTCTTCTAACCGGTTTGGTAGATTTGACGAACCGGTTCTACCGAATAGGTGCGAACTGGTAGGAACCCACCTCTGTGGTAGGTTAATTCTTCGATTGTGTATAAGTGTGGACTTATACTTTCTTTTGCATTTCCCCCCACCCCCAAAAAAACCTCTTTAATTTTCTAGATGTGGTGAAAATCTAAAAAATATAGGAGTAGAAGTTCCTTTATGCTGAAACTGTGTTATGCAGATTGTTTTCCTTAATTCAGTATTGGCAGGGGAAAAAATAGCTGGGCTTTTTGAACTCTGAATATATACATTACATTTTTTGATTCTCTTTGGCTCACTGTAGAATCAAATTATTTAATATTAGACAAATGCCAGATGTTTTCCAGCATACATGAGACCAGACAAATACTTAAACAGCATCCGGCTGCAAAAATTAAAAAATGACATAGCACAACTATGAATAGAAGATATTTATGCAAAACAAAATAAAAGTCCCACTGGTCTCATAAATATTAAATCTAAGAGGGACTACAGCGCATAAAAGACCTTATATATGTATTTTCACTCCAGAGCAAGCTGTGATTTTGGAAAAAAATAAATATATTGGTAAACTGAGTTCATGCTAAAAAAAGTTCCTATGTTCTTTAACTCTGCCTTTCCCAGATATCAAGATTCTAATAAAACACTATACGTACATGCACAGGAGGTAGATTACTCAAGCGTAACTTCTGCAAAATATATCTCACCATTTAATATGGTATTCATATGGTCTGTCCATCATATAACCCAGATTCAAGTTCCTTTAGGTTGGGGGCTTCAGCTAGGGTTCTGAAGCCCTCTACTAGATCTTAGCTGTCGGTGGAATGTTCTAGAATGTCTGCTGGGTTCGCCATGTTGTTTTTCTCTCTTTTTCTCTTCTCTGTTCTAGTTTGGTTCTGTTGTTTGCGATTTCTTATTGGATTGTTTTTATATTGTCTGGATGTTTTCATATTGTCTGGGGTATTGTGCAGAGATGTGGAGTCAGATAGAATAAAATAAAAATAAATGAAATAAAATGAATACTAAAATAAATTAAAATGTGTGATCTACTGGATAACAACAAAATCTGCTTAAAAGTTTGGGATCTTTTCTTTTTACTTTAAATTAAATGATCGTGTTTTTATTTATTTTTTCTTCTCCCACTAGAGAAGGAAAGCTGGGAGATCCATTAAATGATGGTAGGTAAGAATAGGCTAAGGGTTTGTTGTGAGTGAAATCACTATCAGATTCCAGGGTAAGAGAGAACAATCTTCCCTAGCTAGGGCATATTTCTACATCTGCTACTCATCTTTCAACTACCTGTCAATGTTCTGACTGATGAACTCAACCAAAACAGGCATGGTTGAGGTGATCCAATCTCCGAATGCAAAACTTTATTGAGTACATTATTTCGGCACTGATGAGGGCAAAACCATATCTAGCTAATTCCCGTGCAAACCCACATAATTAAAGTATATGATTCTCCCCACCCCCTATTAGTGCAGGTCACACTGTCCAATTGAATGTCACTGTATTGTTATGAGAAAAAGGTCTTTGGTTTTGGCAAACACTTGCCAAAGTGTCCTTGGCTCTCACACTTCTTGATCTCTGGAGCCTATGTTCCATATTACCCTTCCCCCGCCCCCCCTGGTTTATTGGCAAGCTGAGAAGCATGGTTGCAACAGCAAAATTGCACTTCAAACTTGACACTACCATTCAAACACTCAAATAGCTGTTCCTGTAGATATTAAGAATAGGTTAAATTCCTATAAGGTCAGTGATCTATTAAGCATTAATTTCAAGCGTAGAAAGTTGCAGAACATCGTTCTTAGTTCACTGAAGAAGAAGTCTCCATGCCAACCTGATATGTAAATAAAAATGTACTCTTAAACACAATCACAATCACTCCATGTACATATGGAAATGTATGACTAGTCCCCACGCCCCCAATTACTTGTATAAGGATTATTCTCTATACTATTCATATTGTCTTGTATTTTCTGTTATGGATTCTACCAGTAGAGGCTAAACCAATTTTGTTGCATACATGATGTACAATGACAATAAAGACTGTTTATTAGTATTACTATTCATCGCACAGTCAGCCAGATGTTCTGTCTGGATTTGGTATTTTTGTCTACCTATTGAGTCCTTACCAAGGATGTGGGATAGGCAAATCTGGATGTTTGATGGTGTTACAGATATCATTCCAGGATGGAAGCAGTTCCAAGTAATTGACTGATGGCAAATTCGTCAATGCCTAGGGTGTTCAGTTGTTTTGGGACTGCATCCAAGGCACCTATTACTATTGGTACTACCTTTGTTTTCTTTTGCCATAGTCATTCTATTTCTATTTGTAGGTCTTTGTATTCTGTTATCTTCTCCAGTTCTTTCTTTTCTATTCTACTGTCTCCAGGCACTGCCACATCCACTATCCAGACTTTTTTTGTCTTCCTTCTCCTTATTATTACTACCACTATTACTATTGTTATTATTCTGGATATCTAACCTAATTCTGAGTTTTATCAGAACGTTAAATGTTAGCGAGGACACAATAAGAAACCCAGAAGAATTCAATGTTGCCTTCCACTTCATTTTCAGAGGTCTCCACAAAACCCTTTGGAAAGTCTCAATGGAACAGTTGGTTTTATGATTTGCTTGATGGTTTGGGGAATTTTGAGAAAAATCCCTCCAGGCGATGCACCAGAAAACATGTGTTATTTAGAAAGAAAGTGCACTACAATAATACATGGTTTTCCTGGAAGGGAGACATAGATTTGCTGATGGAACAAACAAGTAAGGGTGTTTAGAGGCTTTTGGTGCTTAAAACACTGGAAAAAAATTGTTCAGGGACTGTTCAGCTGTGTGACCTCTTTAACTCTGCTGAGGTCAATGAAAGCCCATCAGACCACTGAATAAATACCAGGGAGGGAATTTTAAGCTCCTGGGGGCAAATGTATGAAGCAGAAAATGAGGTCTTAACAGCAGCTTTTAATGGTACTTGTCTAAGTAAATTCCACCAGTGAGTGAAAATATTTTCCCGTTCTTTTCACTAAGTCCACATGCTTGCTTGTCCTAGTTCGGCCCATCTCTCCTTCCAAGTGTCCATTAATGTTTGGAGATTCTTGCTACTCTTGCATTATCCGAGAAGTCAGTGGGATGAAATAAAAATATTTCAATTAATCAAAAGTGGCATTCTAGGTTGCCCTTCCTTCCTTCCTTCCTTCCTTCCTTCCTTCCTTCCTTCCTTCCTTCCTTCCTTCTTTCTTTTCTTCTTCCTTCCTTCCTTCCTTCCAGCCTTTCTTCCTTTCTCTTCCTTCCTTCTACTTTCTTCTTTCCTTTTTCTTCCTTCCTTCCTCCTCTTTCTCCTCCTCCCCCTCTTCTTCTTCTTCTTCTTCTTCTTCTTCTTCTTCTCCTCCTCCTCCTCCTCCCTTTCTCCTCCTCTTCTTCTCTTCTTCCTCCTCCTCCTCCTCCTCCTCCTTCTTCTTCTTCTGTAACGAATACCGACCAGATGACTGCAAGGAAAATAAATGCTTCCATCCTCCACCATTAAAGAAGCTTCTGGATGAGAAGCGGCAACCTCTCAAGGAAAACCAAAGTCCAGTTGTCTTTTGGGAAAAAAACATCTTGGGATTTTCAGTTTGTTGCCCCCAAAAAGTGCAGGCTCCTGAAGTCTTCAGATGCTTGCTGCTATTTTCAGGATGGCAAAATACAACGTACAAAATGTCACAACACATATAGAAAAGGGGCAGAGCTCACATCCCACTGCTGTGGCTCTGCTTTCATTATTCTGACATGCTCCTTGGCCTGTCTTGTGGACGCCACTGTGTTGAGCTCAATTGGAAGGAGATTTGACTTTCTTTGGCTGCTTCCTACTGCTATGCTTGACTTTCTCTTACCAGAGAAGGGAAATTTATGGCTGTTCGGATTTCGCTGAACAGAATTCCCAGCAGTTTTTTCCAGCATGGCCAATGAGGAGGTGTGCTAGGAGTTGTCACTCATTAATAATTGGTTTCTGTTTCTACCCACACTGACTGGCAGCAATTTCTCAGCAGGAAATTTCTATAGCTTTATGTGGAGATGCTTGAGACTGGACCTGAAATGATTTGCATACAAACCATACTCTACTGCTGTGATTCTTCTACTGTTCAACAAGGGACCTTCCCTTTACTCTTTCCTTTCCTTCCTTTCTTCCTTCCTTGCCACTGTTCCAGATTTTAAAAAGAGAATAGCAATAGCACTTAGACTTATATACTGCTTTACAGTGCTTTAAAAGCCTTCTCTAAGCAGGTTATAGTCAGCCTATTGCCCCCAACAATCTGGGTCCTCATTTTACCAACCTCAGAAGGATGGTAGGCTGAGTCAACCTTGAGCCTGGTGGGATTTGAACTGCCAAATTGCAGGCAGCAATCAGTCAGCAGAAGTAGCCTGCAGTACTGTATTCTAACCTCTGTGCCACCTAGGCTCACAAATAGGTTTAATTCCCTTTTCAGCTCCACTCTCTTCCCCATTTTAAATCTCTGCATGTTAGAGGTAAGGATTAACTGAAAGTTGTGGCTTTATGGTTGTTGTTTATTAAAAAGAATTTTGGTTCGTGGATAGACAAGTGTGTAAAGTGGTAGAATAGCCTTCTGAATCCAGCATTCCCCAATTGGGGTGTACAAACATATTAGCCTAATCCACTCAAATACAGGCAAGCTGAAGTTTGAAATATCTGGAAGGTCCCAATTAATGTGGGTAGATTAATGAATCAGATTTAACTCTGAATAAAAGTAGTGATAAAGAAGATGTTTATTGTATTGCAGAGAGATAGAAGTGAATTTCACTCAATTGCTGGATTTCTTTTTTAGCTACACTCAAAAGTACCATGCTTTTCCAAAAAGTACCATAAGTGAACTTTGTTTTTTCTTGAAGAGGTTTTGCCTCTCATCCAAAAAGCTTCTTCAGTTCTGACTGAATGGTGGAGGATGGAAGGATTTATATTCAGTGGTGGATTCAGCCAGTGCGCACCTATTTGGGAGAACCGTCTGTTAACTTTCTAAGCAGTTTGGAGAACTGTTGTTGGAAGAAACCTCATTTGGGTTTTTTTTTCAACTTTTACAGGGCTAATCCTTAAGGAAGGCAGGAAGGAACATTGTGGTGTTGTTTCTAGCCTGATCTTTATTGCCCTGCTTACAGAAACTGCCTCTCCGGTTAACCCTGTTACATTGTAACAGCTAAGGCCAAGCGCCCATCGACCTGAGTGATGTTGAGTTGGCCACACCATCCAGTCACAGGACCACTGAGCCACGCCTACCCAATTAGTTATCAGGGCAGAGAACCGGTTGTTAAATTATTTGAATCCCTCCACTGTTATATTCCTTGCAGTCATCTGGTCATTAGACACTCTGGTTCTTACAACACAGTTTTAAAAAGGTCCACATCTGGTTCCACACCCATTTGCACTATTCAGGTGACCCTGATGACATAGCTGAACCTTCAAGTGGCCTCAAGAACTGTTAGAAGAGGGCTAATGACCAAATGACTGTAAGGGGAAACAAATCCAGTGCCTTTTGAAAAAGCACCTTTGGGACAACCATGACCTGGATGACTGAGAATGTCGAGAAACATATTTAGCTACACATTCTCCAGATCTACTGCTCAGCTAAGCAAGGGCCAAGTAAGAAGACCACAAACCCAAAACATTTACTTTCTATGAGTGGAGCAATTTAGGAGCAATGATTTCCCAGAAAAAATATTTTTGCGCTGTTTTCCAGTAGACAATAATTCATAATAGAGGCATAACTTTGGCATAGCTAAAGTTCATTGGAATCAGCCTGATTTTCCTCCTCCTTCTTCCACCGTTTCTTTCTCCCCACAACAATCTGATAATAGGTACTGTTGGCAGCTGACAAAGATTCTCACTCCAGCAAACAGGGGGACTTTATAGTAGTTCATTTTTAAAGTATCAGATATTTCATTTCATTGTTCTCGCCATATATTCGTCTTCTCGCTCAACTTGTGTACATAAACAACACCGTGTTCATAGGACTATATTCAGCATCTATGGTAAACAAAACTTGGTCCACAAGAGTTTAATCTTGAAGTGCCCAAAGGCTCTTCCTACATTTCTTCCCTAGCGGGATACCTGTGCTTTGTGACAAAACCACGTGACCAGGCTATGCAAGAGAAATTGGCTCGGTGGTGGTTGGTATTGAAACACATGAGGGAATATTGTTCCCGCCACCTTTATTCTGGAAGCAGTACCATAGGTGGACAGCATAGACATTTGGTGAGGTACTGATGTTTAGTACTGTAAGGAGCCCCAGACTGTTCCTGAGTGAAGGAGTGAACGTCTACCAGTTTAAACTGTAATGGAATGTGAGGCAACTGGCAGTTGGAACAGAGTTCTTTCCGATGGGAAGGGGAAGTAGAACTCCTTAACATCAGAGTGTGTTAATTACTGTATAAGAAATACTAGTGATCTGATGGTCATTTTGAAAAATCCTTTCTTAGCTAGCACCCAGAAGCCAAGAGGAACATATGTGCCAATTTTAACTTGTAGGCTTTATGGTTCTGGAGATTTCATGATGAGTGGGTGATATTTGTGCCGAGGTGGCGCAGTGGTAAATGCAGCACTGCAGGCTACTTCAGCTGACTGCAGTTCAGCAGTTCGGCTGTTCAAATCTCACCGGCTCAGGGTTGACTCAGCCTTCCATCCTTCCAAGGTGGGTAAAATGAGGACCTGGATTGTTGGGGGCAATATGCTGACTCTGTAAACCGCTTAGAGAGGGCTGAATGCCCTATGAAGCTGTATATAGTCTAACTCTATTGCTATTGCTATATTTGACTTTATATGTATATTTGCATGAACCAGCCTTGGTAGATTCATCTTCTCTAGATCTTTGCCCCAAAACTGGGTTGTATGATTAAATCTCTATGAAAAGAATATGAGTGACTGGTATTGCCTTTTATATTTATACATAGATTAAGCAATGTTTATAGAAGTCCCCAAAGGAGCTTTTTCAAGAGGCAAGTGGACTTTCCTGGTTTTCTTTGAAGCTGAAGAAGCTTCTTGAGTACAACGTGAACGTCTTCAAAGAAAAACAGGAAGTCCACTTGCCTCTTGAAAAAGCACCTTTGGGACAACCATGACCCAGATGATTGAGGATCTCTATAGATCCGCAGTGTGTATAACACCTTCCTATATTTAATACACTCATTTTTACCATTTAAAGAACTTGAAGAGCATAATTGGAGATGTATCTGTTTAGGACCTCCAGCAGCAGCAGCAGAACAAGTTATCTCCAATTTTTATTTTGGGCAACATACTTGTGTGAATTGCTGAAATGGATTCTTCTTTTACAAGAACTCACAGCACTGACTAGACCTCATTCATCGCTGTTATCTTAAATGATTAGCAAAATCAAATTTAGAAAACTGCACCTCCTGTGTGAGTATGTAGTAGTGTTGTAAACAAGGAGTTGTACAAGGAGTAAATTAAAGAGTCTTGTCAAAAATGGTTATGTTGGATGTTTCCTTTCCCATTCCCTTCCTTCTATCTGCACTGCTCTTGCAATCCTACAGTGTCTTGGAAGCATAACAAGTATGCTCTTTCTTACACATTGGCAGAAAAAAAATCAGAACACCAAATACTAGCTAGGTGGATACAACCTCGTAGATGACCCCCCACTCTGTCAAGGACCTTGGATTACTCACATCAACGATCTAAGTGGCCAGAGCTCATTGTAAGAGCATTGCCAAAAAGACATTAAGAGTTGTTAGCCTAATCTTGAGCAGCTTCTTCCACAGTAATATTGTACTGCAAACTAGGGCATACAAAACCTTTGCTAGACCAATTCAAGAATACAGCTCATGTGTCTAGAATCTGTACTCTATATCGGACATTAACACATTGAGCGAGATCAGAGGTATGTCATGAGAAGTGTCCTTCATTTCTCTGCTTGAAACAGAATACCTTATGCCACCAGGTTTGGCATTTGGGCTTGGACAACCTAGAACTATGCTGCCTTCAGTCTCGACCTGAACAGAGTACACAAAATTATCTGCTACAATGTCCTAACCTGTCAATAACTGCTTCAGCTTCGAATACAAACTCAAGGTAAACTGCTCCAAACTCGATAGCAGAAAATACGACTTCAACAACAGAGTGGCCAACGCCTGGAATGCATTACCTGACTCTGTGGTTTCATCCCCAAACCCCCCATAACTTTCACCTTAGACTGTCTACTTTTGACCTCACTCTATTCCTAAGAGGTCTGTAGGGGGTGTGCATAAGTGCACCAACGTGCCTACCATCCCTGTCCTACCCTCCCCACTTATTCGTATTCATTTCCTGTGTTCCTTATTCATGTTTATTCTTATTCCTGTTATCTTGTACATGAGTGACTAAATGATGAATGAATGAATGAAGCTGAATGAATGAATGAATGGAGGAAGGAAGGAAGGAAGGAAGGAAGAAAGAAAGAAAGAAGAAAAGAAAGAAAGAAAGAAAGAAAGAAAGAAAGAAAGAAAGAAAGAAAGAAAGAAGAAGAAAAGAAATGTGGTAGGTAGGTAGGTTAGCTAGTGGTGGGTTTCAAAAATTGTTCGAACCTACTCTGTGGGTGTGGGAGTGGGCTTGCCACCCATGTACCGGATGGGAGTGGCTTGCCGCCCACGTGACGGATATGAAGATACCGACGACACTTGTCAGACCCACCTTAAATTACCTCACACACAGCACTGGCATGCATAAGAATAGGATGTAAACTTGTTTTTTAAAAGGCATTTTGGTTTGCGTTAAAACAACTTCAACACACAATGTTCTAATTGCACCACAAATGCAGTAGTCATCCTTACCTTTCACAGAGGCACTGAGTTTTATAAATATGAGCATGATAGTGTAGAATAATCATATCCAAGGCCAGTGGTGGGTTTCAAAAAATTTTGGAACCTCTTCTGTAGGTGTGTGGCCTGCTTCCGGGTCCACTGGTGGAACCTCTTCTACCGATTCGGTAGATTTGACGAACTGGTTCTACCGAATAGGTGCAAACGGTAGGAACCACCTCTGGTAGGTAGGTAGGTAGGTAGGTAGGTAGCAGGCAGGCAGGCAGGCAGGCAGGCAGGCAGGCAGGCAGGCAAGCAAGCAAGCAAGCAAGCAAGACCACGCCCCATCGGTCCTCTGAAGAATTCCCTCTTTTGTGTCTTGGAGAAGGACAAAGAACGGGAAATCTTCACTATCTTAGTAGGATTCCAAATACATTGCCTCTGTGTAGTCCAATCTAACTAGCATATAATACAGGCTAACAAAAGTAACATTAAAAAAAAAAGGTTTGTTGGGGTTTTTCCCCCTTCATATCTTTGATTTGTTATGCCATAAGATTTGCTTAATGCTTTGAAAAAGCAGTTTTGTCATCAATATACATTTTTTATTTTGGGGATCATATATTGTGGTTGCTCTTATTTTTTATTAAATGTGTACGCATCATTCCAACTGCCAGCAGCTTACAAGTAACAGAGGAAACAACTACATTATAATAAATTATCCACAATAAGAAAAGGAAAAAAAAAACACACAATAAACTAGAAACAAAAATTACTGCCCATAATCCGAATAACCCCCAAATTCCTTATAAGCAAAACTAACTTCTATCACTAACTATAACCCATAACTAACTGTTACAATAACAATAGTAAAAAAAAAAAGGTTGGTGATCGATCACATTCCTTGGCTCCCTGGAAGAGTTCAACCTTCATTAACTTCTGGATGGCTGTCGCCAAAGAGGCCAGTTGAACTGTAGAGATTACAGAGAAACAATAAATCACGCTGCTTTGATTCATGAACATAAAATAAATCCATCAGACCTTTTACCAAGCATTACACAGTGCATAAAGCAATTCTAGTTATTCTTAGATATCTTATCTTTCCAGTTCTGAAATCAGCAATATTTTCCTTGGGGTAGATATTGTGTTAAATGGGTTTTAAAAAGCTAGAGTTTCTTTGAATCAGTTGCAACCTCTGCTCACTTCAGGCATATTCAATGTGGTTTTCTGGCATCAGTAGAAAGTGATTTGAAAAGTGTTCTAAAAGCCTTGGTTTTTTTTGTTTTTTGTCTGTTCAGGGTAGCCTAATTCTCTGGGATGCCTTAATATTCTATTATTCAAGTGCTAATCAGTAGAGCTGAGAATGCTTTTGAAAGCATTGGAAGAATAACAGAATAATAGAGTTGGAAGGGACCTGGGAGGTCTTCTAGTCCAAACCCCTGCTCAAAAGGAAAACCCTACACCCTTTCCAGACAAATGGTGTCCAATCTGTTCTTCAAATTCTCCAGTGTTGGAGCACCCACTACTTCTGTAGGAAAGTTGTTCCACTGATTATTTGTTCTAACTGGTGAGGAAAGGTTGCTTCTCTCCTGATATTTTCCATACATTGCTTCTTGCCCTGCTCTCAGGTGCTTTGGAGACTAGATCAACTCCCTCTTCTCTGAGAAATGAAGGAAGGAAGGAAGGAACGAAGGAACGAAGGAAGGAGAGAGGGAGGGAGGGAGAGAAGGAAGGAAGGACGTGTTGGAAGAAATGCCCTTCTGGGTTCAGTTCCAAAAGACAGTGAAATCATGGAGGCTGCTTAGAAAGATGGTTTAATGGTGGACTGGACCACATGGCTTGAGGTCCTGTGGAAAAAGGTGATACATGCTTCCAAGTGTTGGGTGAAGAAGGAGAAGGAGAAGGAGAAGGAGAGAAGGCGAAGGAGAAGAAGAAGAAGAAGAAGAAGAAGAAGAAGAAGAAGAAGAAAGAAGAAGAAGAAGAAGAAGAAGAAGAAGAAGGGTCAAGGGAGGGGCTTGCAGGGCTTTTTATAATCTGTTCAGCCCCACCTACCTGCCTCTGCTCCTGTGCAAGAAATATATTCTGATTGGTTGTCAGACTCACATGGGGCCATGCAGGGCAACTCTCTAGGCTGAGTCCAGGTTTAGTTGAATTCTGAGATGCCATGTGGTCAGTTGGGTGAAGGCTTATACTAGCATGCCTTGATTCCATCACCCTGGAGTTGATGGGGTGGGGTCTTTGTTATGTGAATAGACTGGCCTTGGCATCTTAATGGCCCCATTGACAAAAAGGGTGGGGGCAGGAAGCTGCAGGAAGTTTCTCGTTTAAAACGTTTCTCCTTTTTCACATCCAGGGAAACATTAATATTCTGCCTTTTCAATATTTCCTAGGATATTTCATTTTTCTAGGAGAGGGGTGGTTTTAACTTCCTACAGAAGGAAGGAAGGAAGAAGGAAGGAAGGAAGGAAGGAAGGAAGGAAAGGAAGGAAGGAAGGAAGGACGGAAGGGGGGGAGGGATAATGTGTTATCCAGGAACAAAGAACTGTTTTTTTTTCCTGCAAACCTCTTGGTCTACCATAAATAAACCTATACAAATGTAGCTAGTTGTTGACTTGTTAACTTTATTAACCTAATTATCCAGCAAATATTATTTAACTGATGGACTTATGCGATCATGTATTTGATAAAGGTGAATGTGCAAATTTGTATTGAGATTAAACAATGGGATCTGCAACAAATATTGTCACCTCAGTCCTGTTCAAGGTTCCATCAGTAAATCACAATTCTTTTCCAAAAGACTCCATTCTTGTTCACCTCATGTCTTCCCATTTTCTCTGTTTTTCTTCCCCTTCAATAACAATATTCTGTCTCCATTGTAATGCTCATCACCCTATGAAGGTCTTTTTAATTCATCACCTATTTGTCTTTGGGTTTTTTTCTGAAATCTTTGGAGTCCCCATCATGTCTCGGTTGGTACACTTACATTAGTGTCTGGATTATGCAATTTTTTTGAGAGGGGGAGTGATAATGGGTTGGCCATATAAGGCTCAAATATGAAAATACCGAATTCTCCCTTAATGTAAAGAAATACATTAAGGAACTTCTATCTTTGAGGAAGGGCTCATCAGCAGAAAGGCCATTTCCCTAAGTGGGTAATTTTTAATATCAAAGTCATCTAAAAGGTTACCAACAGTGGTAAGATGAAGGGAATGGGATTACAGCACTAATGAGGCAGATCAGTTCCAATGAGAAAATAATCATCATCTTGTAATTAGGGCATCCTCTCTCCGGTCTAAACATTGGCCATAAATAACTGAATCCTTCACCATTATTTGGGTTAAAGGGTATGTAATTGATTATCCCATAATATAGTTTTAGCGCTGAAATTGCAGAATTAATTTCTTTGCTAAGTACTGCACTTGATTTAGGACAGTGGATCTTTTGGAATAAAATATATACTGTATACCCTTGAGCTGATTTGTGCAACCCACTTTCTATAGATCATAAACTCTGCTGAATCTGGCAAATGCAGGTATGTGTCTGTTGGTGCAGAAAGCAGATTCAAATTAGGCTGTCCAGTTCCCATATCAACCCACTAATCTGGACAGGTCCTTGATTTACCTGGGTGAAATAGGACATGAAATATTTTTAATACTTTTGAAAAAGGGGCCAGGTGTTTTTCTAATAAAAAAAAAATAGAAACTACGAAATGACAGCGTTCTCTCTATTGTCCTTCTGACAGCACCCAAAGACTTTCTACTCAACACACATTTAGAATTTCAACTAGTTCCTCTGGGGTTTTAATTATTTTATATATGTTTAATTAGGACTCTTGTTCCAGTAATAGAGCTCTTTGCAGATGAATGCTCTTCTTTATTAAAGACATATTTCATTTTTCAGCCTTAATGATCAGTTTCCTAAAGATTCTATACTAGGTTGATACTAGATTCAAGCCAGGATCCATGTAAGATGACCCAAATCCAGTCGAATCTTCATGTAGGATCTTCGTTTAGATTACTATGAATCATCCCTTATGTTCAAGGACTCAGGATTATTGTCTAATGAAGACTAGTTTGGGAGCTGCATAATGATGGTTTGCTTAATTAGAGATGACAGGAAAATCAGAGAAAATGATGGAAATGAGAAAAAAAACCATGAAGCTATTTCTCCGGGTCAAAAGGTAGCCTGTTCCTCTATTAGCTTAACATGTATAAGGAGATGAATGATGTTACACTATCTGGATTTATTTCATAATGGAACCTACATTTTGGAAGGTGAATAATGTTAATGTAAGCTATTGTTGATTTTATGCCTGTATGAGTTATCTAGCTATGTTTTATTAAGCAAAATACATTCGTCAGGGCAGTGAATTGTTTGCTATTACAGTTGGTGCAGTGTGCAGACCCAGTCAATGGTAGCAATTAGAAATGCTTTCTTCATAGAAGAGACTAGCTCAGAGCTGAACTGTGAGCCATAGGCAGGCAGGCAGGCAGGCAGGCAGGGAGGGAGGCAGGGAGGCAGGGAGGCAGGGAGGCAGGGAGGCAGGGAGGCAGGGAGGGAGGGAGGGAGGGAGGAAGGAAGGAAGGAAGGGTTGTGGAATCCTTGATGCTCTCTGAGTTTGATTGTTTGCTTGCAGAAGTTTCATTATCTGATTAGGTAAACCTCATGATTATCTAGCCTGGGCAATGAAACATCTGCAAGCAAACAACCAAGATCATAGAGCATCAAGGACTCCATAACCCACCTTCCCTTGCTTCCTTGCTTCCTTCCTTCCTTCCAAATAGGAGGAGTCTTATGCAGAACTGTAACTCATTTTTTTTAACATACAGGTACGATTCCCTGGGAATATCTCCTAAGTTGGAGCAATTTTGTGATGACTACTACTGGATTGAAAATTACCCATCATTATAAGATCACTGTTACTGAATGTCTTTTTTAATCGATTGTAATAATTGATTAGAATTATAAATGAACATATCCCAATCAGCTAGTCCACCCATCTAATGAAGCAAGAATTTGTTGAAATTGCCTTGAAGGGAACAAAGTTAGTTTTATCAAGTTAGCACCAAAACAAAGGAACTGGAAGGACAGTTTAGAAGTATCACCAGGAGCCTGATGCCAATTTGTTAACAAGGGACTTGCTTATAAAATGATGGGTCTTCATACATCAATTCCAGTATGATTTCATAAAATATTGCCGCATCTATAACTGTGGCGGTGGTGGAACTAGTATACAGAAGGTTTGTTTATTTTGTTCAAATTTTTGGGGGAAGAAGCTCCAAAGAAATGATTGAAAAAATCCTCAGCTTGGCCAAGTTGAAGGAATGTATTCCGTCTTTAATCGCAAGCCGAATGAAGTCATTTCATCTCCATCCAGTTTCTGGATGCATAACCATGAAAGACAAACAATCTTTCATGCTTTAAAGATTTTGATAATAACTTTTGGAAACTTCTGTGATTGAAATGTCAGCATTTTATCGACTCCTTACTTTCTGTATGTGAAGTATGATGAAATAGTTTTGTGTCTGATGGGCTGGCATCCAGCTTCTACTGATTGGCTGCTGTCCATCAGCATCAGTGAAGAAGAGTTGATAAGATACATAATCTCCATTTTCTATATTAAGATGGGGGCTCTGCTGGTACATTATAACTGATAAAAGGCTATTGTTAATTCCTCTCAGCTCAGGGGGGGATTCAGCGGTTCGGACCAGTTCGGCTGAACCAGATGCTAATTTACATCTGGTTGCCAAATGGTAGTTGTAAGGACTGGCTGGCCCCCGCCCACCCCATCCTGCCCCTCCCAGGAGTATCCATGTGGCCCATTTTTGGATGCAAGGTAAGTGTAGGGCCCATGCAGAGGCTGTGGGAGGGCGCGAAAAATAGGCCTCTTGGACGTTTTGAAAGTTGGAAACAGGCCTGTTTTGGCCTCCGGAGTATTCACCTTCCTGGGCTGAGGAAAGCCTCCAAGAGCCTGGGGAGGGTGAAATACCCCCATTCCCACCATGGTGCAGGAAGCTGTGTAGGCCATGCCACCCAGCAACTGGGCAGAGAAACAGTTGCTTACATTTTTGAATCCCCCCCTGCCTCACCTCTGTCAGAAAATATCCATGAAGGGAGATAAAAATAATTCAGATGGAGCCCATCACTTGCACTGTGATGTGTGATGAACACAACTGTGAACTGTCACAGGTTCAACCCCTTTTTAGTGTTGTGGTTACCATATTCAAGTTTTGAATACTCCTCCATGTAGGCTGCTGCAATCTCTTAGTGGTCTCAAACTCTAAAAAATATCAGTTCAGCATTCAAACAAGGACAGAATGCTATCTATTTATAAAATTTATTGGCCACCCCATTTTTGCCACAGGGTAACTCTGGGCAGTTTACAGTCATAATGTGTCAAAGTATTTCTATCAACTTACTATATTAGTAAACATTCATTTATTCCTTTACAACTTTGAAACTTGACCTCCTGGTAGTATACAATTCTGAATATAAAACCCTGGCATTTACTATTTCTGAAATATAAGCTCTGAAAAATCATTTAAAATTAATAAACACATAGCAGCACTATAACCCCTGGTGTCCATATTATGGCAATCATACCAAAGATTCATTAATACGTACTCTTCAAAGCTCAGTGGAAACGCTCAGTTCTGACTGAATTCCTAAATGACTTCAGGGAAGGCTTAACCCAGAAGCTGCTGGTGAGTGGTCCCAAACATTTGGAATGTAAACTGTAAATATTATGTTCTTACTCCTCCACATCTTTGGCTTCAGAAGGAAAAGAGATGCTCGGCATCTCAGCCTGGGATTAATGCAAAAAAACAACAACAGAAAAAAAAGAAAAAAAAATTGGTTCTACCTAAAAGGGGCAGGAAGGGACACGATGGCTCAGTGGCTAAGATGACGAGCTTCTCAATCAGTAAGGTTGGCAGTTTGGCGGCTCGAATCCCTAGCGCCGTGTAACAGAGTGAGCTCCCGTTACTTGTATGCATGTAGAAAAATAGGGAGCACTTTGGTGGGAAAGTAATAGCGGTCCGTGCATCTTCGGCGTTTAGTCATGCTGGCCACATGACCACAGAGATGTCTTCGGACAGCGCTGGCTCTTCAGCTTAGAAATGGAGGATGAGCACACACATCCCTAGAACCGGAAACGACTAGCATGCATGTGCGTGGAAACCTTTACCTTTAGAGGAGGCAATCCAGCAACTATCCAGTTGCCAAACCATAAAGGGCTTGGTCTGTAGATTGAAATGTTGAATTGCACTCAGCAGCTTACTGGAAGCCATTGCACTGCCTGCAATATTGGCGCTATATGTTTAACAGATGGGTTGTTTCACTCCATGTGCAGTCCATTATAGTTGTTAGTCTGAGATATGGAGGGTGTGTGAATAACCATTGCCGGAGTCCCATGCTCTGGGATAGACTGCAACTGGTCCACAAGACAAAAATTGAGAAAAGCTTTCCCCTAGCTAAATCTTCTACCCACACATTTAGCAGCAGCCACAAGTCAAGGAGGACCTCAAGTCATGGATTTGGTCCTCCAAGGTGAATGCTACTTTGTATCTTTTGCATTGAGCCTTCCGGCCTGCCATATTCAATGCTGTGGGAAAATGGGAGGGGGGGTTATATGGTGTATGGGAGAATATAGTCAAAATCACATTTTTCTCAGAGAGTCAAGGACACCTTGCTCTGCAAATGGAGGGGTATGACTGGGAGGCATCAGTGCCTAATTGGGCCGTGTGATGGACATGTGGGTGCTGGGCAGGGACTTGGACTTTCATTTGGGTGGGGGAAACCTGGAATCTTTCAGATTCGGGTTTTGCAAGATGTGCCAATATGACATCTCTCATAAAATGGAACTTTGAGGAACTTCAAGCCTCGGAGTCTTCTTTTGTTGGGGGTTTTACTTGGAACCCTGACATTGTCCAGATGGAAAATTGTCTGGACAAAGAGCACTGCCCCTTTGCAAAAACTAAGCCTTGGTTTCCTATTCAAACTCTAACAGCTTCCAAACACCAGGTCAAGATATAGCTGGCATTCTCAGACTAGAAACAACAAGGTAGCTTGAAGAGGTTACATAGAAAAACCTTGTGGCATTACAACTTGTGGCATTACAACTTGTGGCATTCTATTGACAGGGATGTCAAATCACGGCCTGTGGGCGGATGCATCATGTGCTGGCCACGCCCTGAACTGGTTTAGCAAAGGGGGGGGTGGAATCCCAATGTGTCATGTGAAATAGCATGCATCAGTCTGCAAGGCATAGGTGGGATTGAATCATTTCTCCAATCTTTCTGGCCTTATGGACCAGCTGAGGGGGCAGAGGGGATGGTTCCATGTGAGTGGCCAGCAAACACACATGAGCACAGGAGTGGGATTCAACTGTTTTAGCAACTGGTTGTCTGTCCGATTGCTGGGTGGGCATGGCCATGGTGGGCATGGCCTACTCAGCCTCCTGCACCATGGCATGGAAGGGGAGAATTTTCACCCTCTCCAGGCTACGGAGGCTTTCCTCAAGCCTCTGGGAGGCTGAAAACAGCCCCGTGGGATCCAGAGGCCCTCTGGAAGCTGGAAACGGGGCAGTTTCCAGACTTCTGGAACTTCCAAGAGGCCTGTTTTTTGTGCTTTCAGAGCCTCTGTGCAGGCCCTGCACTTACCTGGCATCCAAAACAGGCTGTATGGAGACTCCTGGAAGTGGCAGGGAAGGGTGGGTGCGGCCAACAGTCCTTGCAAATAGCAGTTTGGTGAACCAGATGTAAAATTAGCATCCAGTTCACCCAAACTGGTCTGAACCAGCTGAATCTCACCCCTGCATGAGCAGTTCCATTTGTGTGAGCAGCATGTATATGCGGTTCACCGACAAATGCACACACGACAAAAGGGCGCTGACAAAACCTTGGTGAGAAAACCGTGATGGCAAAACTGCGCCCACAACAGCGTGCCGACAAAAGTGCGTCTTCAACAAACAACGTGAAAACGTAATAACCCTAACCCTAACCCTAACCCTAACCCTAACCCTAATCCTAAAACCCTAACCCTAACCCTAACCCTAACCTAACCCTAATCCTAACCCTGAACTTAAGCCTAACCCTAACCCTTACCTTAAGCCTAACCCTAACCCTTACCTTAAGCCTAACCCTAACCCTTACCTTAAGCCTAACCCTAACCCTTACCTTAAGCCTAATCGCGCTTTTGTGGGTGCGGTTTTGTCGGTGCACTTTTGTGTGTGCGTATTTGTCGGGTCACATGTATATGAACCTGTCGTTCATACAAAGGGAGCTTGTGTGTTTGCCTGTTGTTCATGAAAGGGGAGATGTCCGTGCACACACATAAACTCACTCACCATTTCTGTGGCCCTGTCGCAAACACCTCACAGTCCACTACACTAATGGGCTGTGCCCAGAGGTTCGGGACCCCTAATTTAGACAAGGAAGCCAAGAATTCTGAGAACTTTTGATAAGTAATGTTTATGGATGAAAATGAGAAAGCCATAATCAAAGAACGTTAGTAATTGCTGTGTTTCAGGAATAACCCTCATATAAAGAAACAATGTACAACTTCCCGCATTTCTTTTTTTTGTCTTTTCCCTATCCTATATAATCCACTACTTGGCCTTTTCAGCAGACTGGCCTTTTCCCATTTGTTCTTTATTATTTGCTCATACGTTGCTTTTCGCTGATTGCACGTAATGAAATTCTCATAACCATGGCAACCAATTCAGCCTGAATTCTGATGGAAAGAGATTCAAGTAATCAACTTTGTAAGTTATTACATAATAGTAGCCCCACTATTCTCTCACAAGTCTTCCTAAAGAGAGAAAAATGACCAGGTGATTATGACAGTGGTCTAAATTGTCCAGATCCAGGAAGTACCTCTTTACAAGGGAACACCACTTGTAAACCACTTGTATACCAAGGAATACCTGCTATAGGGTCTCCTGTCTGAGCAGGGGATTGGATTAGAACAGGAGTCAGCAACTCATGGCTCTGGAGCTGCATGTGGCTCTTTCATCCCTCTGCTGCGGCTCCCTGTTGCCGGTTGGCTCTTCAATTGATAGGGCTTTCAGTTAGGACAGGTAGAGGAAAAAGGATGCTACACTAGGAGGAGACTTTATGGTGGGGGAACCAGACTTCCAGTTGGCTCTAGAACTGAACAGGGGGCTTCCGTTTAGGGCCTTTGTGGCTCTTTGAATGTTTAAGGTTGCCGACTCCTGGATTAGAAAAATGGTCCCCAACTTTTCTGGTTTTTCAGACTGGCAGTGGAGGCAGAAGCAGAGGGGAAAGAGGGGATGATTCTCCATAAACAGTGGGTGTCCACCACTCACACAAATGGAGTTTCACACATGAGCTGCAAACCCACCACTCACATAAGTGGAGCTGCATGCACAGGTTGGGGAGGAACATGGGCCAGTCCTGGAATCTGGGGAAGGCTCTGATGAGGACTCTGCATCGGAGGCAGAGATGGGGCCAGGGCCATCTGACAGTTATCAGCTGACTTCGGAGGCAGATATTAGTGGGGCAGAAGAACAGCTGGAGCCTGTTCCCAATGTGCGCACGTGCAGAGCTGCCAGGAGAAGGGAACAGTTAAGGAACAAGGGCTGACTCGGGAGTCAAGGCACAGGTGGACAGTAAATGGCCCCCTCCCATGGGAATAAGAGGAGCGAAAGGGGAGCGAGAGTTTTGCAGGACAATTAGTTCAATTCCTGAGAGTGAAGATCTGTTCCTGACTTCTTGCCAAGTATTATCTGCTATAGAGTGGCGTCTGGAAGATATTGGCCTGGCAGCTTTCCAAGCCTGATAAGGTCTGTAGTTGTGAAATCTCTTGAAAGACTGTTGGCCGGGACTTTGCTGGAGAGGAATTCACTTTAAACTAAATAAAGGGGTTTTCTCAGGACGAGGAGTCGGCTTTGTGGTTGGGAAGCCTAGGTCAGAACATCATTCTCTTTGTTGCTGCCCAGCATTCAATGTCATACAGTGCAACAGGGTGGATGGTTGTCTTGTAAATCTTCCATTTAAGATGGGTTGACATTCGTCTGTCACTGGTGAGTCCTCATCAATGCCTCCAGGCTGCATTCACCCTTGCTTGCCCCTTGCCATTGTGTTGCCATTGCCATGGCAGGGAACGTTATGGTGTGAAACGCAATACCCATGCAAAGTTATGCTCCACGAACAAAACAAACATGTCAAAGTTTGTCTGCACAAGGTGACTTTCACAACGAAAGGAAGCAATTCCGCTTTCAGCTGCTGCTGCAGACAGAATGATGACCCATCTGAGTTGCAGTTACACCTCAGTGATTTCTGCAAACATCAAGAAGAAATCTTAAGGTGCTGCAGCAGTGGCAGGAGTGTTTTAAATGAACCATCAAGGAGATAAAGGTTTTAGGGAACATTGCCAAAGATTAACCAGATTAAGAGCCCCTTTGATCCTCCTATTTTGGGATTGATTCTCTTCAGAAACAGAAGTTAAATGTTTACACCAGCTAGGCAATAGTGCTAATACTTTAAATTTAGAGCAGAGGTGGTATTCAGCAGTTCTGACTAGTTCTGGAGAACCGGTATGGGAAATTTGAATACTTCGGAGAAGCAGTAAATACCACCTCTGGCTGGCCGCGCCCCCATCTATTCTCTGCCTCCCAAGTCCTAGCTGATCCAGAGGGAATGGGGATTTTGTAGTAACTTTCCCCTGGAGTGGGAGGGAATGGAGATTTTATGGTATCCTTCCTCTGCCACACCCACCAAGCCATGCCACATCACATCACACCCACCAAGCCACAGAACCGATAGTAAAAAATTTGAATCCGACCACTAATTAGAAGTAATATGATTGCAGAAAATGCTGCTAACCCAGATTTTAATATCTACAAGAAACTATTCTCAATCTGCAATCTGAAACAAGTAAAAACCTCATTATGGACTGTGGCATTTTGTGACTACTGTAATTTTCTAAGAACAGATAGGGAGTGCGGTTTTTTTTTTTACTTCCCAGTCTGGCCTGCAGCCCTAAGATTTCTAGGTAGTTTCCAAAATCCAAGTACCATGCTAGTAATCTTCAGTAATCCAAGTATTAATCAAATCCTCCCTGCTTAGTTTTTTTTTTCGAGATAAGGCAAGATGGCTTGGGGCTTCCACTTGCTGAAGTGTGGGAATACTGGTAAATAGGAGCTGCAATTAAAAATCATTATACTTCAGTATCCTTAAAGAGAATTATTCTTTCAGATTTCTGGCCACCCAGAATAACAGAGTTGGAAGGGACCTTGGAGGTCTACTACTCCAGCCCTCTGTTCAGGCAGGAAACCCCTGTACCATTTCAGACAAATAGTTGTCCAATTTCTTCCTAAACACCTCTTGTGTTGGAGCACCCGCAGTCTCGAGCAAGTCATTCCACTGATTAATTGTTCTTACTGTCAGGAAATTTCTCCTTCATTCTTCAGTGGTTCTTTCCTTGGTTAGTTTTCATCCCTCCATTCTTGTCCTGCATTCAGGTGCTTTGGAGATAGGTTGACCCCAGGAGTGGGCTACTACGGTTCACGTAGGTTCGGGAGAACCTGTAGCTAACATTATGGCTGGTTTGGATGGCTCCTCCCACACATGCCACCCACCCTGCCCCTCCCCTTCCAGGAGTCTCCACATGGCTGGTTTTGGATATAAGGTAAGTGCAGGGCCCGCATGGAGGCTCAGGGAGAGGTAAAAGGCTTCCCAGAAGGTCTCCAAAGCACGTGTGAGGCAGTTTTTTACCCTCCCAGAGGCTCGAGGAAAGCCCCCCAGAGCTTTGGGAACTCGAAAACACCCCCGTACTATGGTGTAGGAGGCCGACGGTGCCACATCCACCATGGCCACACCCACCAAGCAACTGGGAAGAGAACTCGTTGCTGACCCCCCCTTCTTTGTGGCAGCCCCTTAGAGATATTGGAATGCTACTATCATGTCTCCCCTAGTCCTTCCTTTCATTAAACTAGACATACCCAATTCCTGGCAAGACATCTTGCCAGAGTAAAGTACTTATCTCTATTACTATTAAATATACCCTGTGAACTGCTTGGGTGAACTTCACCCTTTTCCTGTCTACCAAATATTCCAAGCTATTTTGATTCTTTGCTGCCTGGGAAGGTGCCCTTCTCAGCAATTCTGGACTACATTCCACCACAATTATCGTCCATTAGAGTCTTTCAAGAGACTATTTGCACATTTAAAATCCTCGCAATCTCAAAGCTGCCTCATATCTTCTTAGCAAGCTATACAATATTAAAGAAAGATATTTTGCAGCAGCCCCTATGGTTTTTTTTTAATGTAACCTAATTTATTCATGGGGTGGCCTTATATCCAAATTTGGATCATTTATTTACTTTATTTATCTACTGAGGCATATATGTTGCTCCATTCAAAAGCTCCTCTGAGTATTTTACAACTCCAAGGTATGGTATCAAGATTAGAAACGTGTGACAACATTATTTGATAGATATGAAAGTTATAGATCTTGCATATGCAGATCATAACTCTATAATTGTAAGATTAAACAGAGGAACAGAGGATCAAAACAGTAAATTTATTTACTGTTAAAAGAGAAACCAAAAATTGAAGTGCCAACAGGGATTTTAAAGCTTCTTCCAAATCAATTGGCTCTTTATTTACTGCATGGACTCCAGTAAAGTGTTTATGGAAGATCTGTTTATTGCACTAGAATCAAACAGAAAGAAAGCTATGCAAAAACAGAACTCTCTAACTCTCTCTCTCTCTCACTCTCTCTCTCTCTCTCTCTTTCTCTGCATCTCTCTCTCTCTGTCTCTCTCTCTCTCTCTCCTCTGTCTCTCTCTGTCTCTCTCTCTGTATACATGGTATGCCCAAATATGGGAGGGAGCACACTGCTTCCCTTTTGCCTTTCAACTCCACCCTAGAAGCCTTCTAGGCAGAAAACCATGTTTGTGTTGCATTTGTGCTGATACATAAATAAAGGAAGACTAGCATAGGTGCCTGCAGGAAAAAAAAATGCTTTCTGCTTAGCTGCTGATCTCCAGAAGCTCAAAGAACTCCAACTAACAAACTGAAAACTGATAACAAACTGAATTACCTTTATCCCCAGAAATCTTCCAAAGGCCAAGTGATTTGTAATTA
The DNA here is from genome assembly GCF_009769535.1 of Thamnophis elegans. NCBI lineage: Eukaryota > Metazoa > Chordata > Lepidosauria > Squamata > Natricidae > Thamnophis > Thamnophis elegans. The sequence goes on along the minus strand of NC_045543.1, from coordinate 136,786,261 downwards.
GCCAGACTCATTGGAAATAAATGAGACCTATAGGAAACGACCCTTTGTCAAATGGAGAGCAAGATTTGATTGAGGAGTTCTTGGTGCTCTCTAAGCTTGGTCATTTCATTTCGATATCCAACTCAATGACATCATCATGGCTAGTGAGTGTGAGGTTTGTTCCTTGTGCATGGCTGGGGTGTGGTTTTTGCCTTGGTTCTTCCCTGAGAAGCTGCCTGAGAAAGCCAAGGGAAATCATCAACACCATAAAAAAGCCAAAGTTAGAATATTTTGGACATGTGAAGTGACACCCAGAAAAATACGGCATACTTCCCTTAATCGGGGAAAAAGGGAAAGATTGAAGGCAAACAAGGTCCAGGTGGAAGAAGAACATCATGGCTTCAAAATCTAAGAGACTGGTTTGGACAAAACTCAACAGCACTTTTTCGTGCGGCTATTGATAAAAATAGGATCGGCAACATGATCGCCAGCGTCCAATGACAGATATGGCACAAGAAGAAGAAGACTTCCTTGATTAGCTTTATTGTTTTCTGCTCGTTTGCCTGGATTTTCTGGTTGTTTTGGTGGGCGAGATGTGTTCTGGTCTGTGTTTCCTTCTTAGATTTTTATTCCCTCTTTTGAATGGTATGTAAATGTGCTTTCCATTTACGTATCTGAACTAGACGGTGTTGTTTGACTGTGTCATATAATATGTCAGTATGTGCATAATTTTGTATTTCTTTATTTTGTCATGTTTATGTAGCATATATTGGAGGTGGTGACCCTTTGTCAAATGGAGAGCAAGATTTGATTGAGGAGTTCTTGGTGCTCTCTAAGCTTGGAACTGTATGGAACAAAATTTCATTGTAATGTATGCCGATTAGTGTACATTGAAAGTGACAATAAAGATATTATTCTATTCCCATGGAATAGAACCTATGGCACCCATGCCACAGAGGGCACACAGCGCGCCTCCTGCCGGCCAGTTGATTTTCTGGTCGCATGGACATGCATGGGGGGGGAGCAGGGAGTTGTACATGGGAGGTATGGGAAGCATGGGGTGTGTGTGGCATTTCCCCCCCCCCACAGCCCATTTTGGTCCCAGGAGGCTGCAGGGCCTCCTAGGACCAAAACAGGGCATGGGAGGTTGCAGGTACATGCAGGGGGGGGCATGCTGTGGGGGGGGGTTCGTGCGTGCATTGCATTATGGTGCAGGCCTGCGGGCACTTTCAACATGCAAAGACAGAAAGTTAGCCATCACTATTCTGTTCCATTCTATTCCATTCTATTCCATTCTATTCCATTCTATTCCATTCTATTCCATTCTATTCCACATTCCACATTCCCATTCCCATTCCTCTCTTCTATCCTATCCTATCCTATCCTATCCTATCCTGTCCTGTCCTATCCTATCCTATCCTATCCTATCCTATCCTATCCTATATCCTATTCTATTCTATTCTATTCTATTCTATTCTATTCTATTCTATTCTATTCTATTCTATTCTATTCTATTCTATTCCATTCCATTCCATTCCAGTCTATTATTCTATTATATTTTGTCTGTGTGTTTATTGATGCTTTGTCTGAATGCCAAGCGTCAGGAATTCCCTAGCATTGTTTAGATTTAGCTTGATCTTGGATGCTCCCAGTTTTCCAGTTGAAATTATGATTGAGTCTGTCCAGGTGTTGTATAAGATTAAGAGGTTTCATGATGTCTTCTAACTGCTAATTGGAGTTCATGGATGTGCTCTGCTAATCTTCTGCCTGTCTGTTCTGTATGGTTGCTGTATACACCAAAAGTTGTAGATGACTCCTATTTTTTCTTCTTCTTGGGCTGCTGGGTTTTTTCTTGTGGTTGTTGTTTATTTAAGGTGTTTGGAGGACTTTAGTTGGTTTGTGCGCTATGGTGATATCACCTGCTTGTAATAGTCTGAGTTGTTTCTGATGTGTGGCATTGTTATTCTTTTCACAGCTTGTGTTGGTTGAACAATCAGGTACTTTATCAAGTTTATTATTTTACTTTAGTATTGCGGTATTTGTTGGACCTGATTTATAAATTGTTGGTGAAATATGTCTCAGAAATTGAATACCTTAAAGTCTGGGCGATTAAACAGAGGCAGAATTTAATACGATAACTGATATGCAAACTAGGAATTTCAGTGGAAGAAGAAGAATAAATTCACAAGGGAGGTAAGTTTGCATCAGGACTCAAAACAAGGGCAAAGCAATATCAGGGCACTTTAACCTCTCAGAACATTGTGCTACTGATCTCAAAGTACTCATTTGGTGGGGGGGGGAATGTTATCCGCACAACTGAGCAAGAGTTTTGCTGACAACAAAAGCTTTCATGCTATTTCAGATGCTAACAAATGCAACTGTTTCCTTTTAACCATTACAATTATTAATTTACTAGCTGGATATCCATGCTTCGCGGTAATTCACGAAATGTTTCCCCCTGTTATGCACTTTGCTGTACATCTTGAAAACAGCTAGAGTTTATTTTGTGAGGACAATGTTGTTGAGAGGATCAATAACCCTCCAAAAACAACACTTCTGGCCTTCTTTGAGCTTTGCAAAGTCAATGCTTTGGAGGTGAGGAAAGATCAGGTTTTAGTTTTGGCGGTGATCAGTGATTGAAACACATAAGGGAATATTGCTCTCACCATCTTGAGTCCGGAAGTAGTTCCATAGGTGGAAGGCATAGACATTTTGGTGAGGTACCAACGTTTAGTACTGTAAGGAGCCCTAGACCACTCCTGAGTGAAGGAGTGGAATGTCCTGCCAGTTTGAACTGAGGTAATGGAATGTAAGGCAACTGGCAGTTGGAACAGAGTTCTTTTCAGGTGGGAAGAGGGAGTAGAATGTCTAACTCCTAGCATCAGATCGTGTTAATTACAGTATAAGAAATACTAATGATCTAATGGTCATTTCAAAAAATCCTTTCTTAGCAAGCAGCTAGATACCAAGAAGAACATACGTTCCAAATTTCAGGTTTGTAGGCTTTACGGTTCTGGAGATTTTGTGACGAGTGAGGTGACATTTGCCTTTTATATATAGAAATAAAGTACTTGTCATCACTCAGTTCTCTCGTGTAATTGCATAATCACTGTGTCTTCCTCTTTTCTTCCCCACCCCACCTCATCCTAATTTAAATCCTATATCAGTTTATCCATTCCTTGCATCTATTAAAATGAGTTGTAGCTTATGAAAACATATGCCTTTAATAAATGTGTTATGTGTCAGCATTCTAAATATCATGCAGAATTAAATCAGAGTCCAAGGCAGAGCTATCCTTAAAGTTCTGTTGCTAAGCAAAACATTGGTAAGGGAGTTTTGCCCCATTTTATGATTCTTCTTGCCACTTTTGTTAAGTGGATCACTGCAGTTTTTTAAATTAGTACCCAGGTTGTTCGGTGAATCTGGCTTTTTCCCATTGATTTTGCTGTCAGAGAGTCTCAAAAGTAGAATCACCTGACCCCTGGGACACTGCAACCATCATAAATGTGAGTCAGTTCCTACATATCTCAATTTTGATCATGTAACCATGGGATGCTACAATGATTGTAAATGTGAAAAATGGTCGTACATCACTTGTTTCAGTGCCATTTTAACTTCAAATGGTCACTAAGTAAGCTGTTGTTAAGTCCATAACTACCCCAGGTGCATAATATAGGTAGTCCTCGACTTATGACCACAATTGAGTCCAAAATTTATGTTGTTAAGTGAGATGCTTTCTCAGTGAGTTTTGCCCCATTGTATGACCTTTCTTTATGACCTTTCTTGCCCCATTTTATGACCTTGCCAAGCATCCAAAGTTTGATCACATGACCTGCGATGCTGCGATGGTCGTAGGTGTGAAAAATGGTCATAAGTCACTTTTTCAGTGCCGTTGTAATTTAGAGCAGTCACTAAATGAGTTGTTGTAAGCGAGGACTACCTTTATTTATGTCCACAGATGGGTTGCACAGAGAAAATGTAAGAGAGTAGCTGCACTACATGATACAACTTGGCAAACGTAAATCAGAATGTCAGAAACAGAACAATTGAGCTTAACTTATATTAAAGAATCTCTGGGTTGCTATGGAAAGTGACACTGGAAACCAACATGGGGAATACACACACACACACACACACACACACACACACACACACACACACACACACACACACACAGACACACACACACACACACACACACACACACCCAGACACACACACACACACACACACACACACACACACACACACACACACACACACACACACCACACCACACATATATATATATATATATATATATATATATATATATATATATATATACAGATTTCCATTGTCAAGCAAGAAAGGACAAGAGAAAATATCAACCAACATTTTCAGTAAAGAGAGGAATAGGAAAAAGAAAATGGGGGGTCCTTTTTTAAGAACACGAGAAACCATGAGAAAAATTACTGCTTAGGCAGAAGTATTCTAGAGTAAACCCAGATAATTCTTTTTTTCGTCCTAGTATTTTCCCACAAGAAAACTATTTTTTTTGAGGGTGGGGAATCAACAAATATTGATCCATTCGTTGGGCAGGAACTGATTAACCAGCTTGTCAACTGAGTGTGATGTCGGATGCTGAGAGAGAATGAAGGCCAAATACAATCTTGGCTTCTTGCCAGGATAGGACTAGAACTCCCAGTCTCCTGGTTTCTAACTTGGTGTCTTTACCACTAGACCTAACTTGTTCTCTTAACCCGCCCCCCTAAATATATATAGCACAATACAACATATATGTATACAATATACATATACATATACATATACATATACATATACATCTACATATACACACACACACACACACACACACACACACACACACACACACACACACACATATATATATATATATATATATATACTTATATATATATAATATATATATATATATATCTATATATATATATATATTTGATTAATGCAAATCAGTGGTGAGATTCAAAAGTTTTTACTACCAGATCTGTGGGCATGGCTTGTGGGCGTAGCAGGGGAAGGATACTGCAAAATCTCTATTCCCTCCCCACCCCACTAACCTGATTCCAGCTCCGTTCTCCTCTTCAAGGCAACAAAAGAGATCAGCTGGGAGGCAGCAGGGGCAGGGCCAGCCTATTTGCAGGTTCTCCGAACTACTCAAAATTTCCACTACCGGTTCTCCCCAACCTGCCAGAACTGGCTGAATACCATTTCTGATGCAAATGAATTAAAGGAAAGTGGAAAGAGCACACTTAGTTCCTTCACGAATTAAATTGTAGAATGTAAGAAATATTTGGAATGAGAGAAATCAATCCTACGAGAATGTAATGTCCAACCTCTGATAGACCTTCTGTCAAATAGTAAAGAATGAGATCCTGATTCCACTGAACTGTTTAAAGAACCAATTATGTTCTTAAAGCTATAATTTTATGTCATATTCTAATATAAGTTCTATAATTGTCAGCAATTATACAATGGGACTAAATGAAAAGAGTTGGAAAAGAAAGGAGATTTAATAGTATGTGAATGTAAGTGAACTGTGAATGACTGTTGGGTCATGTTAACAAAGTTTTGCTTTAAAACCTTAAAAATAATAAAGCCATGCAGAGGAAGAGATTAATTAAGAAGACAAACATTATATCTTTATACTTGCAATACAATACAATACAATAGCAGAGTTGGAAGGGATCTTGGATGTCTTCTAGTCCAACCCCCTGCCTAGGCAGGAAACCCTATACCGTTCCAGATAAATGGCTATCCAACATCTTCTTAAAGACTTGCAGTGTTGGGGCATTCACAACTTCTGGAGGAAAGCTGTTCTACTGATTAATTGTTCTAACTGTCAGGAAATTTCTCCTCAGTTCTTAATGAACTTAATGAACCTTCAACTACTGTAGCGGCAGAAAAGCAAATAGATTTGTTTACTTTAGGCTTGAAAATAAATACAGATAGTGTGATAAGGTAGTAAGTAATAGGGTGAATCTAGAGAGGAAGGCAACGGTAGACTTAGATAAGATCATGAAGAGAAGAATGTTCAGTAACAATAACAATCTGAATAGTTAGTGAACATTAAGAATGTGTGGTGTAGTATATGTTTATGTGTGTATGTGTTCATTTTGTCACTCGTTCTTATTGTTCACCTTTCTATAACCATTCAAATCTTTGCTGTTATTGAAACATTCTTCTCTTTTTGTGAACTTGTCTAAGTATGTATATCTAATTATAACTTGTATGTGTGTGCATGTGCATGTACACACACACAACCCCATACTTAAATTATGAATTTGAAAATTAATATTGAGAATACCATGAACTGAAGGAAGAACCAATCAATCAGTCTGAGTACGTCTAAAGACTGCTACCATGAGCAATGACCAGCAAGTAAAAGCTCATATACTACAGACATGTGTGGGAAGAATTGATGGATCTGAAACAAGGGAGGATCAACAGCCAGTATCAAATTACTGGCACGTCCATGAAAGGAGCATAATTGTGGCTGAAGTGAGGTGGAGAAGATGGACCAGTTTTTATAAGATCAACAGAAGTTGGGTCTGACTTCATGACAACCAACTTAAATAAAGAAAGAAAATACATAGTTAGACTAGACTGCACTAGACTAGACTAGACTAGACTAGACTAGACTAGACTAGACTAGAGCAGAACAGAACAGAACAGAACAGAACAGAACAGAACAGAACAGAAAACGGAGTTGGAAGGGACCTTAGAGGTCGCTAGAACTATTTGCCCCTCTTTCCCTCATTTTATACTTGTCTTTTGAGAGTTCTTTATGCATACAAGCTGGTTTCTTTTGAGAGCTGTTATTTTTCTTCTTTGTTGGTATTGTGCTAGACTAGGCTTTTATAATCTCACTTTTCAAAGTTTCCCAAACTTCTGGAGTAGTTTTCCCATGAGGATTCTCATTCATGGAATCCTTCTCAAGCTCTCTCTAAGTTTATTGAAATTAGCTCTCTTAAGGTCCAAGACTATGTAGTTTGACTTTGTTCTACTACTTATATTTGCATAATGTTGAATTCCAATATTGCATGATCACTTGCCCCCAAAGTTTCTGTAGTTCCAACACCTTCTGTCATTTCATCTCTGTTAGTGAAAATTAAGTCTAATATAGCTCATCCCCTTGTTCCCTTCTCTCCTTTTTGGAAAACGAAGTTGTCTGCTAGGTTTGTTAAGAACCTGTTGGATCTTCCACTTGGTGCTATAAAACTTGTTTCCAGCAAAGTGTCCATTTCTTGTGATGTCTGTTTCCTAAATGGCCAATACCTAAGACCAGAAGGGCATTTTCTTTTAATTAGGGCTTAAAAGCAGCATCCTTTAAAGGAGGCAGGAATACACCTCAAACTCAAGTTTAAGGTTGGCAAGCCTCCCTTAAAAAGAGTGGGGGGATGAGATGCAGCAGAATAGTTCACTAAACAAGTGGCAACACTCATCATTCTACATTCTGTCTACTACCTTGAGATCTTATACTAGCTGAAAAGAATCCATAGGAACCTGAAAAGTGGTTGCCAAGGCTACCACCCATATGACCTGGAAGTATGCGGGAGTCCAAATTGAGGTGAATTCGATTGACTTTACCTGCGAGAACGATGAAAATTGCTCATAGCACACCTCTGCCTAGGTTTCCATTCCTCAACATTTGATTAATTGGTCCCACTGTTGGGGTATTATTAAGACACTTTTCCTATCTTCCTGTGACTTAAATCCTGTTATTTTGTGTCGTGCACTCTGGAACCGTAAAGAATAGAATTCTTTGCTCTCTCAATTCCCTCCTTCAATAAGTCTTAGGCTACATAAACACTTGATATTTAAGCAGTTCCACTTCTAGGCTCATGCTGGCTTGACTCTAAGCTGTTTCAAGAAAATCCTAGCTGCACTGAGACTTTGCCCACAGTTTGCAAGTCATTCAAATGGAGCTGAAGCCTACCAATCCACCCATTGGACAGTTCCCATGGCAATATGTCCCTCTCTCATTATTCTCTCCCAGGGAAACAATTGTCAATCACTTTCTTCGCGTAGGGCAAGGGTGTCAAATTCAATTTTATTGAGGGCCACATCAGGGCTGTGTTTGACCTTGGGAGGCCGAGTGGGCATGACCAGTTTGACATCACTTGTGCCAGGGGCACCTGTGGGGCCCCAAGCGCTCCCTTTTCACTGGCAAAGGCATCATGGGCTGGTCCTTTGCTGTTTCCAGGGTGGCCCCATGGACCAGGTCTAAGCACTCCGTGGGCCAGATTTCCTGGTGTAGGTGAATGTTCCTGGACATATATATACCTTTGTGTGTGTATAAGTTACAAAATTAAATTGAATACAGGTAGTCTTCAACTAAGGGAGCCGAGGTGGCGCAGTGGTTAAATGCAGCACTGCAGGCTACTTCAGCTGACTGCAGTTCTGCAGTTCGGCTGTTCAAATCTCACCGGCTCAAGGTTGACTCAGCCTTCCATCCTTCCGAGGTGGGTAAAATGAGGACCTGGATTGTTGTTAGGGGCAATATGCTGACTCTGTAAACCGCTTAGAGAGGGCTGAAAGCCCTATGAAGCGGTATATAAGTCTAACTGCTATTGCTATTGCTATTGCTAACTTAAAACAGTTTATTTAGTGACCATTCAAAGTAACAACTCCACTGACAATAGTCACTTATGGCCATTTTTCACACTTATGAATTTTGCAGCATATCCATAATCATGTGATCAATATTAAGACACTTGGCAACTGGCTCATATTTGACTGTTGCAACGTCCCAAGATCATGTAGATCACCATTTGTGATCTTCTGACAATGGGGAAGTCAGATTCACTTCACCACCAGGTTGCTAACGTATCATCTGCAGTGATTCACTTAACAGGTGTGACAAGAAAGATTGTAAAAAGGGGCAACACTCACTTAACAAATGTTGCACTTAACAATAGAAATTTTGGTCTCCATTGTGGTGAGTTGAGGACCACCTGTAAATGGGAAAGATTAAGACAGATATTCAGGGGTGGGATTCAAAAAGTTTAACAAAGGGGTCTCTGCCTGGTTGCTGGGTGGGCATGGCCACTGTGGGCATGGCCTAGTAGGCCACCTGCACCATGGCAGGAGGGATTTTTACCATCCCTGGGATCCGGATGCTTTCCTCAAGCCTCCTGGATGGCAAAAACAGCCTACCCAGGCTCTGGAGGCTGGAAAGAAACTTCCAGTAGGCCCGTTTTTCACCTCCTTGAGCCTTCACATGTCCCCTGCAGTTACCTGCATCCAAAACAGGCCATCTGGGGCAGTGGTGAGTTGCAGGCCGTATGCTCCAGTACGGGCGTACTTGTGCCTGCCGGGAGCACCAGGTACCATTCCGGTATGGTGTTTCAGAGGGCCCGCCTGCCCGCCCAAGCTCCTTACCTGTATTTGAGCTCTTTGGTGCTTCCGTGCATGTGCATGGAGTGTACGGCGCCTGCGCGACGCTCTGCCAAGCTGCTGGAGCATTGCAGAGGCGTCGTGGAGGTAAGGACGCATGTGCGCGTGGATGTGGGAGACGCCGGACCCCGTTGCACTATACAGGTTGCAACGGGATCCGGAACCCACTACTGATGTAGGGACTCGTGGGAGGGGCGGGGCAGGGAGGAAGGGGCCAGCCAGGAATGAGATTTGGGGGTTCTCCAAACTGCTCAGAATTTTAGCTAGAGGTGGCGCAGTGGTTAAATGCAGCACTGCAGGCTACTTCAGCTGACTGCAGTTCTGCAGTTCGGCTGTTCAAATCTCACTGACTCAGGGTTGACTCAGCCTTCCATTATTCTGAGGTGGGTAAAATGAGGAGCCGGATTGTTGTTGGGGGCAATATGCTGACTCTGTAAACCGCTTAGAGAGGGCTGAAAGCCCTATGAAGCGGTATATAAGTCTAACTGCTATTGCTATTGCTACTGTTCTCCCGAACCCCTGCAAACCCCCAGCAGCCCTCCCCTGCAGATATTTATCCATGAGGCTGATTTATATTTTAAAATATATTGTATATATGCATTTGTATTACCTGATGCAAATCTACTTATTGCGCGATCACGTTCTCTGGTAGGAGCAGCGTTCAAGAATTTCACTACATGAATTGGAGTTGCCTGTTGGGACAAGCGATTTTAATTTCTTTTTTTTTTTTCAGATTTATTACTGTTTTTTTTTTTTTTTTTTTAGTTTCTGTTACTTGATGGAAAAAATAACCATAAACGTATAAAATTCAGCTCCTTTCTGGGCTTAAGTTAAAAGCTCTCATTTAATCCCACTGGAATGCTGGCAAGCATTATGTTTTGGGACAAATTCCAATAGCTCCACTTTACTATAAGAAAGTCTTTTGCATATGAGAAGCTCACAGGAAAAGCTCACATTATAAAATAATTCCGATAAAGATGCCCAATAAATGTATCTGTTGGATAAACTGAACCTCTTGGAATTTTATATTCTGGGCCAACTTAGTGCTAATATAGCACTTTTATTTCAACAGTGAGTTGGATTTGCGTCAAGAATGTTTCTAATCAGCTTATTCAATATTCATTTGTCAGTTGGATAATTCGGTTTTACAGGTAGTTCTCAAGTTACGACCATTCATTTAATGAACGTTCAAAGTTATGATGGGGCTGAAGAAAAGTGATTTATGATTGGTCCTTGCCCTTTGGACCACTGTAGCATCCTTGTAGTCATTTGATCAAAATCCAGTTGCTTGGCAACCAGCATTTATGACCATTTCAGTGTCCTAGAATTGTGTGATTGCCATTTGAGATCTTCTCAGCTAGTCTCCATTAAGCAAATTTGATGGGGGAAACAGGGTTCACTTAACAACCATGGGATTATTTAAACTCCATCAAAAAGAGGCTTGGATTTGAGACTTCAAATGTACTTCCCTACAGAGACGCAGTGGCTCAGTGGCTAAGATGCTGAGCTTGTCAATCAAAAAGGTTGGCAATTCAGCAGTTCAAATCCTTAGTGTTGCATAACTGAGTGAGCTCCCGTTACTTGTCCCAGTTTCTGCCAACCTAGCAGTTCAAAAACATGTAAAAATGCAAGTAGAAAAATAGGGACCACCTTTGGTGGGAAGGTAACAGTGTTCTGTGTGCCTTCGGCATTTCGTCATGCCAGCCACATGACCATGGAGACATCTTTGGACAGCGCTGGCTCTTCAGCTTTGAAATGGACCACCGCCTAGAGTCGGGAATGCCTAGCACATATGTACAGGGGGAACCTTTGCCTTTTTAAAGGAACAGAATTACATTCTTGCAAGAAATCTCTGCAATGAGATAGACATTTTTCATCCCTTTAGCAGCACCTATATAGCTTTCTTGTAAACTTCTTAACAACTTAATTTGTACTTTATAGATATATTTTTAATCTTAGTAGCTCAGAGTCTTTAGAGATTCTCAGTCATTCAGGTCATGGTTATTCTAAAGGTGCTTTTTTTCTGGAAGCAACTGGACTTCTTCTTGTTGTTTTTTGGAAGACGTTTCACTTCTTATCCAAGAAGCTTATTCAGCTCTGACAGGATGGTGGGGAATGGAAGGATTTATATTCTTTGCAGACAGCTGGTCATTTGCATCCTTTTTGAGGGTCGTTGAAGCACTTGGAGGTTTATCTGTGTCCTCAGGGTCACCTGAGTGGTGCTCCTGGTTCCTTGGTGCTCTCTGAGCCCGGTTGATTTCTGGCTAGCACTGATAATGTTACCTACAGAGGTGGTATTCAGCAGGTTCTGACCAGTTCTGGAGAACACTGATAATGTTACCTACAGAGGTGGTATTCAGGAGGTTCTGACCAGTTCTGGAGAATTGATAGCGGAAAGTTTGAGTAGATTGGAGAACCGATAAATACCCCCCGCCCCTGACTTTCCCCACTCCATCTATTCTCTGCCTTCTGAGTCCCAACTGATTGGGAGGGAATGGGGATTTTGCAGTAACCTTCCCCTGGAGTCGGGAGGGAATGGAGATTTTGCAGTATCCTTCCACTGCCATGCCCACCAAGCCATGCCACGGCCACAGAACTGGTGGTAATTTAAATCCCACCACTGCTGTAGTCTGCATTTTTTTCTCCCTCTGGAAATCCATTCCTACTCCCATACCATTCCAAGGGTGTTCATCCCAAATTGTACAGCTAAAAGTCTTAGTAAGTCTTGATAGCTCAGAATTTCCTTCTGTTTTAATTCACATGCAAAATTTCATTCCATCAAAAAGGAAAAAAAAACATTCACATCCATTTTTACTGTTTTCCAGGGTTAGATAATAGAAGAACAGAGTCCTCCCCCCCCCCCCAATTCAATGTCTAGTAGAGTAAGTAATGAAGAGGACAGACACCCCACTTAGTGACATAGTCAGTCTATGAAACAGGTCATTATAAAACATTTTATCCATTATCCACGTGTTAATCTCAATAAAAACTTGATTTCTTAGTATCTCTTGGAACTTGGCAAAAAATCCTGTTTCATCTTTTTTTTATCCAGACAGTTAAGCTGGGACCAAGTAAATGGCCACATTCAAACAGATATTAATATGTAGATATTTATTCACCCTTTGCTATATCCCTGTCCTGTTATTACTATCCTGGTTAAACAGATCAATATTGTCTTTTCTAATTCTCTTCAAGGGGCTAATAACTTAAATACAGCTGCTCCTTGTTCGAACAGTTGAAATTAAGCGTAAAGCGTGTAAGCATCTTAAAAGGAAAAACAACAACATTGTTTTGCTTACAGCATAAATATTCAGCCAGAAAATCAAATTGGATTTCCACAGGTTATGCTGAGTGATATCAGCAAATAAACCCTCAGCAAAAAAATAAATAAATATGAAACTAAAGATTTTTCTTGTAAATCGTCCCTTTGGTTTGAGTTATTCAAAGATGCATTTGATAAAGTTACAAGGCAAATAATACTCCCTGCCAGACTTAAAAGAAAATAAAAATGGATTTAAGACATAAAATAAAATGTATTCTCAGTATCAGCTACTCAATTTCTACAACAGATATGGAAATAAACAACAACAAAAGCTATTGCAGTCCTAAGAATTGCATCAACAAAGGGATTCCATATCATGTGACATGATAGTACCACTTTATACTGCACTGGAGAGACCCTGCTTTGAATACTGCATCCAGTTCTGGTTGCCACGATCCCAAAATGACATTGAGACTCTAGAAAGAGTGCAGAAAAGAGCAACAAAGATGATTAGGGGACTGGAGTTTATATCATAGATAATTGAGGGAAATAGAGTACCATATTTTTCAGAGTATAAGATGCATCAAGATTTTGAAGAGGCAAATTAAAAAAAAAGCTTTTGCACTCTGCAGACCTCCCCAAAACAGCCTGTTTCTTGCGAAAATGGACCATTTTTTTTCTCAAAAAAAGAACATAAATAGCCTTTAGAAGGCTTGTAGAGTGCTCCTGGGGGTTGCCCCCCCCCCCAAATGAGCAAAAAATAGCCCGTTTTTTGTTTTTTAAAAAGGGCATGAATAGTCTTTAGGAGGCTTATTGAGTGCTCCTGGGGACTGGGCAAAAATGAGCACAAATTGGCCCGTTTTTTGCTCATTTCTGCCCTCCCCAGCCCCCAGGAGCACTCTGAAAGCCTCCTACAAGCTATGCACGGCCACTTTGGTGAAGGGGGTGGGGTTTCAGGTGGCAAAAAATGCTGTATTCAGTGTACAAGATGCACCCAGATTTTCAGCCTCTTTTTTGAGGGAAAAAGGTGTGTCTCAGGGCCAAACGAGTGGTAATACAGTATGTCCATTTTAACAATGAGAGGGACTAGGGAAGGCATGAAATCCTCTTATTTTTGTTACTGGTTCGGAACTTGGAGCGCATGCTTCGCTGTTGCATGGCTCTTTTGCACATGCACAGAACCTTCTGTGCATGCATAGAACGTCCGGAATGATGGCTAGGTGGGTGGGCGGAGCTTCCCACATCACCACAACCGGTTCTCCCAAACTGGGGCGAACCGGCAGAATGCCACCTCTGGACTAAGGGTGCTAGGATAGCAGTTTTCCAGTACTTGAGGGACTGTCAGAGAAGATGGAGTTGACCTCTTCTGCAAAGCACCTGAGGACAGAACAAAAATTAATGGGTGGAAGAACCTAGAACTGAGGAAAAATTTCCTGACAGTGAGAACAATTAATCAGCGGAACGGCTTACCACTGGAGACTGTGGGTGTTCCATCACTTGAGGTTTTCAAGAAGATAGTCATTTGTCTAGAATGGTATAAGTTCTCTTCTTTTAGCAGAGGGTTGGACTAGAAGACCTCAAGGTGTATTCCAACCTTATTATCTATGTTCTTAATAAACTTTTCTCCATCAGAAGATCTGCATATTTTTAGTACCAGTTCAAATAGTTCTTTTAAAACAGGGTTGTCAAACTCAAGGCCTCAAACTCAAACTCTTAGATCCGGCCTGTGGGGCTGCCCTGGAAACAATGAAGGACTGGCTCATAGTGTTTCTGCCGGTGAAAACAGAGCTTGTGGCCCCCCTGAGCCCCATTTTTTGCTGACAGAGGCTGTTGTGGCCAAAAAAATGGGCTCATGTGCAAACCCCCAAACTTTGTTTTTGTTTGGAGAGGGCTGCAGGAGGCTGTTATGTCCAAAAACTGGGCCCAGGGGACTATGCACAGTCCTCCCAAGTTCCGTTTTAACTGGCAGAGGGCTGCAGGCAACCATCATCACTGAAAACTGTGCCCAGGGGCTGTATGTGCCCCCCCGAGTCCCCCCAAGCCAATGTGGCTGAAAATGGGGCCATTTTCATAGGCAGAGGGATGCAGGCCACTGCAGCTAAAGTGGGGGGGGCAGGTGGCCATGTGCACTCCCACATGCTTTTTCCTTGGAGAGGGCTGCAGGAGGCTTTTGTGTCCAAAAATGGGGCCCAGGGGGCTACACACAGCCCTCCCATGTTCCATTTTCACTGGCAGAGGGCTGCAGGCACCATCGTGGCTGAAAACTGTGCCCAGGTGCCACATGTGGCACCCTGAGCTCCATTTCCGCTGGCAGAGTACTGCAGGAGGCCATTGCAGCCAAAAACAACTTGAATAACATCAAGCTGGTCACGCCCAACCCCCCCCCCCCAAGGTCAAACACAACTCTGATGCAGACCTCAATAAAATCAAGTTTGACACCCCTGTTTTAAAACATTACGTTCATGCATTCTAGAAATGTTTTGAGAATTCATTTTCTTGCTTAATTTTTGTAGTGTTTCTGATTTTCAATTAAAATAAAACATTTTTTGACAAAATTGAACTGTTCATTGATTGATAAATAGAACCTAGAGTTATGTTCCTTCTTAATACAATGGCTACAGGAAGTTGTCTTGTGCTGAGTCAAATCATTGCTCCATTGAGTTTGTCCTTCTCCATTAATGTTTCTGGCTGGATAAGGTCCCCTCGCGCATATGTGCTAGTCATTCCCTACTCTAGGGGGCAGTGCTCATCTCCGTTTCAAATCTGAAGAGCCAGCATTTTCCGAAGACGTCTCCATGGTCATGTGGCTGGCATGACTAAATGCCGAAGGCGCACAGAACACTGTTACTTTCCCACCAAAGGTGGTTCCAATTTTTCTACTTGCATTTTTATGTGCTTTCGAACTGCTAGGTTGGTAGAAGCTGGGACAAGTAATGGGAGCTCACTCCGTTATACAGTACTAGGGATTCGAACCGCTGAACTGCCGACCTTTCTGATCGACAAGCTCAGCGTCTTAGCCACTGAGCCACCGTGTCCCTTTTTCTGTGTATGTATATTGCATGTCTATATGTGTGTTATGTATGTGTATACTTTTGACAGCAGGCAACAGAATTTCATTTTTAATAAAGTTGATCGGTTACCAACTCCATCAAGTCCACGTTGTCTCTTAATGGTCACAGAGATAAACCTTCTCCAGAATGATCCCTGCCCAAACTGTTCTTTCTTTCTTTCTTTCTTTCTTTCTTTCTTTCTTTCTTTCTTTCTTTCTTTCTTTCTTTCTTTCTCTCTCCCTGCCTTCCTCCCTCCTTCCCTCCCTCCCACTCTTTCTTTCTTTCTTTCTTTCTCTTTCTTTCTTTCCTTCCTTCTTTCTCTCCCTCCCTCCCTTCTTTCTTTTTTTCTTCTTTCCTTCCTTCATTCCCTCCTTTCTTTCTTTTCCTTCCTCCTCTCCCTCCCTCCCTCCCTTCTTTGTTTGTTTCTTTTCTTCTTTCTTCCAGTGTACCCATTGTCCTTGTAATTGGTGTAAAGGCCATCCACCCTTCTCTTTGCTTTCACCTTTTCTAACATTCAGGACTTCTGAGAGGAGTTCAGTCTTCATATAATGGATTCAAAATAGGGTAATGTGGACCTGAAATGAGAACTCTGAATTGATTTGTTCCATGATTCATTCGTTTGTTTTCTTGGTGATCCATCACAGTTGCTTTCTTTTTTATGTTTGCTTCTTCAAAGTCCATCTTTAATTTCCACAGAAATTAAAGGGAAAAACTACTGCCTGTGTGATTCTGATCTTTGTCTATGGAAACACATCCTCCTTTTTGCATATGTTTCCAACACCTTCGTTGCTACTTTATCAAATGCTAGGCGGTAATATATTTCTTGACTGCTAGTTCTTTTATTGTTGATAATCAATCCTAAAGGCAAAAGCTATCCATTACTTCCGTATCTTCACTGTCAGTTTTGAGCTGATTACTGTACTTGTTTTCATTAGTTTGGTCTTCTGTATGTTTCATCTTGGTACCACTTTTTCCCCCCATTCTATTTCTTGACTTTGTGATTAGAGCTTGCAGATCATTTTGACACTCCGAGTAGTATCACCAGCATAGCACAAGTTATTTATGTTTTTGTTTTCCTCCACTTTTTAAAACCATACTCAACTTCCAGTCCAACCTCCCTCAATGTCTATTCAACATTGGATCAATAATGGGAGAATTTACAGCCTCATCTCAATCTCTTTGCTAGCCTACAGCCAGGCTGTTTTGCCTTGTTCTGTCCATATTGTAGCTTCCTGAGCTACATATACATTTCACAAGAAGACAATGAGATGCTCTTGGATTCCCTTTTTAGTAAATATTCCCCCTCGCACACCATTGACATGATTGAAACAATTAAAGGTCCCTTGAATTGAAACAGTGTAATCTACAAAATCAATAGCAACCATTGCAACCGATTCAAACTCGTTAAACCGCTTCAAACTCGATTGCAGAAAATACAATTTCAGCAACAGAGTGGTCAATGCCTGTAATGCTCTACCTGATTCCATTGTTATATCCCCAAACCTCACAACTTCAACCTTAAACTGTTTACTGTGGACCTCAACCCATTCTTAAGAGGTCTGTAAAGGGGGTGCACCAGCGTGCCTACCGTCCCTGTCCTATTGTCCCCATTAATCTGTGTCTACTTCCTTTGTTCATGTTTATGTTCATCCCTATACTTGTTATCTTGTACATATTTGACAAACAAACAAATAATTAAATAAATAAATTCTACATGGGTCAAACATCGCATCAGTTAAAAACCAGGATCCAGGATCCCCAGCTGGCAGTCAAAAGCCAGGATCCTAAATTCTTAATCTCTACCACACTGACACCAACAGCACCAGTTTGATTGGAGCAACATACAAATTATTGGCCACACTACCACCCTCCACGCTCATGAGTTCATCGAAGCTTGGCACTCCACAAGCGATTCCATCCATAGACACATTGACCTACAATCAGCCTATGAACCCCTCCGAATCCAAACCAACCACACAATCGATCAGAGACAGACCGACCCTCAACCAACCCATGCAACTCCCCCCCCAAACACACATACACCAGCAGTTCACCTCCCATTGATCCTGGCCTGATGTAACTGTTCTGACCTAGGCTTTCCAAGATCATGAAGCAGACTCCTCCTCCCGAAAAAGCCACTTTTATTTAGGTTAAAGGGAATTCCTCTCCAGACAGTCTTTCATAAGATTTCACAACTACAGATCTTTATCAGGCTTGGAGAGTTGCCAGGCTGATATCTTCCAAATGCCACGCTCTAGCAGCAATTCCTTGGCAAGAAGTCAGGAGCAGTTCTTCACCCTAATGAATTGAACTAATTGTCTCCTGCAAACTCCCCTCCCCTTTCGCTCCTCTTTTATTCCCTATGGGAGGGGCCATTCACCGTCCACCTGTACCTTTACTCCTGAGTCAGCCCTTGTTCCTAGCTGTTCCCTTCTCCTGACAGCTCTGCACATGTGCACATTGGGAACAGGCTCCAGCTGTTCTTCTGCCCCACTGATATCTGACTCTGAAGGCAGCTGATAACTGTTGGACGGCCCTGGCCCCCTCTCTGCCACCGATGCAGAGCCCTCATCAGAACCTTCTCCAGACTCCAGAACTGGCCCATGTTCCTCCCCAACCTCCTCACTGTCTGAGTCTGCCACCAGCTCCGCTTGCTGCTGGCGAGCCACAATAGTAACTTCCCTATTACAAGACACATCATAGCCCTCACTGATGACCACACCTGACCCATCACAAGACCCTGACTTGAGACACCCACACCTGAAGCCCTTATAAACAGAAGAACATGGACACAGACATCCTCTAAACTCTGTTGAAGATGTTACCCAGCCAGGTAATGAACCATTCAGAAACCAACCCAGAAGCTTCAAAGAATGAACCTTCACCTTCAAAGGCCTCTCTATAATTAATGAAGCACATACTTCCTTTTGGGTTTTCTGTGGCTTTCTCAATTATCCAAAGTACATTGTCATATTTCATGTTCTTCAGTCTTTTCTAAAGCTGGCTTGAACACCTGGCATCTCTTTTTACATGAAGGGCTCTAATCTGCATTGAGTAATCCTGAACATCGTTTCATCAGCGCATGGCATTAGGGTATTTTGTGATGGTTTCCATATTAAGTCTGTTGTTTTCTTTGGTATTGGCATGCAGAAGAACTTTCTCCAAATTGTTGACCACTGTGTCATTCACCACTTTTTTCAGCATAGCTTGATATGAATTCTTTACTGATTCTTCCCATTTGACAAATGTTTGTTATTATAGTCAGTATCAATAGAAGTAGTTTTAACCTTCATGGTGGGATTCAATTGGTGTAACAACCAGTTCGCTGAACGAGCGCGCAATGCATTTGAAAACAGCTCAAAAACGTACCTTCTGCTGCAGCCCCAGTGAGTAAAACAGCTGAGGCATGGCAATTAGCTGTGCCGTGCCTATCAGCTGGGCTTCAAACAAAGGGAATATAGGTCAGTATAGCACAGGTGCGGTTGGGCAGGCACACCTGATCATCGAAGCGAACCGATTCACTCTCAGCTGATTGTTGGAGCTACCAGCGCATCCGAACCAGTCCAAACCAGCTGAATCCCACTCCTGCCTTCATGTGGAGTTGACTCCCTGGTTGATCTACACTATGAGGCTGAACAAAGTCCCATCATCTTGCACTACACTGCCCATCCCTTTCATCTTGAATAGTTTACCCTTTCCTCTTATGCAGTATAAGTCTTTTCCAGTGTCGCTAAAGTCATTGTTTCTCTCCAGAAGAAACAATGCTTCTCAATATATGTCCATTTTCCTTAGCTGGGCAGATGGGATGGTCATCATTCCTTGGGTAACCCTGCTGAAATTGTATATTTTGGGCATACTTTTCAATGTCCATTTCTCCTAGAAACACTTTCTTCCCCTACGAGGCAGCTTTGCAGGCTTCAGTATATGTTGAATATAATCTCTCTCTTTCTCTCTCTCCCTCTCTACCTCCCCCCCCTCTCTCTCCCCACATGCATGCACACACAATATATCTAACTCATCTGCCTGGAATCCATGTTGTATATCATATATTACTACAATTGAGAGAGTCCAGAGGTATTTCACCAGAAAAATCCTCCACTCCTCTGCTCACACTAGAATATCTTATGCCACCAGGCTTGAAATTTTGTGCTTGGACAACCTAGAACTATGCCACACACAGTCTTACTTAAGCGTAGTACACAAAATTATCTGCTACAATGTCCTACCTGTCAATGACTACTTCAGCTTCAGCCACAATAATAAACAGTCAAACAACAGATACAAACTCAAGGTAAACGGTTCCAAATTTGATTGCAGAAAATATGACTTCAGCAACAGAGAGGTCAATGGCTGGAATGCACCACCTAACTCTGTTGTTATATCCCCAAGAGCTTACATATTTCCCTCTTGAAAAGCTAACAAGATATTCATGACATTATATTACTTCCATAATCTTTGATGAATCATGGAGGACTCAGCATGTGCTGCCTGCAGGCTGCCTGAAATTTGGCAGTTCAAATCTCACCAAGCTCAAGGTTGACTCAGCCTTCCATTCTTCCGAGGTTGGTAAAATGAGGGCCCAGATTGTTGGGGACAATAGGCTGACTCTGTAAACCACTTAGAGAGGGCTATAAAGCACTGTGAAGTGGTATGTAAGTCTAAGTGCTAGTGCTATTTTTCAGCAATTGCAAATATTCAATAACAAACCATATATTGAACAATTAACTTCACACATTTAATATTTTGTTTCTTATTGCACCTTATGTAGTAATCTACCATATTTTTGGAGAATAAGATGCACCTTTCCCCCCCTAAAAGAGGGTGAAAATTTGGGTGCGTCTTATACATCGAATGTAGCCCCATCAACCCACCGGCCCCCACCCTTTGGCCTCTGCCTCCCAGCAATTTACCTCTTTGCAGCAAAGAGGGCTTGCTGAGGCTTCAATGAGCTATAGCAATCCTTGCAGCCTTTAACAGCTGATGATTGGAGAAATTGAAAGTGAAACTAGCTGTTTGCTCCACATGGCAAATTGCTGGGAGACAGATTTTTTTCTTGTGCTAATCAGGCTGTTTGCTGTAAGGGGGTAAGTCAACAACTATAAATGCCTATAGAATGTTCAAATTGTTAGACTTATTTTTTTAAAGACTGCTTTATTATTGTTCTAGACAACTTAACAAAATGAAGAGGCTTTTTAAAATAAATGTTTGATCCGAAGAGGCCCAGTGCTATTGTTTTAAAAAGTGCTATTCTTATAAATAGCAGAGAATAACTATACTTCCAGAAAGCACATTTTAACAGAGTCTGTGCAAGTGTAGTCTGAAATATAACACTACAAGCAGTGTATATTGTCTGCATTGTTTGTTACAAGAAGGCAAATTGCTGGCAGAGGCAGATATTTTTCCCTTGTTTTCCTCCCCAAAATTTAGGTGTGTCTTATACTTCGGAGCGTCATACTCCAAAAAATATGGTATTTTAATCCTTTTTTCCCCCCATTGAGTTGGGTTTCCCCCAATATCCTTTGCTATTCCAATTGGCCAATTTATTCCTTTGTTAGCATGATAACTAACAGACCTCAAGCAGAAGTCAGTTTCTGAACTTTGCTTAGTGGGAGGTGTGATAGTTTATCAAAAAAAAATAAATTATATTGATCTGATCTTGGAATAGAGTGACTGGTTTAATTGAACATGGAAGTATGATGGATGCTGTCTACTCAGATTTCGGCAACCCTCCCATGATATTGTAACATAGAAGATGACAAAATAGGGCGGCATTGCTGATGTTTCACATGGAGAATGAAATTATACAGAGATGCAATAGCTAATTCAAAGTATCTGAAGACTTGGGTAAATTGCAAGGAAGAAGTTTGTTTCATTGTAGGAAACAATTACAGTGTATTTCTTTTCCGAGAAGAAATAGACTGTGGCTACAGGAGAACATTTTCAAAATGAGGCTGGATGACCATAAGTTGGGAATGTGGTAGTAGTGGGTGACTGTATGAGTAGGAGGTTAGACTACATCAGTGATGGCTAATCTTTTTGTTGTTGGGTGCCAAAAATGCGTGCCGGCACCCATGGTGCAAAGCGTTCCCCCACATGTGCATGTGCACACAATCCCCCATGCTCCTCCATATGCGCGCCACACTGCTTGCCTTCAAACTGAGCTTGGTATTTCCTCTGGGGGGCCAGGGGAGGCTGCTTTCACCCTCCCCAAATCCAGGAAAGCCTCTGGAGCCTGGGGAGAGCAAAAATGATCCTTTTCCAGCTTCCGGAGTGCCTCCAGGAGGGGCAGGGGATGCCATTGTTGCCTTCTCCAGGCTCCTTGAAGGCTTCCAGAGCATGAGGAGAACACAAAACAGGCCCAATGGGCCTACCAGAAGTTAGGAAACATAAATATCTTTCCCTATTTTCATATTTTTCTTTCCTGCTTCCTTACTTCTATCATATTTATACACTATTTCATGATCATATATTAACGAACATACTTTACAGACCAGGGGTGTCAAACTCAAGGACCGCAGGACAGATTCGTCACGGGCTGGCCACGCCCATGCCCAGTTTGGCAAAGGGGGGGAAAGTAGTGATGTGTCATGTGACAATGACGTGACGACACGAGTTTGACACCCCTGCTATAGGCGCTATTTCATACACTAAATGTAGCTCCTGACTGATGGCGTGCAGGCAATAGAATGTTGACTTGCAAGGTTGTCTCTAGATTAGTGTGATCACTTTTGGGGTTAAAGTGGGCATTTGACCTATGACCAAAATGTGCCCAAACTAATCACGCTTTCTGACTATTATCTGAAAATGTTCTGTGTACAATGGATATGATGAAATGGGCTAATCTAGCCCAAATATCCTTTATCATACTAAACAGCATGTCAAGCCTGCAGCCATCTTTTCTTTTGGATCTTTGGCCTGCTACACTTTCTATTATTCTCCTGTGCATTTTCTATTGTGGGAAAATGGGAGAGGGGATTGTATGGAGTTAGATGGTATGCAGCCATAACAAAATTCTTTCTAGAAAGCCAAGGTCATCTTTTGTCTTTGCACCTCTGCACCTGACCGGAACTGGATGGGTGAAACTGCCAGCATGGCAGTGGAAGATTGGACCATGTGATGGACTTGTGCATGTGGGGGCAAGATCTTGAACTTTCAACTGGTTGGGGAAAACCAGGAAGCTTTCAGATTCAGGTTTTCCCAGATATGCCAACGTGGCTCTGTTAATAAATTGGAACTTTGAGCAATACTTTGCCTTGGACTCCGATGTACTTTTGGATGCTATTTGGAACAGCATTCTGTGAGAGATAGAAATGCTTGTGGTGTTCCTTTTGAAAATGTTCAATGACACACTAATCTTTTTTGTAATGCTAACAGCTTATCAAGTGAGCACTCAACATCTGTACAGACTGTCAGATAATTGCTTTAAATATGTATTTCCTCAGAACAGTGCACAGCATATGTTTCCATAATCAGACCAATGTATGGCTTTGCATTTTTACAGCGTGTTCCAGTTATTCCAGATTGATCTTGTTAATATGGTGAAATCCAGCCCAGCCCCTCCTCATTTCTAGTTGAGAAGGTCCCCACTGGTAAACAAGATGTTGGACTGAACAGGTTGAGGTCCAGTCTGACCAAAGTCTTCTGCTATAATAGAAATAGAAATATAGAATTCTTTATTGGCCAAGTGTGATTGGACACACAAGGAATTTGTCCTCGGTCATATGCTCTCAGTGTACATTAAAAAAAAAACATTCATCAAGAATCATAAGATACATAAAGATACGTAAAATACATTCATCAAGAATCATAAGCTACAACACTTAGCGATAGCCATAGGATACTAAATAAGCAATCAAATCATACTAGGAAATGAAATAAAACAATATAAATCATAAAGATACAAACAACAAGGTTGCTGTCATACGTGGGAGGAGATAGGTCATAGGAAGGATGTGAAGATTAATAGTAGTAAAGTTTTGATAAATAGTTAGACAGTATTGTGGGAATTAGTGGTTTAGCAGAGTGATGGCATGTGGGAAAAAACTGTCCTTGTGTCCAGTTGTTCTGATGTGCAATGCTTTATAACAGGGGTAGTCAACCTTTTTATAGCTACCGCCCACTTTTGTATCTCTGTTAGTAGTAAAATTTTCTAACCGCCCACCAGTTCCACAGTAATGGGGATTTATAAAGTAGGGAAGTAACTTTACTTTATAAAATTTATAAAGCAGCGCTACAGCAAACCCCTACCGCCCACCATGGAAGCTGGAACGCCCAGTAGTGGGCGGTAGGGACCAGGTTGACTACCACTGCTCTATAACATCATTTTGAGTGTAGAAGTTGAAACAATTTATGTCCAGGATGTGAGGAGTCTCTAGATATTACCATACCCTTCTATACTACCACTCTTACAACAGTAGACATCTTCAAGTTTCCAGAATTACTTTGCCCTAAGATGACATCACTTGTTGAGGATGCTGAGCACTCTGCCTGTAGTTTTCAATATTAATCAAATATTAATACTATCAATCAAATACAAGTACACACCTACATAGATATACATGCGCGCACACATTTTATATAGCTACGTTTCCCAATGTACAGAGATTAAAACTAAGGCCACAACATAAAACCCCCACGACACCGAAGGTTAAAGCAGTAAACTCCAATCGCTAAAGAAAATATTTTCAACAGCAGCAGAACACTGCCTGACCTCCTGGCTCAAATGCCTGGGGGAAACCCACTGAAAACTCTTGTTAACAAAGAACAATGGCATTTCCGTCTGCCATTGTCGCTTCGTTCTAATAACAGCTCTGATGATTCCAAGTTTACCCATTGCAATAATACAATGTTGATTTGGCTTTGACGTTATAGGATCCCAGCCAATGGACTTGTCAAACCAATGGTTTGGCCTAGTGCAGGGGTGTCAAACTTGATTTCACTGAGGGACGCATCAGAGTTGTGTTTGACCTCGAGGGTGGTGGGTGTGTGGGTGTGGCCAGAGTGGGCATGGCCAGCTCGATCACTTGTGTTGGGGGTGCTGAGCACTCTGTCAGCAAAAACAGGCTCCCGAGCTCCATTTTCGTCTGCAATGGCCTCCTGCAACCTCTTACCAGTGAAAATAGAGCTCTGGAAAGCTGTCCACGGTCGTCACAAGCTCCATTTTCACTCTCAGATGCTCCATGGGCCAGTTCTTTGCTGTTTCCAGTGCTGCCCCACAGGCCAGAGCTAAGCACCCTGCAGGCCATATCAGGCTGCCGTGCTTTGAGTTTGATACCCCTAGTCTAGTGGGTAAAACCAGCCCATTATAGCTTATTTAACAAATCATGGTAAAATAAGCCATGTTTTAGCTCTCTAGGTGCAGTGATGAGATTCAGCCAGTTCGCACCTATTCAGGAGAACCAATTGTTAGAAGAAATCTTGTTCCCACCCCCCTCTCATTTTACAGGGCTAATCCTGTAAGGAAGGCAGGAAGGAAACATTTTGGTGTTGTTTCTAGCCTAATCTTTATTGCCCTGTTTACAGAAACTGCCTCTCCGGTTAACCCTTATTACTGTCAGCTCCGACGAGTTGGCCCAGAGTTACAATTCGGTTGGGGGGAAGTTGTGGGAGCTACCAGGAATTGTGCTTACCAGCTGGGGATCTCCCTCCTCCACAAGCAATCCAGCTGAGAACTCTCCATAACTCTACATGACTGACTGCAGGGTGGCTTCCACTGAGAACACTCCATAACTGATAACTGACTGAGAACAATCCATGATTGATTGCCGGGTGTTTTTCACTCTGGCTCACGAGGTGATGGGTGTGTCCGCGCAGGGGTGGGGTTTAGCCTAATTACTAAAATAAAGTATAAAAGGTGGTGGGAAGCACCAGATATCAGCTCTGGCAATTTACTCATTGCTTTTTGGGTCAGTTCGTGCCAGAGGAGATAAACTGCATTTGCAAACTGTATCTGTGTTTGGCTGTTTCGTTAACCCTTTGGAATCTTACAGTTACATTGTAACACTAAGGTGAAGTGCCCATCAACCTGAGTGATGTTGGGGTTGGCTACACCCACATAGTCACATGAACACCAAGTCATGCTTACCCAGATGGTCATTAAGGCAGAGAACTGGTTGTTAAATTATTTGAATCCCACCACTGTCTAGGTCCGTGATGGCAAACCTATGGCATGCATGCCACAGGTGGCACGTGGAGCTATTTGTCAGGGCACGTAAGGCGTTGCCCTGTCAGCTGGCCAGCGTGCATGCATGTGCTGGCCATCTGACTTCATCCTTCTTTTGAGACCATTTTTTGCCCTCAAGACTTCAAGGAAGCCTCCGGAGCGTGAAAAACCGGCCCTATGGGCAAACCAGACGTTCGGGAATGTACTTCCAGTTTGCTCGTAGGGCCAGTTTCAGCTCTCCAGGAGGCTTTACTGAAGGCTCCGGAGGGCAAAAAATGACCCTACGAGCAAACCGGAAGTCAATTCCGGATTGCTTGTAGGGCTGGTTTTAGCCCTCCAGAGAGTTCAGGGGCCTTCAGGAGGCTTCCCTGAAGGCTCCGGAGGGCAAAAAATGACCCTACGAGCAAACTGGAAGTGACTTCCGGTTTGCTCGTAGGGTCATATTTTGCCCTCTGGAGCCTTCAGTAAAGCCTCCTGGAGGCCCCTGAAGGCTCCATGGGGCTAAAACTGGCCCTATGAACAAACCAGAAGTCCATTCCCAAACTTCCATTTTGCCTGTAGGGCTGTTTTTTTTTGCTCTCCAGAGACTTCAGGGCACGACACCCCCCTGTGCTCCCCCTGCTTTTGGCACATGTGCCAAAAAATGTTCGCCATCACTGGTTTAGGTTAACTTTATTTCCAAATCTGACTCCTCTGAGAACTTGTTAAAGTATTTTAGAGTAAATTAGCTAACCTGCTTGGACAGTATAGAAGTTGGATTACACAAACCAAGAAACAACCCTTGAACCAGATCTTCCTTCACAGATTGCGGTGATATTGCTGCCTTTTAAAACCTTTGGACCACATGTCTCACGGAACATTAAACTGAGCCCAGCTGTCACAGCACGCAGCAATAACTAGATGACCTTGGCTCATCAGGAAAAAGCTGAAGGGGATCGGATCTGATTAGCACCTGGAGGGAAGAGCTTCAGAAATTCTTAAGATTTGTAAGTTAGAGTGGGAAAGTAAATAGCATCCTGGAAGAAAATAATAACCGCCCACTTCCACATTGCTACCAACCTCCCCCCGCCAAAGTCATCAACTTGAGAAACTCGTTATTTTATATGAGCCTAGCAAGGACACAGTGGCTCAGTGGCTAAGACGCTGAGCTTGTCGATCAGGAAGGTTGGCAGTTCAGCGGTTTGAATCCCTAGCGCTGCATAATGGAGTGAGCTCCCGTTACTTGTCCCAGATTCTGCCAACCTAGTATTTTGCAAGCACATAAAAATGCAAGTAGAAAAATAGGAACCACCTTTGGTTTGAAGGGAAGAGTGTTCCGTGCACCTTTGGCATTTAGTCATGCTGGCCACATGACCACGGAGACGTCTTAGGACAGCGCTGGCTCCTCGGCTTAGAAACGGAGATGAGCACCACCCCCTAGAGTTGGGAACAACTAGCACATATGTGCAAGGGGAACCTTTATTTTTACGTAGCAGGTATCACTAGTGAATAAATGGTTATGTGGTCTCCCCTTTTCCCTTTCTGAAAAAAAAATGTTGTGGTCATCCAATTCCTCTCAGCCCTCTTTGGAAATACTGGAAGTTCTTTTCTAATTTTTCAGAAAAGCTGATTTGAATTATTTTGGATCACTTCAAAATTCCTACAGTGATTTAATCTGAACCAAGATCAAACTTTAACTAAAAGACTAAATCCAGTGATGATTTTATTTGGTGGCTCCATTTAGAAGACTGTTAAGCTTTCAGGAGAATGAGTTTAAAGATCCTTCCTTCCCTCTCTCCTTCTTTTCCTTCATTCTTTCCCTCTTTCTTTCCTTCTTTTCCTTCCTTCCTTCCTTCCTTCCCTCTGTCTTTCCTTCTTTTCCTTCCTTCCTTCCCTCTGTCTTTCCTTCTTTTCCTTCCTTCCTTCCTTCCTTCCTTCCTTCCTTCCTTCCTTCCTTCCTTCCTTCCTTCCTTCCTTCCCACTAATAAACAACTTTTAATACAGAGAGTCTTTCATTTATGGCCATAACTGGGTCTAGAATTTCCATTGCTAAGCAAGGCGCTTGATAAACAATTTACACTCCGATTTTACATTCTTTTTGGCACGGTCGTTAAGCAAATCACTGCAGATGTTAAGTGAATCAGATAGTTATTAAGCAAATCTGGTTCCTCCCTCCATTGACTTTGCTTGTTAAAACCTGGTGGGGGGTCACAAATGCAATCACAGGACTCCAGGATGCTGCAACCTTCATAACTAAATGCTGGTTTCCTAACGCCTGAATGTTGATCATGCGACCATTTTTCAGGACTTTTGTAACTTCCAACAGTCATTAAATAAATGGTTGTAAGTTGAGGACTACTTCTTGTGGCAACAGGATGAACATCAAATCAGTTTGAAACCACTGGGGAATGTCTAGATGACTTGCCCTAGATCAGTGATGGATAACCTTTTTGTTGTCATGTGCCAAAAGCACATGTGTGGGGGCAACAGTGCCTGTGTGCGTGCCCACACCCATAATGCAATGCACGTGTGAAATACCCCCCCGTGCGCCCCGCTGCTCTGCACTTCTGTGTGTGATCCCCTTGCACCCCATTTTGGGCCTAGCAGGCCTTGCTGAAGCCTCCTGGGACCAAAAATGGGGTGGGGGTACTGCACCCTCCTGTGAGCCCCCTGCCCCCTACACATGCGTACATGCCCCATGCATGTGCCCCCCCCCATGTGTGGCAGAGAGCCAAAAATCAACTGGCTGGTGGGAAGTGCACACACATGTAGGGTGGAACTGAGCTGGGGTGACAGCTCACGTCCCTACAGGGACGGCTCTGTGTGCCACCTGTGGCAACCGTGTCATAGGTTTGCGATTATGGACCTAGATCAACAAAGGTTTATGACTAAGGTGACCAGGCGTCCCGCTTTTGGTGGGACAGTCACGATTTTTCAAAATTTGTCCCATGTCACGCGGCGTGCTCAAAAAGTCCCAATTTTCCAAAAGAAAGAAAAGACGCCGAATCATCAATTTTAAAAAGGATGCCGTTAAAAAAAGTTTTTATTTTGTGTTGTTCCCGATGTGGCCTTTAGAGGGCAGTGGTTTCCCTCCCTCCACTCGGCTTGCTCGCAGCGCCCAACAAAGGGTGAGGCTCCCTCCCCTCCTACGCATGCGCGCCGACGTGCAACGTTTTTGTGACAGCTGTCCGGCAGCCTTGGGCGGAGGGGCTTTCCAGCGGCGCAGCGAGGAGGCGGCTCGGTCCCGGGCCAAGCACCTCAGCCATCGGAAGCACGGCGGAGGAGGCGGCGGTGGCGGCGGCAGGGATAATGCTTCATGGTTTTTACAGCCCTCTCTTATTTTTTTTACAGCTCAGGTGCTCCAAGCTCCCCCCCCTCAATGGTGTCCCGCTTTACCCATCTTAAAATCTGGTCACTTTATTTATGACTCTACAGTAGGTGACTGTCCTGTCTCATCCTAAATGGCGAACAGGAGAAAGATTTGCATCCCCAAGAAATTTGTGTTGAGGGATTGTGACCACGATTCTGCTTCTCTAAACTAAAGCCTATTTTGGATAGTTAAAAAAAAGTTCTTTTAACTACACTGCAAGAGGTGAATCAGATAGATAAACGCCTGTAAAACTTAGAATATTTCTTAGAGGTTTTTACCTGTAAGAAATATCCTACCGGTTTTAAACATTTATCCTCCCTACTGCAAGATGAAGAATGTGATGTTAAACAAGCTGCACATCCCCTGAATTCTTCAAACAATTTTTTTTACCCCTGTTCTTGCTATAAAATAACATTTTTAGCTTTTCATTATAAACCAGTCTTTCTTAAATGTACATAATTAGCAGCAATGTTCTTCTCTTTGGTATGTGTGGGTGTGTGTATAAAATCTTAATTATATAAGTTGGCTTGAAACTTTGCAGCACCTTTATTATTTCCAGTTCTTGTTTTAAAAAATGAACTTTGTAACAACTAAAAGGAAAGCATTTAAGGTATCACTTGTATAAATTAATCCTAGAGGCAAAATCACTTAACCCACCTTTGAAAGCCCACATTTTTTTCTATAGCTACTGTGTTATATATGTCTGGAATTCAGAACCTCTTAATTCTAAATCATTCCAATACATGATATACCTCAAGATAACACAGTGGCTCAGTGGCTAAGACGCTGAGCTTGTCAATCAGAAAGGTCCGCAGTTTGGCAGTTCAAGTCCTTAGCGCCGCATAATGGAGTGAGCTCCCATTACTTGTCCCAGCTTCTGCCAACCTAGCAGTTCGAAAGCATGTAAAAAATGCAAGTAGAAAAATAGGAACCACCTTTGGTGGGAAGTGAACAGTGTCCTGTGCACCTTCAGCATTTAGTCATGCCGGTCACATGACCATGGAGACATCTTTGGACAGTGCTGGCTCTTAGGCTTTGAAACAGAGATGAACACTGCCCCCTAGAGTTGAGAATGACAAGCACATATGTGCGAGGGGAACCTTTATCTTTACAATAAGAAATACCACTGTGAAATTTCCGAATTTCATTCCACCCAGCAAACAAAGCAAGCTAGCTTTTCTTTTAAGAATCACCCCCTCCTTTAGCATTAGCAGGCATCTTATCTTTTTTTAAAAAAAATTAATCATTACTTCATTACTAAAGGTAGGACAAGAAATAAAAGGATGGAAGCTTATCAAAGAGAGATCCAACCTTAGAATTAAGGAGAAAATTGATGACAGTGAGAACAATTAATTGGAGGAACAGCTTGCCTTCAGAAGTTGTGGGGGCTCCATTATTGGAGGCTTTTGAGAAGAAACTGGATAGCTATTTGTCTGGAATGGTACCAGTGGTTCTCAACATATGACCACAATTCAGTGATGTGCGGTGAGGTTTATGGCTGGTGAGGCAGCAATTTTTTTAGACTTGTGGACTTCAACTCCCAGAATTCCACAGCCAGGCATGCTCAGTTCTGATTTAAAATGATAGGATTTGCTTTTCTCCTTTGCTAAATAAGTTTCCTTCTTTCTTTTTCTTCTTATTCTCCCTTCCCCTCCTTCCTCCCTCTCTCCCTTCCTCCCCCCTCTCTCAAACACATAAACACACAAAGTTGCACCAGGAGGATGAAGTTTGAATTCCCCCACTCCCTCCGACCCATATGTATGTTTTCCAGCTGTTTCAGAGAGGATTTCAACTCTGCTCTTGCCTGCCATCATGAAAAGGAAAAAAAATGTAAAAGGAAAAAGGCAAGAGCTGAAGTCAGGCTGGGCTAGTTGCTGCCAGAGTCACCATGGATGACTCTGCTTAACTGTTTAAAAAAGCCTCTTAAAAAGCATCTTCTACAGGAGGAAGCAGGAGAACGATGTGCCTCACCTATGTCAGGAATTTTTAGGCTTTTAACCCTTGCTTAACTCTGCTCTAGTGATCATAAAATGCCTAAAGTCAGACTAGACGAGTCACGTTGTTTTCCTGCCTCCTCCTGTACAAGGTGCTTTTTTAAAGGCTTTTTTAAACAGAGCCGAGGTGGCGCAGTGGTTAAATGCAGCACTGCAGGCTACTGCTAGATCAGCAGTTCAGCGGTTCAAATCTCACCGGCTCAGGGTTGACTCAGCCTTCCATCCTTCCGAGGTGGGTAAAATGAGGACCCGGATTGTTGGGGGCAATATGCTGACTCTCTGTAAACCGCTTAGAGAGGGCTGAAAGCCCTATGAAGCGGTATATAAGTCTACTGCTATTGCTATTGCTATCCTAAAAGAATAGAGAGCAAATAATTGGACAGGACAAAGAAAAAGAGAAATAGAAACCCAGCCGATACACTGTCAAATGAAGGAAGGGGAAGGAGGGGGAAAATAAAAAGGTATTAATGCACAAGTATACGCTTAACGGATGATGTAACTATTAAAATAAAAATAAAATGTGGAAGGGGGAATTTAAGATTGTTGTGTAAATGCAGAACCGGGTTTGCTAGAATACCATCCCAAAAATACACCAGATTGAAGAGGTTTAGGTTTAGGTTTATTAGATTTATATGCCGCCCTTCTCCCAAAGACTCAGGGCGGCGTACAACATTAAAAGAAACACATAATACAAAAGTTAAAAAATAAATAAATAGAATATCCCAAACCCAATTAAAATTGACAATGACATTTTTTAAAAAAAGAATTAAAATTAAAATTAACAGTAATCAATAATTTATTTTGTTTTGTTCAGGCCAGGCTGGCTTGCTGGAAAAGCCAACTTTTTAGGGTGCGTCGGAAGGACCGGAGGTCGGGGATTATACAAAGCTCCGGGGGCAGCTCATTCCAGAGGGAAGGTGCTCCCACAGATAAGGCTCTCCCTCTGGGGGTCACTAGCCGGCACTGTCTGGCCGACGGCACCCTGAGGAGGCTAACTCTGTGGGATCGCACTTGACTATGGGAGGCTACTGGTGGCAGTAGGTGGTCTCGCAGGTACCCGGGGCCTAAGCCATGGAGCGCTTTAAAGGTCATAATTAGTACCTTGAATCGCACCCAGAAGACAACCGGCAACCAGTACAGGCTGCCTAAAAGGGGTGTCACATAGGAGCACCTGGGTGCCCCCATGATAACCCGCGCAGCCGCATTCTGGACCAGTTGAAGCTTCCAGGTGCTCTTCAAGGGCAGCCCCATGTAGAGAGCGTTACAGTAGTCCAGGCGAGAAGAGGAAAATATTTAAACACAACAATGGAAAGAGGGAATGGAGAGAGGAGGGAAAGATAGGAAGAGGAGGGGATAAAGGAGAGGGAAAGAAGAAAAGGAAAAGGAAAAGAAGAAATGGAGGGAAAATAAGAGTAGGAGAGAAGATAGGAAAGGGAAAGAGGGGAGGAGTGGGGTAGAGGAAGGGGAAGCAGAGAAGGGAGGATAAAAGGAAGTAAAGGAGAGAAGAAAGGAGGGAGGGAAGGAAGAAGTAGGATTGTTGTAAAATAAGATGGGTGTATGGGATGGTAATAAAGCAATCTTGATCATATGGTTAATTGTACTGGGAGAAAATTTGTTATAAATGTTAAAAGATAACAAACTTTATTAATAATATAACTATTACTATGAAATTGTATATTTGTGAATGTATGTATGAGAAATAGAAATATTTTTTTTTAGAAAAAAAGCAGTGGTGGGATCCTGCTGGTTTAACAACTGATTCGGTGATCTCATGCTTCGCTCCATGCGCGTACACATGTTTTAACAAAAATTGCCTTCCACATTACTCCTGGGGAGTAACACATCTGAGGCGCAATAATCCCCTCTGCCATGCGAATCAGTTGAGAGGATATAGGTAAGTAAAGCGCAGGGGTGGGCGGGCCTACCTGATCGTCGGAGCGAATCGGTTCGCTCCCCAGCTGATGGTTGGAGCTACCGGTTCTCCCAAACCAGTTCAAACCGGCTGAAACCCACCCCTGTCTTCAAGGTCCCTTCCACCTCTGTTGTTCTCTATTCTTTCTATTCTGTATCATCTCCTCCCTTCTCAATGCTGGAGCAATCAGAGGTCTCCACCTCCATTCCCTTTGGCAGTATCAGAGGCAACCAGAGGCCAATCGTTCCTTTCCGTTTACCGTCCTTCAGCTGCTGTGCTCATTGAAGGGAGGGAGAGGGACGGATGGGAAATGGGCTTTTCATTTCTCTGTTAAATAACCTTGCAGACTCTAATTTGAAACAAACAAAGCATCTCAAAGCATTTCTCCTTGGAGGATTGTACTGAGTGTTACTAAATTGCTGAATATTTAATAGTCATACCCATTCTCCAGACCCCAAGGTCTGTCCCCCCAATGATAAGCTCTTTTTTTATTAAATGAACTTTAATTACTTAATAATTAGACCGTCTGTAGGGAGAAGATAGGGATCTTGATAGGCTTCCAACTCAGCTGCAGGGCAAATCAAGCTTTTTTTTTTCTTTTTGATTAGAAATTAAAAACAGGTGTGCTAAGTCCTTTGCCGAAGCCTGGATGAGGAGGGAATTTTTCCCTGAGGGGACAAAGATTTGATGAGAAGTTGAGCTGCAAAAGGCATTGTTCTGCGATGATTGTGCGAATTAACATGAACGGAAGGTTCAGGACAACCTAACATGCTTTGTGAAGAAGAGAGAAAGCTGACAAAGAGGGAAGGCCACAAGACTTCATTGTGTATTTCCAGCTCAACACAGGAAATTTACAACACTTTTTAAAATAAAAACCAGCTTGAGTTCCCATTACAGTAAGAGAACTTTAAACCTGTATCATGTCTCTCCAAAAGTAGAGAAAAACAACCATAGTGTTCTGACCCAGGTTTCCCGAGATCATGAAGCAAACTTCTTGTCCTGACAAAAAAACCCTTTCATTAATTTACTGTAAATTCTGCTCATTCACATCCAGCAAAGACTTTCAAGAGAGGATTTGCAGTCACAGATATTATCTGGCTTGGAGGCTGATGTCTGCAAAACTTGGCAAGGAGTCTTGGAGAGTCACAAACCAATTAAGCGTAAATTGTCTCCTGCAAACTCCACTCCCCTTTCACTCCTCATTTATTTCTTCCAGGAGGGGCCAGTCATCGTCCACTTGTAGCCTTATTCCCAACTCAACCCTTGTTCTTTAGCTGTTCCCTTTGTTGGCAACTCTGTGCATGCGCATACTGGGACCAGGCTCCAGCTGTTCGTTCTGCCTCACTGATGTCTGACTCTGAAGGCAGCAGATAACTGGCATACGGCTCTGGCCCCCTCTCTGCCTCCAACACAGAGCCCTCATCAGAGCTTTCCCCAGACTCCAGGACTGGCCCATGTTCCTCCTCAACCTCCTCACTGTCCCAAATCTGCTTTGCTGGCCGCTGGCAGGCCACAACGCATACTGTAGAGAGATGTTATTAGGCTGCTCATTAAAGATAATCCTTGATTTATGATCACCATTGGGACCGGACTTTCTATTGCTAAGCAAGGCCATTGTTAAATGAGATGTGTCCAATCTTATGACCATGATTGTTCAATGAATCACTGCAGGTTTCAAGCGAATCATGCAGGTGTTATGAGAACCCACCTTCCTCGGTTGACTTTGGTGGTTGAAAGTTGGTTGGGAAAGTTGCAAATGGTGATCAGATGACCCCGGAACGCTAAGTGCACTTGAATTTGTATTGTGTGACACTGGGGATTTGTGAAAGGCATTAAGTGTGAGGACCGGCCATAAGTCACTTTTTTTTCCCAGTACAGAAAAAAAAAAAGCTCAGAAGCCCGTTTTCACTGAGAGAGCACTCAAGCCACCACAGGCGCCCCCCCAACATGAGTGCAATCATCCTGGCCATGCCCACCCCAGCCCTCCAAGGTCAAACACAACCCCTCAGCAGCCCTCAATGAAACCGAGTTTGGCCCGGCTGGTCTAAGTACTAAATGCTGTTGCTATGACAAAACAGATCTGTAACTGAGGATATAGAGAATTGAAGTGGAGCAGATTTAGAATATCGGGAAGCCTAGCAATCGCGAAGGGAGTTATTCCATCCCTCAGTAGATGGGGAGAATATTCAATGCCAAAGCCATTTTGAAATTCAGATGATACCAGAGACCTCCTCTCCCGAAAAAAAAAAGGCACAAATCCTTCCTTTCAGATTCCAATTCATCTTTGCGATATCCTGCTGCAGATACCCAAAATCTCAAAGTAGTTTTAAACAGCTTCCCGAGGTCATTTAGAAAACTGTGTCGCCGTATGTATTTTTTAATTTAAACAAGCTTAAAAGGGACATTTTAATCTTTCTGCTTTTCGAGAACATGGTTCGACATCCTGACATGGTGCCAAGAATTTAGTGCGAAAACCCGGGGAAGATTTTGTGTTTTTATTTCCCCCGATGACTAGAAGGAATGAAAGAGAACTAGCTAATGAGTCTTTCGCTCTGCAGTGTAAAATGAAAAAATGAAAAAAATAAATAAATAAAATCGATCTGCTACCATGGGAACTTTTAACCATAGAAACAAAAAAGGGGATTCAGGCTATACATTTCCTATAATCATTGTCAGACAAGGTGACTATTTCGGGGTTGTGGGGGGAGAAGGTAAAGAGGACAAGTATTCTCAATCAAATGCAAAGATATTGTGGCAATCAGGCAGTACAGGTAGTCCTCGGTTTATGACAGTTTGTTTAGTGACCACTCCAAATTACAACGGCAGTGGAAAAATGGGACTTACTGTATGACTGTTTTTCGTAGTTTCGATTTTGTCATTAAAATTCAGGCGTTTGGCAACTGGCTCGTATTTATGACCTTTGCTGTGTCCCAAGATCATGTGATCACTTTTTGCAACTCGGCATTTATATTTGTATTGATTAGTTTGTCAAACATGTATAAGATAGCAGAGTGATGGCGAACCTTTTCGGCACCAAATGCCAAATACGGAGCGCGTACTTGCGCAACCCAGAAGAGGAGCTGCAAAGGGGACATGCAAAGGGGGAAATGGACTTCCGGTTTCCGGCATGTGCATGCGCACCGGGCCATCTAGTCTTTCAGTTACTGGCACACAGACACGTACGACGATCAGCTGCCCTGCATGCATGTCCGCACTGGAAAATGCCCCAGTTTCCAGCACTGCCGCATGCACGAAGGCCATCTGATCATCATGCGTGCATGTGCGCCACAAACTTGGAAGAGGACCGGGCGATGCTGCACGGGCCGGAAAGAATGGCTCCATGTGCCACTTCTGACATGTGTGCCATAGGTTTGCCACCATGGAGATAGCAGGTACAAATATAAACATGGATATGAATGAAAGAAATGAATACAAATAAACGGGGGCAATAGGACAGGGAGGGAAGGCAGGTTGGTGCGTATATGCACGCCCCCTTTACGGACTTCTTAGGAATGGGGTGAGGTTCACGGTAGAACAGTTTGAGGTTGAAGCTGTGTGGGTTTGAGGCTGTAACAACGGAGTCAGATAGAGCATTCCATGCGTTGACCACTCTGTTGCTGAAGTTGTATTTTCTGCAATCGAGTTTGGAGCAGTTGACCTTGAGTTTGTATCTGTTGTTTGACTGTTTATTATCGAGCTTGAAGCTGAAGACGTCATTGACAGTAAGACATTGTAGCAGACAATTTTGTGTACTGT
The DNA here is from genome assembly GCF_009769535.1 of Thamnophis elegans. NCBI lineage: Eukaryota > Metazoa > Chordata > Lepidosauria > Squamata > Natricidae > Thamnophis > Thamnophis elegans. Next base: position 136,749,377 of record NC_045543.1, on the reverse strand, counting down.
GATTAGATCATACTGCAGGTGACGTAGTTCCAGATTGACCAAGCCCAACATTTCAAGCCTGGTGGCATAGGGAATTCTATAGTGAGTAGAGGAGTGGAAGACTCTTCTCATGAAGTACCTCTGGACCTGCTCAATCATATTAATGTCCGATACACAGTGTGGGTTCCAGGAAGATGAGCTGTATTCGAGAATTGGTCTGGCAAAGGTTTTGTATGCCCTAGTTAGCAGTATTGACTTGCTGACAAGCAGATTCAGCAGAGAAACCAGTTTCACTTAATAACCAAGTGACTAACGTACCATATCAACTGCAGGGATTTACTTAACAACTGTGGGAAGAAAGATTGTAAAATGGGCAAAACTCAACCAATGTCTCACTTAACAACATGAATTGAGATTGTAAGTTGAGGACCATCTGTACATGATACTGGATGTACGACCAGAGTTGAGCCCAAAATTTATGTCACTAAGTGAGACTTTTGTTAAGTGAGCTTTGCTTCATTTTACAATCTTTCTTCCCGCAGTTGCTAAGTGAATCACTGATTCATTTAACAACCAAGATGGTTGTTAAATGAATCTGGCTTCCCGCATTGACTGTGCTTGTCAGAAGGTTGCAAAAGTGGTCCCTCTAACCCTGGGACACTGCAACCGTCATAAATATGAATCAGTTGCCAAGAGTTCGATTTTTGATTATGTGGCCACGGGGATGTTGCAATGGCAGTAAATGTGAAAAACAGTCATAAGTCACTTTTTTCAGTGCTGTTGTAAGTTCAGTCACTAAATGGATTGTTATAAGTCAAACAAAAACGTTTGTTATACTAGAAGTAGAAAATTCTAGGTTCAAAACATTATCTAACATTGGAATATGGGCTGAATGCACTGCAGCTACCAACACAGCTAATGCAATCTTGGGTTGCATCGACAGAGATACAATATTAGTACTTACTACCTGTAAGTAGTAGTAAGTTACTACTCAACTTACAAGCACAATTGAGCCCAACATTTCTATTGGCTAAGCAAGAGAGTTGTTAAGTGAATTTTCCCTCACTTTATGACCTTTCTTGCCACAGTTGTTAAGTGAGTCACTGCAGTTAGTAATACGATTATTAAATGAATGGCTTCCCTATTGACTTTGCTTGTAAAAAGTTCACAAAAGGTGATCGTATCCCCAGGACACCGCAGCCAACATAAATACATGCCAGTTGGCAAGCAATTTTTTGATCAAACAACTGGTGGGATGCTGCAACAGTGGAATGAAAAATGGTCATAAATCATTTTTTTTCAGTGCCATTATAACTTCAAATGGTCACTAATGAAGGATAGTAAGTTGAGGACTACCTGTATACCGTAATATGCATACTGTTGCTTCAATTGTAACCAATTCTGGTCACCACATAAAACAGTGAAGCTGAGAAAAGGCAAACAGTATAGGGACGAATGATAAAAATGGTGAGGGACTTCAAGGCTAAATTTTATGAAGAATCGGTAAAGGAATTGGGTATGCTTAACTCAGTGGTGGGTTTCAAAAATTGTTCGAACCTACTCTGTGGGTGTGGCCTCCTTTGTGGGAGTGGCTTGCTGCCCATGTGACCGGATGGGAGTGGCTTGCCTCCCATGTGACCGGATATGAAGATGCCGACGACACTTGTCAGAACCACCTTACATTACCTCACACACAGCACTGGCATGCATAAGAATATGATGTAAACTTGTTTTTTAAAAGGGATCTTTGCTTTGCGTTAAAACAACTTCAACACACGCAATGTTCTGATTGCACCACAAATGCAGTAGTCATCCTTACCTTTCACAGAGGCACTGAGTTTTATAAATATGAGCATGATAGTGTAGAATAATCATATCCAAGGACCAGTGGTGGGTTTCAAAAATTTTTGGAATCTCTTCTGTAGGTGTGGCCTGCTTTCCGGGTCCACTGGTGGAACCTCTTCTAGCTGGTTGGGTAGATTTGACGAACTGGTTCTACTGAATAGGTGCGAACTGGTAGGAACTCACCTCTGGCTTAACTCAAAGAAGAGAAGACTGAGGAGAACTTGATAGCAGTAGAACTTAGACTTATATACCACTTGACAGTGCTTTACAGCTCTCACTAAGTGTTTTACAGAGTCAGCCTATTGCCCCCAACAATCCAGGTCCTCATTTTACCCACCTCGGAAGGACAAAAGGCTGAGTCCACCTTGAGCCTGGTGAGATTAGAACTGCCAAATTGCAGTCAGCTGGCAGTCAGCAGAAGTAGTCTGCAGTATTGCATTCTAACCACTGCACCACCTCAGCTCTTAATAGTGTTCCAGTAGTCTTCCCATGTCATGGGAAAGGAGGTATGGATTTGTTCTCTGTAATTTCTGTGGATAGGACCAGAAATAATAAATTGAAACTTTAGAGGAGATCCAAGTTTGAAGTAAGAAGAAATTTTCTGATCATGAGGACTATTCAGTGATAAAATAGTTTCCCTCCTGGAATCATAGGTGTTTCCTCACTGGAAGATTTCAAATAATGGTTGGACAACAATCTTGATGAAGATTCCTGTCCTGGAAGAGGAGCTGGTGTCCTGCCTCAGTTTTCAGTTACTGACTCACACAAAGTTGGTATGGTAAATCACAGTTTACTTAAAGTCAAGAGATAACAGCTTCCACACCAGAATCTCAAATAGCTGCCTGAACGATATGCTGCCAAATAGGAATGTTCAGAAGAATAGTCCAAATACAGTCCAAATTTCCAAGAACTGAGCCAGAGTTGTCAGCCAATTCAACGTGTCTTAGATAAATAGGATTCAAATCATGCAAGAGCCACAAATCACAGATTGTTTCCAGTAAAGAGAACATGGATCAGAGCTGCTTATTAAATCAGGCTGCAGCCAGCTGTTATCAATCAAGAGATTTACTCCCTTGCTTGGCAAGAAGCCTAATAGAACAATGTTGCTCTTTACTCACCCAGGTGTGGGGGCCAAACGTCATCAAAATTGTCTCTTCCAGCTGTGTCTATGTTTAATCAGCCTCAAGTGATTCTTGGCTTTATGTCTCCTAAGATCCAGAGGTTCTGTTGGAGCCTCTTCTTCAATATCTGTCCTGTCTGAGTCAATGACCATAACAGTTAGACTAGACCTGGGTTCCTCAAACCTTTTAAACAGGGGGCCAATTCACGGTCCCTCAGATTGTTGGGGGGCCAGACCAGCTGGGTGGGTGTGGCTAGGTCATATGACTGGGTGGGCATGGCTGATTTAACAGTCCATTGAACAATGCACACAAATGAAACTTTAATTTGTTCTGCTCCTGGAAGTGTTTTATTTGCTTTTGTTTCACTTTTCTTTTTACCAGATCATTTTTTCAGTTGTTTAGGAGTTTAGTGGTCCACTTCAGGAACCTCAGTTTTGCAGCAATTCTTCTGAGCCCCAAGGAGCTTGAGAAATCTCCCTCTCTCTCTTCCCATCTACTCTCTTTATCTATCTTCTGGAGGCGGAGGAGGTGAAAAACGGGCTGTTTTCCAGTTTTTTTGGCCTCCTAGGGCGTCAGTGCACCCTGTTTTTCACCTCCCCTGCCTCCAGACTGTCTCTGCAGGCCAAAATTGTTGGCTTTACCTTTAACCGTGGGGCTTGCAAAGGTAAGTCCTGCACTTGGCCGAAGGGTGGGTGGGGTGATGTGGGTGGGGCCTCATGGTCCTGCTTGGGCTGGATTAATGGATTCAGTGGGCCGCCTGCAGCTGTAGTTTGAGGACCCATGGACTAGACTAACTATATAATTGATTGGATAGTGTAATCAGTATTGAGGAGTTCTATAGAGGAAAAGGACAATGAAGAGGATGGAGATAAGGGTTTGAAAATGAATCTTCTTGGTGGTGGCCCCACAATATAGAAGAAACTTTTAGATGCCTGTCCCTTCAGCCTTTCAGCTTTTCACAAAGTTTTTAAGACCATTTTATTCTGGATAGCATTTGTGCCCATGAACCGACAAATGCGCACACGTCAAAAGCGCGCCGACGAAACCGTGGCAACAAAAACCATGACATAATACACACACCCCCAACAACGTGCCGACAAAACCGCGCCCACAAAAGCGTGATTTCACTTAAGGTAAGGGTTCTGTTTAGGGTTCTGTTTAGGGTTCTGTTTAGGGTTCTGTTTAGGTTTAGGTTCAGAGTTAGGTTTAGGGTTATTACTTGTTCGTTGAAGGCACGCTTTTGTCAGTGCGCTGTTGTCAGAATGCTTCGGTGCTCATTCGTCGGCGCGATTTTGAACTCGCAGTTTTTGTCGCCGCAGTTTCATCGGCGCGCTTTTGTTGAGCGCGCTTTTGTCGGCGAACCATTTGTGCCTTAATAGTAATAGTGCTATCTTTTTCAAATGTTTTTGACAGACTCTTCAGTCAGTAATTTTCATTCATAGGACATAGAATAATAGAATTGAAGGCACTTTGGAGGACTTCTAGTCCAATCTCCTGCTGGAGCAGGAGACCCTACGCCATTTCAGGCTATCAGGTTATCTAGTCTCTTTTTGAAAGCCTCCAGTGATGGAGATACCCACAACCTCTGAAGGCAAGCTTTTCCATTGGTTTGTTGTTCTCACGGTTAAGAAATGTCTCCTTAGTTTTAAGTTGCTTCTCTCCTTGTTTAGTTTCCATCCATTGTTTCTTGTTTTTCCTTTTGGTGCTTTGGAAAATAGGTTGAGCCACTCATCTTTGTGATAGCCCCTCAAATATTTCTTTTCATTTTTGGTTTGGGGTGGGGGGATGCAAGAAAGGTAGAATTTCATATAAGTTTCTTTTGATTGTGTAAACTGCCTATAGTCTTTGAAGAAATACTGTGAATTTTTTTTGTACCAGATGATAATGATATCATTCTTGACTGATGGATTATGTGCCATCTAATTGAGGTTAGTTCTTAGTGAACACATAGATTATTTTCAGAATTTCTCCCCGCTTTGGTTTTTCAGATTTTTCAATGGTGCGCTCATCACTACTATAATTGTGTCCAGATAATTTCCTTACATATATTCAAATTTCATCGCAGAATTTTTTGTATGCTCCATTGTGTACTTTATTGTATTTCTATAACCCTAGCAGATGGTAATTCTCGTTTTTTTTTTCCTCACAACTTCCAGCAAATAATCTCTGCTATCAAATAATGCTTATCATTCTGAAATTTCTTCTAATCTTTACCCCATATTTGTTGTCCTTACTAATACTATCCTTTGACTAGACTGACATATTGCATTAGATTATTATTTGTTAAAGCAGGGTTTTGAATATAATGAATTTGGCAGGTTTCAGATAATCTGACAGATAAAATCTGGAGAAAAAAAATATGAGAGTTTGGTATATTACATCATTCAAGAACATTACTTCTTTTCCCCCGGAGCAATTTCTAATGCATTTCTGCAAGTATTCCTGTAATTTATTCTAAAATAGCTATTAAGTAATTCCTTAATCCATTTTTTCCCAATTAAACAAACCGAGTTTTCCCCCCCAGAGGATTTGACTTCTTATATTTTTAAAGAGCATTTATCAGAATAATCTTGGATAAATTGTGTCTGTTTTTTTTCTGATTATAATGATGATGATTTCCCACGCAGTCAGTGAGATGTTTAGACCAGATGTTGCATTTTTGTCTGCTTATAGAGATAGGCAGATGTTGATGTTTTGTGGTGTTAGTGGTATTGCTGTTGTTTTGTCCTCACTACACATTAGTCTGAGTGCAGTTCGACATGCAACTAAACCCACTTATCCTCCAGTAAAACAGACCGTATGCACCAGTGGTGGATTCTGGATCCCGTTCCAACCAGTATACTGGTTGGAACGGGCCCGGCAGCGTCCACATGGACGCGTGCAGATGCGTGCAGCGCAAACATGTGTCTTATGCCTCCGTGAGCCTCCGTGATGCTCCAGCTGCTCAGCGGAGTATCGTGCAGGTGCTGTAGACTTAAAAGATTGGTAAGGAGCTCGGTTGGGTGGGTGGGCCCTCCGGAGCACCATACCAGAACGGTATCCGGTGCTCCAGGCAGACTCCAGTATGCCCGTATCAAGGCGTACCGCCTGCAACCCACCACTAGATCTGAATGATGCTTTATTGAAAGAACAGGATATGGTGAAACTGGGGAAAATAGGGATACATACAATGAGAACCAAATCCAAGATAGACAGTATTAAGTTACTGCTGAACATACCAATTAATAATTACAAGGAATTCAAATCTCATCAGCAATGCTCTGTGTGTGTGGGATGTGGGTTTGTCCGTGTGCCACAGATTAGGATGGATTATTCTTTGTGCTTCAGCCTTCTCCAAATGCTAAAGGAAAATGGAATCTGGCTTCCCAGTGTACACTTGGTTTGAAAATGCAGACTGATGGGTACTGGGGTGGGATCAGCTTAAGAGCCGAGGTGGTGCAGTGGTTAGGGTGCAGTACTGCAGGCCACTTCAGCTGACTGTTATCTGCAGTTCAGCGGTTCTAATCTCACCGGCTCTGGGTTGACTCAGCCTTCCATCCTTCCGAGGTGGGTGAAATGAGGAGCCAGACTGTGGGGGCGATATGCTGACTCTGTAAACCGCTTAGAGAGGGCTGAAAGCTCTATGAAGCGGTATATAAGTCTAACTGCTATTGCTATTGCTATTCAAACAATATACTTGATATATGTCTCTCTGGCCACTAGATGGGGCTAGAGAGAAACAATGGTATATAAAAGTTCTATGCCGGGGCATGACAGTTGCAGGATGTAAGCTATTCTAAGTAGAAGCTATCTTTTGCAATTGACTAATGGTGAATCTGTCAATGCCAGTGATGCTCAAGTGATGCTCCAGTTGTTTTGGGATGATTATTTTATTTATTAAATTTGCTTGCTGCCCATCTTGCTGCAAGACACCTCTGGGCAGCTTACAGCCTCAAAATAAACACACACACACACACACACACACACACACACACACACTCACAATAAGATCATAATGAAAGTACTAATTGTAACTAAAAGTAAAAGATGGAGAAGAAAGAAGCAGAATGTATGTGTGGAAGGTGGGAGCTTCTATTAATCGATCATCACCTCTAGTGTGATAGTCCCTCAATGTTGAGAAAATATATCACACAAAAGAAATGATCTGGTTTTAATCTAGGATTTTAATTGTTTCTAGTTGAAGTATATCTTGAGGGATGGCATTATCACAAAATCTATTTGGTTGAAAGGCTGAATATTACTATACTAATATGTGAAAATCATTTCCAGTTGAAAGTTTCAGGTATGAAGAATCAGGACCACACCCATTAAGTTCCAATTAAACTGATTTATTGCTCATGAATGTGCACAGGATTTCAGTCAACTCTTGGTCAGCACTAAATTGGCACTAGATAGAAGTTAACAGAATTCAAGAGGGGCTGGACTTGGATTTTTTGTGGCAACATAATGATTCCAGGCTAATTTCTCTCTTGACTTCCCCCCCTCCCAGTTGTGTCTTGTCTTCTTCTACCAGAAGGCAATTAACTAAATTTGCCAAAACAACAAATATTTTTTTTTAAAAAAAAATATTGTTTTATAATATTATTTTATCATGTTGTAAGCTGCCTAAAACTATGTCATGGTGAAATGGGTACAGTGTTGATTTTTTTTTTTTTACTACCGGGTCTGTGGGCGCGGCTTGGTGGGCGTGGCAGGGGAAGGATGCTGCAAAATCTCCATTCCCACCCCACTTTGGGGCTAGTCAGAGGTGATATTTGCTGATTCTCCGAACTACTAAGAGCCGAGGTGGCTCAGTGGTTAAATGCAGCACTGCAGGCTACTTCAGCTGACTGCAGTTCTGCAGTTCGGCTGTTCAAATCTCACCGGCTCAAAGGTTGACTCAGCCTTCCATCCTTCCAAGGTGGGTAAAATGAGGACCCGGATTGTTGTTGGGGGCAATATGCTGACTCTGTAAACTGCTTAGAGAGGGCTGAAAGCCCTATGAAGCGGTATATAAGTCTAACTGCTATTGCTATTACTGCTATACTCAAAATTTCCACTACCGGTTCTCCAGAACCCGTCAGAACTTGCTGAATTTCACCCCTGAACGGGCGGCATATAAATTTAATAAATAAATAAGATGTGCATTTGTGTATATATGTGTATCTTTTATATTTATACTCTTTCTTAATTTCAATTATCTTTTCCATTCTGCAGGTCCACTGAGGTTTCTGTCCCAGACGGACTCGGTTACAGCATTTGCAGGTGACACCGTTTTATTGAAGTGCGAAGTTGTTGGTGAACCTATGCCTACGGTCCACTGGCAGAGGAACCAAGAAGATCTACTTCTGAATAGCGGTGACACTCGAGTAGCCATTTTGCCTTCTGGATCTTTACAAATCAGTCGGATTCAAGTAGGGGACAGTGGGATCTATAGATGCCTTGCCAAAAATCCCGCTAGTTCAAGAACTGGGAATGAAGCAGAAGTCCGAGTTTTATCAGGTAAGGTTATGGTAATTCTTTCCCTGTTTTATGGAAAAATTCAGGACAGGTCTACTCTGTCCCCTACATGACAGTTCTTCAGGCACTTGAAGAAAGTGTTCATGCAATCTTCTCTTCCCAACATACTGAGTAACTCCAGCCATTCCTCATAAGATTTTATTTCCTTTTTTTATTTTTATTTCTCATATATACATTCACAATTATATGATCTCATAACTGTTATTAATAATATGTATATGTAACAATTTTTCTCCCCTACAATTGACAATATAATTGAAATTGTTTTCTTACCATCCCATAGACCCATCTTATTTTACAACAATCCTACTTCTTCTTCCTTCCTTCCCTCCTTCCTTCCCTCCTTCCTTCCCTCCCTCCTTCCCCCTTCCCTCCCTCCTTTCTTCTCTCCTTCTCTCCTTCCCTCCTTCCTTCCCTCCTTCCTTCCCTCCTTCCTTCTCTCATTCTCTCCTTCCTTTCCTCCTTCCTTCCCTCCTTCCTTCCCCCTTTCTTCTCTCCTTCATTCCCTCTTTCCTTCCCTCCTCTCTTCTCTCCTTCGCTCCTTCCTTCCCTCCTTTCTTCTCTCCTTCTCTCCTTCCTTCCCTCCTTCCTTCCCTCCTTGCTTCCCTCCCTCCTTCCTTCCCTCCTTCACTTCCTCCACCCCAGCTCAAGCAGGAGGTCCTATACCAGGGGTATCAAACTCAAGGCCCGTGGGCCAGATCCGGCCCACAGGGTGCTTAGATTCGGCTCGTGGGGCCAACCTGGAAACAGTAAAGAATCAGCCTGTGGTGCCTCTGCCAGTGAAAAGAGAGCTCACAAGGGTTGTGTGCAACCCATCCAAGCACTTTTTTTGCTGGCAGAGGGTTGCGGGAGGCCATTGCAGCCGAAAACGGAGCTCGGGAGCTCATTTTTGCTGGCAGAGCACTCACCCCGCCATAGGTGCCCCTGACAGAAGTGACCTTTGCCATGCCCACCCCAACCCCTCAAGTTCAAACACAACCCTGATGTTGTGTTTGTAAGGAGCCGAGGTGGCACAGTGGTTAGGGTGCAGTACTGCAGGCCACTTTAACTGACTGTGATCTGCAGTTCAACGGTTCAAATCTCACCGGCTCAAGGTCGACTCAGCCTTCCATTCTTCCGAGGTGGGTGAAATGAGGACCCGGACTGTGGGAGCAAGTTGGTGACTCAATTTGCTAAAAAAAAAATTGTAATCCACTTAGAGAGGGCTGAAAGCCCTATGAAGCGGTATATAAGTCTAATAAATAAATAAATAAATAAATGTGGCCCTGAATGAAATCAAGTTTGACACCCCTGCCCATCTCTTCTTCAAAGCCTCCAGTGATGAAGCACCCACAACTTCTGAAGGCAAACCATTCCACTCATTGATTGTTCTCACTATTAGGAAGGTTCTCCTTAGTTCCAGATTGCTTCTCTCTTTGATTAGTTTCCATAAATTGTTTCTTGTTCTGCCTTCAGATACTTTGAAGAATAGGTTGACCTCCCCCCCTCTTCTATTTAGCAGCCCCTCAAATATTGGAATGCAGCCATCATGGCACCCCTCATCCTCCTTCTCCCTGGATACCTCCAGACATGCTAGCATTTATCAATGCCTAAAATGCAGTGCCTGGAACTGGATCAGTCTTCTTGATCTTCTAGAGCAATTTTTTGTAACCTTGGCAACTTTAAGAAGTGTAGACTTTGGCTGCCACATTCCACACATCTTAATGTTGACAAGTTTGAAAAACTCAGTGTGAATAGTTTTCTAAACTACCAGGCATTACAATGTTGTGAACTTGAGAGCTGAGTGAATTAATAGAGAGCCGAGGTGGCGCAGTGGTTAAATGCAGCACTGCAGGCTACTTCAGCTGACTGCAGTTCTGCAGTTCAGCTGTTCAAATCTCATCGGCTCAGGGTTGACTCAGCCTTCCATCCTTCCGAGGTGGGTAAAATGAGAACCCGGATTGTTGTTGGGGGCAATATGCTGACTCTGTAAACTGCTTAGAGAGGACTGAAAGCCCTATGAAGCGGTATATAAGTCTAACTGCTATTGCTATTGCTATTGCTATTGCTAATATCTGCTTTTAAATAGATGCACACAGAGCCTCAGTCTTCTTTGTGGCTGAATTTCTAAGTGTACCAAATTAATGTCCTTCACATTTAAAAAGCAGCATTTTTTTTTCATTGAAAATATAAGGGGTAAAGTGACTGCACTGAGTTTGTTAATCAGAAAGGTCGGCAGTTTGGCAGTTCAAGTTCCTAGTGCTGCATAATGTAGTGAGCTCCCGTTATTTGTCCCAGCTTCTGTCAACCTAGCAGTTTGAAAGCACGTAAAAATGCAAGTAAAAAAATAGGAACCACCCTTAGTGGGAAGGTAACAGTGTTCCGTGTCTCTTCCGCGTGTAGTCATGCCGGCCACATGACCACGGAGACATCTTCGGATGGCGCTGGCCCTTCGGGTTTGAAACAGAAATGAGCACCATCCCCTAGAGTCGGGAACGACTAGCACATGCGCGAGGGGAACCTTTACCTTTATCTATTGAAATTATTGTCAGCAGGTATGTTTATTTTGTGCCAAAAATCAGAAGTTTGATAGCAACCTTTTTGACTAACACATCTTATTTAAAGGCGCAAGCTTTTGGTCTCCTCGGGTCAACTATGCACCAATGGAAACATGATTTTTGTCTAGAAAAAAGGATTGCAAACTGGCTTTATTTTTTTATTTTTTTAATTAAGAAAAGTGATCTTTTCAGTGCCTATCTTTTGACTTGTCCTTTGATGTTATGCATTGATCCTGAATGAATATATATATGGAATTAATTGCAGCTATATTTCCGGCTGGGTCCATTGGTGAATGGGGTGATGCAAATTTATTAAAATATTAAGTATTTTCTAGTAAAGTAATACATAAATTGCATCAACATATGCAAAATTGACTCAAGGCAGAAATAGATTGATTCATTTATCTCCAGCAAGTGATGCTTTGAGCCGCTTCACATTCCTGTGAAGAACCAAACGCATAAAGAACACCGCAATCTATTTGGTGCAGATAAGTGTGGAACATATTATTTTTCCATGTACAAGATAATGTGCAATTACAAAGTGTTTTGATGTACATTATGCAGCATGTTATTGCCGGATGTCCCGTGTGCAGTGGCTTAATTCTGCGTTGAAAAATGTTCTCGTTAAGACAGCTACTTCTTTTCAAACCTACCCTTACATTTTACATTTTACATTTACATTTTACTTTATTTGTATGCCGCCCTTTTCCCTGAAAGGGACTCAGGGCGGCTCACAACTCAAGGGAGGGGAAAAACAAACAAAGTTACAAAACATGAAGACCATACACAATTAAAAAGCACAACAATCATACCATTCGAAGTGGGGGCTGCAAGTCTTTAGCCCCAGGCCTGTTGGAACAGCCAGGTTTTAAGGGCTTTGCGGAAGGCCTGGAGGGTGGTGAGGGTACGAATCCCCACGGGGAGTTCGTTCCAGAGGGTCGGAGCAGCCACAGAGAAGGCCCTCCTCCGGGTAGTCGCCAGTCGACACTGGCCGGCTGATGGAATTCGGAGGAGGCCTAGTCTGTGGGATCTTATTGGTCTAGTGCAGGTAATTGGCAGTTGCTTCATTTTACTTAATAACAGTTAGTTGTGGTTTTACTTCTGCTTTAACTATCAGTGAGTTTCATTGTCTGCTGGTTTTTGCATTTTAGAAATCACTTTCTTTTGGGAGTGCAACTTCAGCAGTAAAAATGCCCTACATAAACAGACTTTTGAAATTACTGTAGATAACAATCTATATATAGTACATATTGAACTCTACAACAAAACAATGAGCATTACTTTTTTTTTTAGGGTACCAAGCTTATACTTATATGGAACCAAAGAACTTTCAAATAATTTGTATTTGTGCGTGTTTGAGTTGCTTGAAATGCTTTACGTTGAAACAGAAAATAAATGATTGGCAGAACGGTGGTTGTGAGGAAATGTTGGTTAGAACAGGGGTCACCAACCTTTCAGACCTCAGGGACCACTAAATTCATAATTTTGAATCCTGCGGACCATTAATATGATCTGCCTAATGACCGGTTGGGTGGGCGTGGCTAGGTGGTTATGTGACTGGGTGGGTGTGGCCAACTCAATGTCACTCACGTCAAGGGGTGCCTCGCTGACTTCTACTCACCCCTCCCCTTCCAGTCACTCTTCCCCTGCCTGTCCAGGTTCCTTAGGGCCCCAACAGGAAGCAGTTATTAGAGCTAAGCAGCCACCATGAGAAAGAGTTGGCAAAACAGCTGGCTCAGTTCAGATTGGATCTGACAGAGAAAGAGGCTCAGCAGAAGCACCTCACTGAGGACTACGAGCATAGGCTGTCCAAGCAGAGGAAAGACCTTTGGGAGTGCAAAGCCAGGTAGCGGCACTTGGAGGCTCAGATGATCAGCCAGTTCCAGGCCCCCTGGACCAAGGCCCTCTGGCTCTTTGCCACCAGCAGCACTTCCGTCCAGCCTTCACCCAAAGCCCCATACCAGGAGGCTGAAGCAGGCCTCAAATCGGAATTTCCCCCCCCCACACACACACCACCTCTGACTCTCTGCAGCAGCACAAACATTCATTGCATGTATCGGCCCAGGGGCCATAGCTTGAGGACCCCTGATTTAGTGCAATATAAAAAAATGCAAATATTTTTTTCTGTGGACCACCAAAATTTTCTCACGGATCACCAGTTGGTGACCGCTGGATTAGAAGACACAGTGCTTAGGAATGTAGGACACTCCTTTACCAGAAGAGGTTATTTATTGCTTAGTTCATTATTGAGTTCCTCAACTGGATGTCTCCGGATTGTGGTTGATCCTTTGATCTGGACTGAGCTTGGGACCATCTGCATGAAGAATCTGAGTGTAGTTTTCCCGAACACACACTCACCCTCCCTCCCCCCCTCACAGTAGACCACAGCCATGGATGTTTTTGCTTCAGATTGTGAGTTACCTGAATGAATGTCTATGGGGATTCTCAGTCATCCAGGTCATAGTTGTCTCAACGATGAACTGATGAAACTTCTTGGTTGAGAAGTGAAACATCTTCTTCCTAAAAAGGAAAAAAAAACATAGTCCAGTTTTCTTTTGAAAAACCACCTTTGAGAGATTGCATTTTACTCTATAACTCCATCCTACCCCCCTTTGTAACAATGTGCTGAATTGTTCTAGAGCAAGAAAATAACAATACAGGTGTGCCCTCAACCTCCATGAGGTGACCAGTTTGTTATGAAGATGAATGGCCTATAAGCTGAAAACATCATTGCATACTAAACTGTTCTGACCCCACTCCGTCCAGTGAGTAACGTCGACACAAGCTTACTGTTAGCCACGCTTTATTTACAGTAATTACTCACAGACAAGATGTTGGCAGCAATCCAGACTCCCACAGATAAGAGATACACACAAGAGCTTCTCCAGCTTAGTATAAACGGTTGTGTCCTGCAAAAGGTCTCCTCCCAAAGTCTCTTCTTATATACTCTCTTGGGAGGAGCCAAATCACAACCACCTGGGCCTGATTATCTCCTATGAATCTGCCTCCGTAATTGCTGCCTTCACTTCTCCGCCCTTCTCTGCTGGGCATCAGGGACAAACTCCCTTTGATCTTCCCCACTGCTCCAGTGCCTGACGTCAGGGACAAACTCCCTTTGACTTTCACCACTGCTCCATGCCTCAGGCGCCTCCTGGTGGCCAACCAGCCTCTCTGGTCCTGCTCTGAGTCTGAACCCTGCCCAGGGTCCTCCACATCTTCCAGAGCCGATTCATAGGGTCCCTCGCTATCGGAGTCTATTGGCAGCTCTAATGGCTCTTGCTGGGCCACAACACTAAACATTCGATAAAACCTATTAGTTGCATTTGCAATATGTGGAAGTTGGAATGGACACTTGTGTACTTTCTAGAGATGCAAGAAAAAGAGAACCAAACAAAGAGAACCAAGACAAAAATTCAGAGCTGACTTCCAGACTGATGAGACCTGAGTTATGAATCTGAAAGGGATTATCTATTAGCAACACAAAATATTGTGATGCAAGCTCATCTCCTTGTTTACAGGTTGGAGGGCACAAAGGAAACATTCAGCTTTTGTGGGGCTTTCCAACAATCATTTAAAGAAAATTAAGTACTATGTCAAAGGAGAATTGTGATTTATATGTAGTCCTCAATGAATATGTTAAACATTGCATGATTCAGTGAGCAGGGAACTTTGGATATAATGCCATGCTTGAACAATGGGAGAATATGTGGACGAAAGGTTTAAAATTTACATTAAATTACAGTTTAAAAGAAAAATTTTATGAGATGATTTATTGCTGGTATTTAACACCAGACAAGCTGTCAAGAATGTATAAAGGTATTTCAAATGAGTGTTGGAAATGCGAAAGTAGAGAAGGGACCTTTTATCACTTATGGTGGACATGTGATAAAGCAAAGAAATATTGGAGTAGGATTCACATCTTAATACAGAGGATTCTCAAAGTGAATATAAAGATAAAACCAGAAACTTTTCTTTTGGGTTTAATAGAAAAAGACTTGCGGAAAAAATAGGAACTTTGATATTATATATATTGATGGCAGCAAGAATATTCTATGCACAAAAAATGGAAAAACCCTTTGATTCCCACAATGGAGGAAGGGCTGCAAAAGTTGATGAAATTAGAAGAGATGGCTAAATGAACTGCTTTGATTAAAGGAGGAAAAAAAAACAGATTTAGTTTTGCTTGTCCTTGGAAATCACTTCTGGATTTGGGGCTTGAGATGGAAAATAAAATAAAAATTGGATTAGATTGGATTTTTACCAATTATATAGATTTGTTGTTATAGAAATGGCTAGTTTATACTATTATGTAAAAGTAAAAAAAAAGTTGAGGTTTGATGTTATTATCTTATTCCATTGCACCAAAGGGAGTTGCAAGTGCCTTTTCTTTCATTTCACCTTCTTTCTTTTCTACACATTTTCCTTCCCTTTCCCCTCAGAAACAGATGACAATAAGCTTCGTACATGTAAACAAATAGATGGAAACCTTATGATTGTTCATGTGAAAGGTTTAATTGTTCACTTTCCCATAATAACCTTCAATAACTATTTAAATTCAGCTTGTAATCCAGAAAGGCAAAATGTGTGTCCCTTCCTTCCTTCCTTCCTTCCTTCCTTCCTTCCTTCCTTCCTTCCTTCCTTCCTTCCTTCCTTCCTTCAGAATGCTAATATAATTCCAAGGCAATCAATGGTAGAAAAATGAAGAAAATCTTGTTAACCTATTTATTGTTTAACATTCAAGCACCAATTAGCTTTTTAGATGATTCAGTTCTATGCATAAATTGAATGTGGCTCTGTGTGAAGTTAGAATAAGATGATGATAATGCAGCATTAAAAGAAATTGGTACTCTGTCATTAAAACAAAACAAGACACAACAGGCTTTGCTTTAAAAAGCCTGATGGTTGTTAAGCAACAGCCACATTTAGAGAGAAAAAATAGCAGAAATTAAAACGTCACACCTCCTTAAGCACCACTTAAACTAACCCAACCCCAGTAAGTTCAGGAAGACTGCATTCTCAGTCAGGAGAATTGCTTTAGCTGTGTTCAAACACAAAAGAATAATCAATTAGATGAAATCAATTCCATGGGTTTTGCATTTCAGCTTTGCAGGCTGAAAATTCTCTTGAACATATGATGCATCCCATCTGTGCCCACTTTTTCCTCTAACACATGAAACTCATTGTGTTCATCATTTTCAAACTAATAATGGTGGAATGCATAATGAATCCAAACCACTAAGAATATTTCACAAAGAGCAGTTTTGGCTCTGTTGTTGTTGTTTACTTGCGAAGTTGTGTACGACCCATTGTGACAACATGGACAATGTTTCCACAGGCCTTCCTATCTTCTACCTTCCTCTGGAGTCCATTTAAGCTCACGCCTACTGCTTCGGTGACTCCATCCAGGCATCTCATTTGTCAGCATTCCAAGTATCATGTAAAATTAAATCAGAGTCCAAGGCAAAACGATCCTTAAAGTTCCAATTTAATAAAGCAGACATCTTAGCACATCTGTGTAATCCCAATTCTGGAAATGACATCAGAATTCCACCCAGTTAAAAGTTCATGATCTTGTCCCCACACCCACAATCCATCACATGGCCCAATCTTATTCTTCCACACTGGCATCCACACCCAGCTGCTTCTGGTCAGGTGTAAAAATGCGGAGACAAAATATGACCTTGGTCTTCTAGTAAAGAATGACAACAACACATTCCACAATCCTACTCCTTTCTATTCCCACCTCCCATGAACTATACTAATAAAACAGCATAATGAAATAAGAGAAAGTGTGGCAGGCCAAAATTCTAAAAGTAGTATAATTGCAGGCCTGACATCATTCTCTGTCATCTTCTTCTTTTGCCCTCAATCTTTCCCAGCGTGAGATTCTTCTCCAGTGAGTCCTTCTTTCTCATTACGTAGCCAAAGTATTTGAGTTTCCTCTTCAGGATCTGGCCTTCTAAAGAGCAGTCAGGGTTGATCTCCTCTAGGACTGACCGGTTTGACCACCTTGCAGTCCAAGGGATTCGCAGGAGTCTTCTCTAGCACCATAGTTCAAAGGCCTCCATTCTTTGGCAATCAGCCTTCCTTATGGTCCAGATTTCAAAGCCATACATTGCAACTGGGAAAACCTTAGCCTTGACTGAACACATCTTTGTTGGCAGGGTGATGTCTCTGCTTTTTAGTCTGCTGTCTAGATTTGCCTATGATGATACAAAAATAGATGTTGAGATCAGAGGTGACCGTCACATAAAATAACAACCGGTTCGCCCAGCATCGGAAATGTGAGTGTGCACAATATATGGCCAAAATAGCGCTGGAGCAGGTTAGTGGGTGGGTGGGCCTGAACCAGTCCAAACCAGCATCAACCTACCACTGGTTGAGACTCTAGAACAGAGTGCAGAAGAGTGCTACGAAGATGATTCAGGAGACAGAGACTAAAACAAATGATGAACTGTTTCCAGAACTGGGTATATCTACTCTAACGAAGAGAAGAACTAGGTGTGACATGATAGCAATCTTCCAATATTTTAGGGCCTGCCACTGGGAAGAGTTGACTTATTGTTCAAAGCACTTGAAACAGGATAAGAAGGAATGGATGGAAGGCAATTATAGAGAAATCCAATCTAGAACTAAGGAGAATTTTCCTGACAGTGAGAACAATTATTCAGTGGATTAATTGTGGGTGTTTCACTGTGGGAGGTTTTCAAGAAGAAACTGGACAGGCATTTGTCTGGAATGCTGTGGAACAGGGATGTCACGTCACTGAGGACTATAGAGTCTTCCGGGAGTAGGGTGGCATACAAGCTAAATAAACTGAACTATGAGCATAGGTTTTCCAAACAGAGGGAAGACCTGTGGGAGTGGCAAGTACCGGCCCCTGGAGGCTCAGTGGGATGAGATAGTCAGCCAGTTCCAGGCCATGATACAGTCCCACTGGAACAAGATCCTCTGTCTCTTCGTCACCAGCGACACTTCCCTCCAGCCTTTGCCCAACACCCCGCACCAGGAGGCTGAAGTAGACCCCAAGTCAGAATTTCTGCCCCCCTCTGACCTGCACAAAAAGACCCAGAAGGTGGAGACTCTGCAGCAACACAAGCATTTATTGCACGTATCCGTCCCAGGGGGCGTAGTTTGAGGACCCCTGATTTAGTACAATATAAAAAATGCAAATAATTTTTCTGCAGGCCACCCAAATTTTCTCATGGATCACTAATTGATGACCTCTGGACTAGAAGACCTCCAAAGTCCTTCCAACTATCCTATTCTGTTATTCTATTAATTCATATTTTGATAGATACTTCATTTTTCCTATGTGAGAATGTTCCAGAGCTGCAATGGTTAAGCCAGATAACTTTTTTTAAAAATAATTCAACTGACATTTTTAAAGAGATTATTGAGGGAGGGAGGTAGAAATTGCCCTATTTCCCCCCTCTTTCTGATTACTGGATTTAATTTAAACAAGCTTAATATTCCAGCACTCCAACTTTAGTTCTATTACAATGAATTCATGTTTGCAGGAGGTCAGCGACTGACTTCACTTACTGCTTTCTATGAAGACTGTAATTTTAGATTGTCCTTTGGCTGTGCTTGATCCAAATTTGGGTTTGAAAAAAGATTGTTCGTAACCTCTGATGATCCTCTGCTGTCTCTCTGTAGGAACTCAGTAGGCAAGTTAATAATCAGAAAATCTGTCTCATTAGAATTAACCCAAGAGAAGTAAGGCAAAAAGGACAAGTATAAATAGTGGAAAGAGGAGCAAACAACTAAGGCAGAATATCAGCAAATAGCCCGATCCTGTCAAGATGAAGTGAGGAAAGCTAAGACCAGTGGTGGGATTCAGCCAGCTTGAACCTATTTGGGAGAACCGGTTGGTAACTTTCTAAGTAGTTCAGAGAACTAACTGTTGGAAGAAATCTCCTTTTGTTTTTTTTCCCCATTTTACAGAGCTAATCCTGTAAGGAAGGCAGGAAGGAAACATTCTAGTGTTGTCTCTAGCCTAATCTTTATTGACCTGCTTACAGAAACTGCCTCTCCAGTTAACCCTTATTACCATTGTAACAGCTAAGGCGAAGCCCCCATCGACCTGAGTGACCTTGAGCTGGCCACACCCACCCAGTCACATGACCACCGAGCCCCACCTACCCATATGGTCATTAGGGCAGAGAACCGGTTGTTAAATTATTTGAATCCCACCACTGGCTAAGGCCCACAATGAACAAATGCTTACAAAGAACAGGTTTTTCAGATACAAGTGGCCTTGTGGTTATGACCACTTATTTAACAACTCTTCAAAGCCCTGAAAAAAAAGTAGCACTCAAGATTGCTGCAAGGTCCCTATTGTCAAATGGATCACAATTCAGGCCCTTGAGACCTGGCAAGTATTCACGAGAGTTGCAGCATCCTGGGTTCAAATGATCACTTATATGCGACCTTTCTAGTAGGCTTCCCATGAGCCATGTCAGTGAGGAAGTCAGATTTGCTTAATGACCATGAGTCACTGAAAAAATGTGGCCAAAAGGTTATAAAATCAGGCACCACTCACTCAATGACTGCATCGCGTAGCAATGGAAGACCTGATTTGAATTGTGGTTGTAAGTTGAGGACAACCTGTCTACTATCTGTTGCTCTCCATCACTTTCATCATAAGAAGCGTTTGTAACATGAGTTGTGTTCCTTTCTAGGGCCAGATGGACTTGAATTAGAGAGAAAAAGAGAGGCCAGGGCTCTTGTATGCTATATTAGCCTATATTGATTATCCATCTTTATCTCAGAGTGTCTTAATGTGACAAAGGGCATCTTGCACAGATGGCAGAAGCAAGCAAGATCTCTTGGCCTCTGTCATCCTCACCAAGAGAAGTTCAAGAAACTACCGTATGTAAAGATAACTGGAAAAACTCAGTATGTAACAACTGGCTTCAAAACAGCAAGGGGTAAAAAATATTGTAATAATGCAGGTTTCCATCTATTTGTTTATATGTCATAATGTATATTAGAGGTACGCCTGCCAGTTCCATAACCGAATCACAGAATAACAGAGTTGGAAGGGACCTTGGAGGTCCTCTAGTCCAACCCCCTGCTCAAGCAGGAAACCCTATATTATTTCAGACAAATGGTTGTCCAATCTCTTCTTAAACCCACCACTGTTGGAGCATCCACAACTTCTGGAGGCAAGTCTTTCCACTGATTAATTGTTCTCTCTGTCAGGAAATTTCTCCTTAACAGATTAATAGAGTTGGAAGGGATCTTGTAGGTCATCTAGTCCAACCCCCCCCCCCCAAGCAGGAGACCCTACACCAGGGGTCTGCAACCTAGCCTTTGGAGCCGCATGTGGCTCTTTCATCCCTCTGCTGCGGCTCCCTGTCACTCAAAATATGTGTCACAACTGCCAATGTGCATGTGGTTTATTGAAGTTTTCGACCCATCTTTTTTTTTTCAGAGTTCAAAATGTTTTTGTTGCATGCAGAAATAAAAAAAAAATGTTTTCTCTGTAGCATTTTATTGATTTCATAAATGCAACACACTATAGTGTATGTGTATATATATATATATATATATATATATATATATATATATATATATATATGTGTGTGTGTGTGTGTGTGTGTGTGTGTGTGTGTGTGTGTGTGTGATATTTGTGCTGATAAATAAATAAATTATCAGCACAAATGTAACAAAAAGGCAACAGTAAAAAAAATATTGGGTTCTGTCTGGATGGTCTCTTGTGACGAGCCGGAGGACAGAGAATGGAAGTAGTGATCTTCCTCCCATATTTGGGCATACCGGGGGTTGTAAAATCTATCTATCTATCTATCTATCTATCTATCTATCTATCTATCTATCTATCTATCATCTATCTATCTATCTATCTATCTATCTATCTATCTATCATCTATCTATCTATCTATCTATCTATCTATCTATCTATCTATCTATCTATCTATCATTAAGGTAAAAAATTAATATATGTAGTGCTGTCTTCATTTTAGATGTCAAAGGGGTTTTGTGGCTCCTGATGTTTTCTTTTCTGTGGGAGACACGTCCAAATGACTCTTATGAGTGTTTATGGTTGCCGACCCCTGCCTTACACCATTTATGATAAATGGCAATCCAATTTCTTCTTGATGAAGCTCCCACAACTTCTGAAGGCAAACAGTTCCATTGGTTGATTGTCCTCACTGTCAGAAAAGTTATCCTTAGTTCTAGGTTGGTTCATAAAAACATACATTGTAAGGAGACAGATTCAATACTTACATTATTTTGGAAAAGTAAAAGAACTGTGCTGGATCAACTTTTGTTGATTGTTCCCATAGTGTACAATTAGATGTCAGAGGGAAGCCAGCACACCATCCTTCTGCTAATGTTTCCTAGCAACTGGCATTCATCGTGACATGGAAGTGCTAAGCACTTCTTTGTAACTAGTTATGATTATAGATTTACATGAAAGTATTTAAGGGATGTTCCTAACCTTATGGGAATACTTTTTTCCCCTTTTGCTCTAAGGGGAAGATTCCCCAAGGAATGTTTTTCAGATTTCCCTAATTTTAGTTTAACTTGCTTTATTTTTATTTTATTTTATTTTAGTTTAACTGGTGGTGTCAGATTTACTAGGCTGGCTGAATTACCCCTGAAATTGGTTTGAATGCAAGTATGACTATAAATAATAAGCCAGAAGGTGAATAGAAATGACCACAGACAGGGACATGTATTCTTTATCAATGTGTCACTGTGGCATGGAATTATTGAAGCAAAGTTATAAGAATAATAGAGTAATAAGAGACAAAATGAATAGCTGTCACAAAAAGTGCTGATTCCCCTGCTCCCCTGTTGAGTGTGTTGGCTTGTGGCCCAGTGTGGTTTTTAGTCTGCTCCTTATTAAATAAATTTGCACGTCTGTGATCAATCTGGGACTAGTAGGGTGGCTTTTTTCTTTGCTTAAGAAACAGGGAGCGCAGACCAGAGTCACAGCAAGAAGCTCAAGCAGAACCAGCTAATATGTTTTGAATGCACTTGAAGTTGGGGATGGATCATTCAGTCAAGCAGAATTGGAAGGGACCTTGGAGGTCTTCTAGTCCAGCCTCCTGCTCAAGCAGGAGACTCTATACCAAGTCTGTCAAACTCATGGCCCACAGTCCAGATGGGTCACACGCTGGCCACAGCCACACCCGGTTTAGTGAAGGGAAAAAAGTCATGACATGTCACGTGATGCTGCCATGATGACACATGTTTGACACCCAAACCACTTCAGACAAGTGGCTTTCCAGTTTCTCCTTAAAAACTTCCAGTGATGAAGCACCCATAGCTTCTGAAGGCAATCCGTTCCACTGGTTGATTGTCCTCACTGTTAGGAAGTTTCTCCTTAATTCCAGGTTACTTCTCTCCTTGATTAGTTTCCATCCATTGTTTCTTGTCCTGCCCTCGGGTGCTTTGGAAACAGTGACATACGGTCAGCTTTAGGGCTGGTGAGGCACTTTTTAGACTTGTGGACTTCAACTCCCAGAATTCCACAGCCAGGCATGCTCAGTTCCGATTTAAAGCGACAGCATTTTTCCTCCTTGCAAAATAAGTTTTCCATTTTTTTCTTCTCCCTCCCCCTCCTTCCTCCCTCTCTCCCTCTCTCCCCCCTCTCTCAAACAGGCACACACACACAGAGAAATTGGATCCCTCTCTCACTCACTCTCAAACAAACACAAACACAGAAGTTGGTTTGGATATATTTTCCAAAGGCTTGAAAGCAACTCCTCAGCCATACCCCCCCTTACCCTGCTGCCTTCTGATCAAACTTTTTGAATTCCCCCCCCTCCACACACACGCACCTTTTCCAGCTGTTTCAGAGACAATTTCAACTCTGCTTCTGCCTGCCTGCCCTCATGAAAGGCCAGAGCTCTGAGTCAGACTGAGCTAGTTGCTCCCAGAGAACTCTAAAAAGCCTTTAAAAATGCCCTCTACAGGAGATGAGAGAACCACATGCCTCCTTTGCATACAAATTTTTTTGCTTGTTAACCCTTGCTTAACTCTTAAAAGGCGAAAAATTGCTTATGCACAGGAGGCCTCTATTTCTCTGGCCTCCTCCTATGGTTAACACAAAGCACTGTTCCAACTCACTGTGAATCTGGTAGCAAGTACCTTGGCTTTAATTATTTTTAAAAAATTCTTTAAAATTCTTTCCTTTTCCTCATGACTGGTAAGGCCACGCCTCCCCTGCCTCTAGTGACTGCACGTCCCTGTTTGGAAAATAAGTTGATATTCCTAGAGTAGGTTTTCTTTCATATTTCCCCTCCATAGGCCTGAAACAGGCCCATTTCCAGACTTCTAGAACTTCCAGTATGACCATTTTTCGCCCTCCCCAGAATCAGGAGGCTTCCTTCGAGCCTCCAGGAGAGTGAAAACTGCTTCCCCAAGCTCCAGAGGCCCTCCAAAGGCCGGAAACAGGCCTGTTTCTGTACTTCTGGAACCTCCGGTAGGGCCCTTTCTCGCCCATCCCCGAGCTCTGCATGAGCCGTGCACTTACCTGGCATGATGAACGGGCCACTTTGAGACTCCTTGGAGGGGCGGGGAGGGCGGGATGAGAGGGCCAGCCAGGGGTGGCATTTGGGGGTTCACCGAACTGGGCAGAATCCTAGCTAGAAGATCGGCCGAACTCGTGCGAATCCCCAGCAGCCCACCCCTGCTATCAAACCACTTCTGCATGATCTGTCCACTTCTCTGGATATAAGCCTTCTAAATCTTCTGTTTTAGGCTTTAAAAGCTTTGTTCCTCAAAGCTGTAAATTTGACAATGGGTTAATTGTAAAAGGAAATCAAACTTTAAAATAAAATCAAAAGTATGGAATTAGTGATTGCCCACACAACAGTGGTGGGTTCCAGATCCCGTTGCAATCGGTATGCTACAACATGGCCCGGCATCCACCACGTGTGCGCATGCGTACTTACTGCCCGCAACACTCCAGCTGCTCGGTGGAGCGCTGCACAGGTTCCATGCATTCCATGAATGTGCATGTGAAATCCCCAATCGGCTCAAATACAGGTAAGGAGGGTGGGTGGGTGGGCCCTCCTGAGCACCGTACTGAAATGGTACCTGGTGGTCCCAGCAGGCACCGGTACGCCTGTACCGGGGCATACCGGTTGTATCCCACCACTGCCACGTACACACATTTTGTCATAGTATTAGCTAAACATGCTGAAAGAAATTGATCAGCATGGCTGATCTGAATGGCTTGTAATTGGGACAATTAGTAGTAGGATAAGTAGCATTTTATCTGTTCACTCTTTCTTGTGCTTGTTTCTCCATTCCCTTTCTTCCGTTGCCCTAATTAAACTGCTATCCCTTTTCTGGTTTCATTTCAACCAACGAATGACATCTAGAGAGTTCACAAAATATGGATTCAACAGGGTGAATTGCTTTAATGCAAATAAATAACATAATAAACTGATTTCTTTTAACCTTGCCACTAGTCAAAACAGTCCTCTATTTGATTATATATTTGATGAATATATGAGCTGCTGGAGATCCCGGAAAGTGTGTTATTATCCCTTTTCCTTCCGATTGCTTTAGACTTTCGCTTATGACATCTTTTGACAGTGTAGTCAGGCTGGAATTTCCATCATGGCAGACAGACAGAGAGAGAGAGAGAGAGAGAGAGAGAGAGAGAGAGACAGACAGACAGACAGACAGACAGACAGACACATACACAGACAGACATGCACACAGAGAGAGCCCCCCCCACACACAAACACAGAGACAGACAGACAGACATGCACACAGAGAGAGCCAGACACACACAGACAGACAGACAGACAGACCGACAGAGACAGACAGACAGACAGACACACACACACACACACAGACACACACAGAGACAGAGAGAGAGAGAGAGCCCCCCCCACACACATACACACAGACACGCACACAGAGAGAGCCAGAGACACACAGAGCGAGAGAAAGACAGACAGACACACACGCACACACAGACACACACACAGAGCCAGGCATCTATACTAGTCTTCCTTTATTTATGTATCAGCACAAATGCAACACAAAAATGGTTTTCTGCCTGGAAGGCTCCTAGGGTGGAGCCGAAAGACAAAAGGGAAGCAGTGTGCTCCCTCCCATATTTGGGCATACCATGTACACACACACACACACACACACACACACACACACACACACACACACAGAGACACAAAGGCAGACAGACAGAGAGACAGAGACAGAAAGAGACAGAGACAGAGAGAGAGACAGAGACAGTGAGAGACAGAGAGAGACAGAAAGAAGAAGAAGAAGAAGAAGAAGAAGAAGAAGAAGAAGAAGAAGAAGAAGAAGAAGAAGAAGAAGAGAAGAAGAAGAAGAAGAAGAAGAAAATAATCACACCCCACAAAGGTTCCCTAACTCTGGTTAGACACCTTTACAGAGTCTCTTTCTTGAGAGATGAGTATCACTTTAACAAGAGATTTATCCATCCGGGTTCCAGAAGCTTCTCTTTGACTGAGGGGATTAATAATGCCACACCCAAGGCCTGAAAGGCAAAAGAACTGAGGTGGTGCGGTGGAGTTGATAAAACCTAGCATCATTTTTTCCCTGCCTCTTTTCCCCTTAAAGATCCTTATCAGCTTTAATCCTTTTCCATTTCTTTGCAAATCAACCTGCAACTGCAAATCAGCCATCTTTGAAACTGCGTAAACAAATCATAAGGTCACCCTCAGGCCCTGCTGTCACCAGAGATGAAGGGTGAAAGCCCCAGGGTCACCACCTCATCACGAACATCTCAACAGTACATATAAATTATGTGTTTTGCACCTCGCCCTTCAACTCTTTCTTGCCTGCCGTAAAAATCATAAAGCAATGCAATCAGTAATGGTATCCTATTTTCTCCACTACCGGTTCGGTGGCGAGAGCTGCGCAGAAGGTCCTGTATGAATTCTGGGTTAGTGGGGGGGAGCCTCGCGCTGCCACCACTACTGGCTCACCCGAACCAGTGCGAACCGGCAGCATACCATCTCTGAATGCAATATCCACAAATTATGGCAGCTAGCCTCAAAATTCATTTTCAGCTCACTCTTATGGTTAGATTACAGAATGTCCTCTGTGTGTCTGTGTTTCTGCATCTGTGCAGTGAAGCAAGCCACCACTCATTTATTACAATCCAAGCCCCATATGTAGAAATGTGTAGTTTAATATCTGTCTCAATTACAGCTTGAATTATATCATAGGATATCAGAAAGTAATCAGTGTTTGATTATGTTCCATATGTTTGTCAAGAAAACATATAACCATTAGCTGGGAGGATTAAGCTGTTGCTATCACTCTACTGATATGCCGTGCCTAGAAAATGTGATGAGATGCACTGGACTCATATCTGGAAGAATTTTCAGAAGTGACTTTATAAAACTCACCTCCAAGAACAGGGAAGATTTACAGGTCTGACGACAGCATTGTATCTAGAGGTCATCTCTTCTGATCTTACCAGAAGCCTTCAAATCTTACTTTCCAGGAAGGTCAAGGTTCTGGCAAGGTGGGGACAGTTCCTTACTTTCATATTCCTCCAGGCTCTTAACCGCACAAATAGCCTTTGCTATTTCTCACTTATTGAGTCAGTGAACCTAAATCGGAGCAGAAAATGACAACCTTCTTCCTTGGTGGACTACGGAGCAGCAAAATAAGAAATTGTAGCCATCTGTCCAGCTGTTTGGCTGCAGAGCTCAGTGACAGAAACAAGATCCAAATGTGTCAGAGTTTACAGCAGCAAACTGGTGTTGGAGCATTCACAACTTCTGGAGGCAAGTTGTTCCACTGATTCATTGTTCTAACTGTCAGGAAATTTCTCATTAGCTCTAACTTGCTTCTCTCCTTGACCAATTTCCACCCATTGCTTCTTGTCCTACCCTCAAGTTTCTAGGAGAATAGTTTGAGTTCTCTTTATATATAATATAACGTATGAAATAAGTATACAATACCAAAAGCAGGTTTTCCAACGTGGTAGCAAATACCAGCAAACACAGGCAGAGGAGAGAACAGTTTCAGTTTCAGTAACAGACCAGTTTTGAGCTCAGCACAGACTCAGAGCTTTAGTACAGCACAGTTGAACTAAGCCACGCCCAGGCTCCTTGCTGTCTCCTTGTTGCTCCCACAGCAAATACTGATTCAGTTTCCAAACAGCCCTCATTGGCTGACTTAGTTGCTATGCC
Organism: Thamnophis elegans; assembly: GCF_009769535.1. Lineage (NCBI taxonomy): Eukaryota > Metazoa > Chordata > Lepidosauria > Squamata > Natricidae > Thamnophis > Thamnophis elegans. Next base: position 136,722,212 of record NC_045543.1, on the reverse strand, counting down.
TATTCATTGTCTGACCTTGTTACCATGTCTTCCAAGTCATGAACTCTCATGCTCTGACAAAATGGACTTTCCTTTATGTCAAGAATCAGAGTTTTGAACACAGAATCTTGAAAATTTTGATGGGAATTGCAGAATCTTCTTTTGTTAGTGAATTCATTAAGGAGGAATCTCTTTGAAACTTGGCTATCTCTTTTCCCCATCCTGTTTATATGAAGGATCAAGAGTCCTTATCCTTGAGAGCATAGACTTTTTTTTTGATGCCAAGAATTAAGGTTTGGAGCCCAGAATCTTGAAAATTTAGATAGGAACCCTCAAATCCTCCTTTGTTAAAAAGGTAAAGATTCCCCTTCCACAAATGTGCTAGTCGTTCCCGACTATAGGGAGTGGTGCTCATCTCCATTTCAAAGCTGAAGAGCCAGTGCTGTCTGAAGATGTGTCTGTGGTCATGTGGCCGGAATTGCTAAATGCCAAAGGCACACAGAATGCTGTTACCTTCCCACCAAAGGTAGTTCCTACTTTTCTACTTGCAACTTTACATGCTTTCAAACTGCTAGGTTGGCAGAGGCTGGAAGAAGTAATGGGAGCTCACTCCGTTACATGGCATTATGGACTCGAATCGCTAAACTGCCGACCTTTCTGATCGACAAGCTCAGCATCTTAGCCACTGAGCCACCACATCCCTTTGTCAGTGAATTCATTGAGGAAGCATCTCTCTGAAGCTTGACTATCTCTTTCCCCCATCCTCTTTATGTGAAGGGTCAAGAGTTCTTTTCCTTGAGAAGACAGTAAGGACTCTCTTAGCTGTTGATTGTGTGGGAGAAGTACCACTTGCTCTTTCCTGCCCGCCTCCACACAATTATCTTCAGAAACAAAGAAAAGGCTACTGCAATTGTATAGCTTGCATACGCAACAACGGGAATTCTGAAAGTTTATTGAATTTTCTTTTTGATGCTCCAGCAACAAAATGCTGGAGAAAGAAGGGATGGAGAGGGAAAAGTTGACTAGATAAGAAGATTGAGAGCAGAAGGTGGTGGCAGAGGTTAAATAAACAACAAAACAACAGCCATTTTGAGGAGGATATTTATAGGTGTGTGTGTGTGTGTGTGTGTGTGCATGCATACGTGCATGAGCATGCTAGTTTTATTTTGGAAATAAATGCTATTTACTAGCCAAAGGAACATCAGTAAGCAAGGGCTGCTGCTTTAGTTCTTACCTTTTTAAAATGTCACTGGATTTACTCAATTCCTGCTTGTTTTACTTGTACTCTGTACCTTTTATATATTGTACATATAATCTTGGGTGAGGGATTTGCTTATAGAACCAAGAGCAAAGGTTCCAAAGATCCTTTTTCCAAATGCCAGTGTTAAATCTTTACACTAATTCCTCTTATTTCTTTTGGTAGCAAAAACATCCTAAAGCCGGAAGCTGCATTTTCCCTGTAATTGTTCAGTTTTACACAGTTCATTTTATCTATATCTATATCTATATCTATATCTATATCTATATCTATATCTATATCTATATCTATATCTATATCTATATCTATATCTATATCTATATCTATATCTATATCTATATATCTCTATCTCTATCTCTATCTCTATCTCTATCTCTATATCTATATCTATATCTATATCTATATCTATATCTATATCTATATCTATATCTCTCTATCTCTATCTCTATCTCTATATCTATCTCTATCTCTATCTCTATCTCTATCTATATCTATATCTATATCATCTATATCTATATCTCTCTATCTCTCTATCTCTCTATCTCTATCTCTATCTCTATCTCTATCTCTATCCCTATCCCTATCCCTATCCCTATCCCTATCCCTATCCCTATATCTATATCTATATCTATATCTATATCTATATCTATCCATCTCCTCCATCTCTATCTCCCTATCTATCTATCTATCTATCTATCTATCTATCTATCTATCTATCTATCTATCTATCTCCGGTGTTGCCCAGGTATTTATTTATAGGGTCTTCTGCTTAAGCGAGGGGTTGGACTAGAAGACCTCCAAGATACCTTCCAGTTCTGTTTTTTTTCCTGTAGACATTGACACATACACCTCCCACATACACCCTATTAAATGTAATTCTATGAAATCTTCAACTCCCAAAACACAACACTGTAAAAAATTATGGCTTTCTAATTATTCCTATTCAAATTGTAAACTGAAGCAATCAAATTCATGTTATTAAAGTTATATAAAACTTAACCCTTAATTCAATTAAAATACTTTTGGGTTGATTGTTTACTGTTCTCTATCTTTCCCCACCCCAGTTTCTTCAATTGTAACTGCATTTCATTCAGGCAATTGAAAATGTAAGAAGTAGAAAAAGTTGTAAAGATAATTACTAGACATTTTGTGGTAATTGTGCTGGGGAAAATCAATTATGCTTCTAGGAGGGAGAACTGTTATTTTATTGAGAAATGGCCAAGATAATGTCATAGAAAATGATTATTGCTTATTCCGAAGGTTAAAAATAGAAGAAGATGATACTCTTCTAGAGTTCAGTGGATCTAGGAACAAGAACAGTATTAACAATGAAGGAAACAGATGTCAATAATGTTTCTGCAAGATTTTGAGATGTTAAGATGGCAGTGAGAACTCATCTCCTGTGTTTGCAATGTATGTACCTGGAAAATGAAGATTTGAGCTCAGAGCTAAATTGCATCTTCAAAGTGAAAGTATTGAAAGATAATTAGGGGACGGAAGGCTAAAACATTTGAGGAACGGTTGCAGGAACTGGGAATGTCTAGTTTAATGAAAAGAAGAACTGGGGGAGACATGATAGCAGTCTTCCAATATCTCAGAGGCTGCCACAAAGAAGAGGGAGTCAAGTTGTTCTCCAAAGCACCTGAGGGCAGGACAAGAAGCAAAGGGTGGAAACTAATCAAGGAGATAACCTAGAACTAAGGAGAAACTTCCTAACAGTTTGAACAATTAATCAGTGGAACAACTTGCCTCCAGATGTTCTGGGTGCTCCAACACTGGAGGTTTTTAAGAAGATGTTGGATAACCATTTGTCTGAAGTGGTGTAGGGTTTCCTGCCTAAGCAGGGAGTTGGACTAGAAGACCTCCAAGGTCCCTTCCAACTCTGTTATTCTGTTTATTCAATGTATTCAATTATCAATATAGCATAGCTTATCCTAAGAAATCTGGTTAGAAAAGTCTCCATGAGAAATTTATTTTTGCTTGTACTGAGGTGTAAACAGTTGGGCAACACTTGAATTTGACAGTTAACATAACATAGAAAGAATAATTAAGGTTTATGTTTTGAGAAGGATGAAAAAATCCCTTCCTAAATAGCTACCGACTGATAGGGATGCATCCTGATAATTGCTAATGACCCACTGTGGATGTTTGAGTAACTGCTTCCTGGTTAGTAAGCAGAGGTTGTAGGAGGAATATGGGAGAGCCATGGTAGTACAGTGGTCAAAAAGCAGTATTGCAGGCTAATTCTGCTGACTCCAGCAGTTCGATCCTGACTTGCTCAAGGTTGACTCAACCTTTCAGCATTCTGAGGTGAGTAAAAAGAGAATCCAGATTATTGGGGGCAAAAAGCTGACTCTGTAAACTGCTTAGAGAGAGCTATAAAGCCCTGTGGTATATAAATCTAAGTGCTGCTTCTATTGCTATAAGGCAGCCACTCCTAGGGAGTTAGCTCACTGAATGAATGAGCAGGAAGGGGAAAGAATAAAGTTTAGTAGGAATGTCAAAGCAAAACCCTTAACAAATTATTCAAATAAATCTATGATATGTTGTTACTTAACTTTTAGAGCCTATGATAGGTGTAAGAAGAAATCAAAGCCTTCAAAATGTGGAATGAAATAACAAAAATGAACAAATGAGAACAAGGTCATGACTTCCAATGACTCAGGAGCATGGTGCCTCACATGCTTAGAAGTCTGGATTGGAGGTTAGCAAATTAGCATTAGAGACCTGAGTGTTGCTGCATGTTTGGGTGAGTTCCTGTCACTTGCTCTAGCTCCTTGCAGGGACATGAAAGAAGTATATATGGTCATATGTCTCTCCCCTAGCAGTCACTGGCTAATCCTTTCAACTGCAAGCACCTTGAATGGGATGGGACTTCCATTGGCTATAGAAGCTGTACAAGAATAAGCCATCAGAACAAACACATTCAAGACAGAACTGAGAAGACAGCAAAAGTTAGCAAGTGCCACCTCTGCAAAGAAGCTGAAGAAATAATGGACCATATGGTTAGCTGCAGCAAGATCACACGGACTCATTACAAACAACGGCATGACAAAGTAGCAACAATGGTGCATTGGAAGATCTGCAAGAAATAGCATTTGCCTGCAAGCAAGAATAGTGGGAAACAGAGAAAGTAATAAAAATGAAGAAGCTAAAGTGCTCTGGGACTTTACACTTCACACAAACAGGCACCTGTCACATAACACCCCAGATGTAACCACTGTTGATAAGAAAGATAAAAAAAATCTGTATTGCGGATGTGGCAATATCAAGAGAGAAGAGAAAGAACTGGAGAAGATAACAAAATATAAAGACCTACGAATAGAAATAGGACAACTATGGTAAAAGAAAACAAAGGTAGTACCAATAGTCATAGGCATCTTGGGTGCAATCCCAAAAAAACTGGAGCACCACTTGAACGCCTTTGGCATTGACAAATTCACCAGCAGTCAATTGCAAAAGGAGCTTTACTTAGAGCAGTTTACATCCTATGAAATACCTCAATTTCTGCCTATTCCAAGTCCTTGGTAAAAATTTCTGAAATGGATAAAAATGCCAAATCCAGCCTGAACATCCAGCTGACAGACTTATAATAAAATAATAATAATTTATTTAATAATATTAAATAATATAAATCCTAAAAGAAAAGATAATATACAAGTATAGATTTAGAGAAGGCACTGAAGGTGATCAGAAAATTAGAAATTGAGCCCAATACAGGTAGTCCACTGATGTACGATCACAATCGATCCCAAAATATCTTGTCACAGTTAAGTGAATCACTGCAGTTGTTAAGTTAGTAACATGTTTCTTAAATGAATCTAGTTTTCTCATTGATTTGGCTTGTCAGAAGATTGTAAAAAGGTTATCATGTAACCTTGGGACACTGCAACTGCCATAAATACATATCCAGGTGTGGGATTCAGCTGATTTGCACCAGTTCCGGCAAACCGGATGTTAATTTTGCATCTGGTTCACTGAACTGGTTGTTGCAAAGACCGGCTGGCCCCACCCCTCCCTTCCCAGGAGTCTCCACATGGCCCATTCATCGTGCCAAATAAGTGCAGGACCCACATGGAGGCTCTGGGAGGGTAAAAAACGGGCCTCTCGGAAGTCTAGAAATGAGCCTGTTTCTGGCCTCCAGAGGGCCTCTGAAGCCCAGGAGAGGCTGTTTTCACCCCCCTGGAGGCTCGGAAAAAGCCTCTAGAGCCTGGGGAGGGGGGAAATGGGCCTACTGGAAGTACCCAAAGCCTAAATATGGGCCTATTTCCAGCCTCTGGAGGGCCTCTGGAGCCCGAGGGAGGCCGTTTTTGCCCTCCCAGAGGCTCAAAGAAAGCCTGCGGAGGGCAAAAACACCCCCCTGCCATGGTGCAGGAGTAGGCCATGCCCACCATGGCCATGGACACACAGCAACTGGGCAGACAACTGGTTGCTAACATTTTTCAATCCCACCCCTGTACATATGCATTGCTGCGTGTAGAAATTTTGATCGTGTGACCGTGGGAGCGAAACACAATCACAAGTCACTTTTTTTCAGTGCCGTTGTAACTTTGAAAGGTCCCCAAACAAATGATTGGAAGTTGTGGACTATTTGTAAGGAACTGGGATCATTTAGATTTGTGGGGAAAAAATGGTAATTTGAACATACTTGTTCAAATATCAGAGGAACTGTCATTCGGGGATGTTTAAGACCCGTTTTCTTCCAGGGCAGGAAAAAAAAAATGATTAACTTATATATAAGGAGATTCCAACTGAATGTTCGGATCCCTGATGATAACATCAGCTTCATAATGGAACCAATTACCCAGAGAGGCTATGGGATCCTCTTCATTGACTGGATTGAAATGGAGCAAAGATAGCACCGAGCAAGGTTTTCAACTCATTGATCGCCACAAAATTATAACTATTATTCCGTGATTGAGATTTACAATGGAAAAGCGAGTTATTTTCAGAGGAAAAAGGGACCTATTTTGCAATTGAGGCCTATTAATGTATCTCGGAACAATTTTATTTAAAGGATGCATTTCATCCAAAAAAAAAAAAAAAAAATCTCATTCACTTTTTTCCCCCCGGTACTGGAATAATCACGAGAAAGCTTACAATGAAAGCTTGGCTGCCTCGTTATCTAGAATCACTATTTGAAATATTTTATTTTCTCCCTCTATTAGGTAATATACCAGATCTTCACAAATTGAAGAAGGATATTGTCAAGCTATAAATACGCTTCCCACCCCTGTGCTTAGCCAAAGAAATGTACTTGGTACATTCACAAAGATTTCTATACTTATTTGGTATAGGTATTTCGGCTGTTCTAGCTTGAATAACATTATCTGCCATTTTTTCTCTTATACATTTCCTCTCCTCAGGTGATGCAATAGCTTCCCACTGTGATTATTTAAACCCTGTTCCCCACTGTTCACTTAGAGAAATAATGTGGTTGTTATAGAATAACCATTTATTTTATTTATTTATTTCTTTTTGTAGATCCTGGGTTGCACAGGCAGCAATTTTTTCTTCAGAGACCGTCCAATGTGGTGGTTGTAGAAGGGAAAGACGCCATTTTGGAGTGCTGTGTTTCAGGCTACCCAATGCCAACATTTACGTGGCTGCGAGGAGACGAACCAATCTCGTTCAGGTATGTAGAGGGGTTTAAAAGTCATGGAGGGCCTGGCTGTATCAGTTTGATTGATAAATAAATACAGGTAGTCTTAGATCTACAGCCATTTGTTTTAGTGACCGTTCAAAGTTACAACCTACCGGAAAAAGGGGAGATATGACCCACTCCCAGTACCCACAACATGGTAATTATTTATGCACATTTGCATTAATTCACAGTCACATGAGCCATGGTGGCACAGTGGTTAGAGTGCAGTACTGCAGGCTAACTCTGCTGACTCCAGCAGTTCGATCCTGACTTGCTCAAGGTTGACTTCTGCTGACTGCCAGCTGCCTGCAATTTGGCAGTTCAAATCTCACCAGGCTCAAGGTTGAATCAGCCTTCCATCCTTCCAAGGTGGGTAAATAGCAATAGCAGTTAGACTTGTATACCGCTTCATAGGGCTTTCAGCCCTCTCTAGGCGGTTTACAGAGTCAGCAACTTGCCCCCACAGTCTGGGTCCTCATTTCACCCACCTTGGAAGGATGGAAGGCTGAGTCAACCTTGAGCTGGTGAGATTTGAACTGCCGAACTGCAGATAGCAGTCAGCTGAAGTGGCCTGCAGTACTGCACTCTAACCACTACGCCACCTCGGGACCCAGATTGTTGGGGGCAATAGGCTGACTTTGTAAATTGCTTAGAGAGGTCTGTAAAGTGGTATATAAGTTTAAGTGTTATTGCTATTGCTATTTTATGACATTACTTATTTTATGCATATCCAGCCTTTATTTGTTCTACAAATAACTCAAGATGGAAAACATGTCCCATACTTCTTCCTCCTCCTAGTTTCCACACAACAACAATTCTGTGTGGTGAATTAGGATGAGAGGATGTGACTGGTCCAAAGTCACCCAGCTAACTTTCATGGCTAAAGCAGGACTTGAACTCATAGTCTCCACCTTTCTAGCCTAGTGCCTTAACCCCCCCCCCCCCCCAAAAAAAATGGCACTCATTTCTGGTAGCAAACAATTTGCTTGCTTTAAGGCCATTACACTCACTTAACTTCCACAAAAAAGTCATCATAAAATCCAGGCAGTCACATTACCATGCTGACTAACAACTATCCTCACTTACAACAATAATGGGCAGGGTTCATTACAGTTGTAACTGGAGGACTGCCTGTAAGAGTTCCAAGAACTTTGGCTGGTGGAATCTAGTAGAAGAGCCGTTTCTGCCATGACCTTCAATCTTTGGAATATTTTCCACCTGAGGGAAGGGCTGAAAGTTTGTTTTTAGTACTTGGAGTTCACACACATCTCAAAATTGCTCAGGTTATTAAACACTGATCTATGACCTCTTCCTTCTTGATGTTTGAACTCCCAAATCTGTCAGGAACAAAATTCGAGATCAGAGACATGACACAGGGAGAATAAGAACTGTAGAACATCCCAAGGATTCATAATCCTCACCAACCTTCCTTGAGCTGAGATAAAATTTTAGAACACCGGTGAAGCGTATCTGTTTTCTGTACATCACTTGCAATATTTTCCTTCCAATCTTTTCAGTAACCCCAACAGGAAAAATGGACAGGAAGAACCAAATCTGTAATGTTTGTGGGATGAAAGCAGTGTTGTGCCTTTGCCCCGTTCCCTTTTCTATGTGGATCCTGATGTTGCATTTGCATATGTAAAGGGAAGAGGTTGCAATGCCTGGTGCCATGAAAGTTTAATGAAAAGAAGGACTAGGGGAGACATGATAGCAGTGTCCAATATCTAGTGGCTGCCACAAAGAAGAGAGGGTCAAACTATTCTCCAAAGCACCTGAAGGCAGGAGAAAAAGTTATGAATGGAAACTAATCAAGGAGAGAATCAACCTAGATCTAAGGAGACAGAACAATTAATCAATAGAACAGCTTGCCTCCAGATGTTATGGATGCTCCATCACTGGAAGCTTTTAAGAAGAAATTGCCTGAAAAGGGATCGAGCAGGGGGCTGGACTAGAAGACCCCAAAATCCCTTCCAGTGCTGTTATTCTGTTTTGTCATTCAAACAAAACCTCAAACTCCTATCCATAGATAGAAGCATTTAAAGCAATATTTCCTGACTTTGATTATTTCCAGGAATGTGGAATTCAGCTCCCAGAATTTTTGTACACTAGCCCTGCTGGTGGATTCTGGTATTTGAAGTCCACACATATGGGACTGGCCAAGGAAGCACCAATTTAAAGCATCACCTGTAAAGCTCTCTGTGGCACAAGGCCAGGTTATCTTCAGTTCAGTTCAGTTTATTGTATTTGTATGCCGCCCTTTTCCCCCGAAGGGGGACTCAGGGTGGCTCACAACTCGAACCGGGGAAGGGGGATATAGACAAAAATTTTTAAAAAACAAACATAACAATATATAATTTAAAACTCACAACAGTCATACCATTCGAGACGGGGGCAACAGCTCTTTAGCCCCAGGCCTGTCAGAACAGCCAGGTTTTAAGGGCTTTGCGGAAGGCCTGGAGGGTGGTGAGGGTTTGAATCTCCATGGGGAGTTCGTTCCAGAGGGTCGGAGCAGCCACAGAGAAGGCTCTCCTCCGGGTAGTTGCCAGTCGACACTGGCCGGCGGATGGAACTCGGAGGAGGCCTAATCTGTGGGATCTAATCGGTCTAGTGGAGGTAATTGCAGCAGGCGGTCTCTCAAGTACCCAGGTCCAATACCATGAAGGGCTTTATAAGTGACGACTAGCACCTTGAAGACCAATAGGCAGCCAGTGCAGCTCGCGGAGGATAGGTGTTACGTGGGTGAACCAAGGTACACCCACGATCGCTCGTGCGGCTGCATTCTGGACAAGCTGAAGTCTCCGAATATTCTTCAAGGGCTGCCCCATGTAGAGCACGTTGCAGTAGTCCAGTCTAGAGGTCGCAAGGGCGCGAGTGACTGTTGTGAGGGCCTCCCGGTTCAGGTAGGGACGCAACTGGTGCACCAGGCACCAGTTGCGTCCCTACCTGTGGGGCCTCCTTTCCATAAGGACATCTACGTGAACTACCAGTCAGATAGGTGGGAATGCTCCTAATCCATTCCTTTAAACATTGGCATCTTATAATAGCTGGGAGGTATGCCTGTGCCCTGTGGAAGATTCTTCATCATGAAGTTTGGAGCCCAACACATGCCTAGCCTTCTTTAAAGACCTGCTTCCCCTCCCCTCCCAAGTGCTGGAATATGAAGAAGTGCCTACACGTTGAAACCTTAATTGGTGCCAGTGTTTTTTGCTTTTATGCATTTGGTTTTAATAGTTTTTAAATGGTTTTCTCTCATTTTAATTTTAAATTGGGAGTTGCCCAACACCTTTATGCTCTTGTATGGAGCAGAGGTTTGGGGTCTATACTCAACTACAGTCCTAGAACAAACAGAGTACCAGCCTTTGAGATGTATTTTGGGTGTAGATCCAAGAACATCTGCTGCAGCAGCTAGAGCTGAATTAGGAATTCATAAAATACATGCACTATCCAAAATTAGAGCATATAACTACTAGTGCAAAGTCAATGAAATGGAGACTGATATTGTATAAAATTACAATCACAAATCTCCTGGATCACCAAACTAACAAATTTTGTAAGAAGCTGTGGCCTTCCCACAGAAGAGCCTTCTCTGTGGCTGCTCTGACCCTTTGGAACGAACTCCCCGTGGAGATTCGAACCCTCACCACCCTCCAGGCCTTCCGCAAAGCCGTTAAAACCTGGCTGTTCCGACAGGCCTGGGGCTAAAGAGCTGTTGCCGCCGTCTCGAATGGTATGACTGTTGTGTATTTTTAAATTATGTATTGTCATGTTTTTTTTTGTCTGTACCCCCCCCCCCTTCCCAGATTTGATTTGTCAGCCGCCCTGAGTCCCCTTTGGGGGAAAAGGGCGGCATATAAATATAATAAATGAAATGAATGAAAATGAAATCTCATGCATAACAGAAGAATAATTTTTTTTAAAAAACTACCCAAAGAATTAAGGATAGAGAAGTACAAAATGAAATAGCTATCCTTAGTAAGGTGGGTAACTTGAAATGTCTGAGCAAATACAAAAATATTTTTTCAAATAGTCAGCTTGAAGTTATTTGAAGTTACAATTGCCAAAACATCTTAAGGAGATATTTACATGAGCGAGATTCGAACAGCTTGACACAATGGTCAGATATGGAAGATTCCATTCCATACACTACAATAAGCGTCTCTGCATTTGCGGAGCGGCAGAGGTAGAAGACTTGGTTCACATCCTATTTGATTGTTGCTTGTATAAGGGGGTGAGAGACAGGTACCTTGGTCTGTATACCAAATGAATGACCCATTGGGATCCCCATATCAAAACAACTTATTTAATGTGCAGCCAGAACCTGAAAATAACATTTAACACAGCACCGTACTTAAACAAAATGGTTTGGTTGAGAATTTCATACGTGGGACCGATTGGGGTAGATTGTAAGGGTGACACCAAAATATAATTTTATGTCATTTTATTCTATTTTATATATTTATGTATTAAATTATATTGTATTTTATCCTGTAACTACTGTATTTTATCCTACTCTTATTTTAAATTGTTCGTGTAGGATTTTATTGGTGATATGTGTTTGAACCTTGTGCTTTGATATGGCCTATAGGCTAATCAATAAAGCTATAATAATAATCGTAATAATAATAAATAAACAAAAATTCTCCACTCTTTCATCCTTGTCATACTTCACTGAAAAGCTAGAAATCTTGGTGCCCCCTAGAAGGATGGGATTGCCATGTTTCAGCCCTTTGAACAAAAGAAAAGATGTGATAGAAAACTAAAATAAATCAACCCATAGAGAGAATGACCCTTGCATATTGTCTTACTTAAAACATTGATATTATGTCAATCTTTCAGGGCCAAAAAATATTCACTGTTGGCTGGCAGTAACTTATTGATTTCTAATGCAACGGATGATGACTCTGGAAGCTATACCTGTGTCGTCACATACAGAGATGAGAACAGTAGTGCATCGGCTGAGTTATCAGTATTGGGTGAGTAGAAAGAACTATTTTTGCCTCTTAGATCACGTTCTTTGTTGCTGAGTTCTGATCCTGGTTGTGAAGGCCATCTGATGCCCTTATAATTTTCAATTGTTTTGAAAGGAGGGTGTGGGTTTTGCAGAGTTTCTATGGTGGAATTATTTTACAGAGTGAATTCTTATTTAGGAGCACTATGAAAAGTAACTGTGTGAGTATGTAAGTCATCTGAGAATATAAAAAAGAAGACTGTTGACTATCTTGTTGTGTGCTATAGAAGAAAGGTTATGAATTCACAGTGAACAATTATCATTCTTTCTTTGGTGTTTCTCTCCCAGCACTATAGTCTTCCTGGAGCTGAAGAGCAGCCTTGGAACTTTGTAGATTATGGGGAAGAACAATAGAGAAAGTTGCTTTGAAATCTGACAGCTCTTGGAGAAGGCAAAGGATAGTAAATAGTACTAAATAGTAAAGTTCAACCTTCTTTCCTCTATTGTTGAACATCATTGGTTCCTGAATATCACAATACTGATGCAGATTGAACTCTTGAATGTTGACATCATTGACAACATTGATGATGTTGGAGTCCTTGGTGTTCTCTTAGCTTAGTTCTTTTCTTGCAGAAGTTTCATTACTCATTCATTATCCATTGTATACCGTATTTTGGGGAATATAAGACACACCTTTTTTCTCCCCAAAAAGAGGGCGAAAATCTGGGTGCATCTTATACATCGAATACAGCATTTTTGAACTCCCGAAATCTCACTCCCTTTGCAAAATTGGCTGTGTATAGCCTTTAGGAGGCCCCTTGGGGATAGGGAGGGCAAAAGTGAGCAAAAAACAGGCCAACAGGGCCCCCAGTCCCCAGGAGCACTCTACAAGCCTCCTAAAGATTATGTGTGCCCTTCTTTTTTGACAAAAAAATGCCTGGTTTTGCAAAAAAAAAAGGGCTGTTTTTGAGAGGTCTGCAGAGTGCAAAACCCCTTTTTTATTTGCCTCTTCAAAATCTTGGTGTGTCTTATACTCTGAAAAATACAGTATGTTACCTATACATGCAACATATACAGTGGATACTGAATGGGTAATGAAACACCTGCAAGAAAATAAAGTCAGGGAGCTCCAAGGACTCCACAGTTCAACCGTGAGCTACTAATATTATCTTCAGTTGATACTGATTAACAACAAAGATCAGAAAGGATCAAGGACTTCACTCTTACTTCCTTCTCTCTGCATTTTCCCTCTTTCCTACATTGTAGAATTTTCCTCTCCTGGACCCTTGCTTTTTTTAAATCCCAGCCCAGGAGGAAGACGAGGCTATCTAGAGTTGGTTAAGATAGAAAAGAATCCATAAAATATTAGATTGTGAAGAAGAATTGTTGTAGTGGAGGAATTATTCAACCTTGGCATGGATTGAGGATAGAAATATTTTCTATTACCTTTTGTCAGATGTTTCCATGCTACACATGGACTTGCTAAAAGAACGAGGGCAAATTTTAAATTCCAGTAACTCAATATTCAGGGGATGCAGATTTATGAGAAACAAGGCTGTATTTCCTTTCTTCGTAATTATTTTGAGGAATACTTTGTGGGATAAATGTAAAAGGATATGTTGGGGCATATATTCAGCAGCACAATATTCTTTCTTCAAAGCCTGGACCTAATTTGATTGGTTGATATCATGGCAGCTCACTTCCCAAAGATAAGAGTGCATGCTCAAAAGTTTTCCTAATCAGTTCTGTCCAACATTCAAGGCTAAGAATAGGGATGAGGTTTGGGGTAAATGTATTTATTTGATTGAATGGTTGATTGATTTATATAGATGCCCATTTCACTCAAGGGGTTTGGTGCTGATTACAAAGATCGACGATGTTGATTATATGCCATCAAATCATGTTCGACTCCTAGCAACCACAGACATTTTCTTCTTGATAGCAATAGCAATAGAACTTAGACTTATATATCACTTCATAGCGCTTTACAGCCCTCTCTAAGCAGTTTACAGAGTCAGCATATTGGCCCCAACAATCTGCGTCCTCATTTTACCAGTCTTGGAAGGATGGAAGACTGAGTCAACCTTGAACTGGTCAGGATCGAACTCCAGGCAGTGAGCAGAGTCATCCTGAAATGCTGCATTCTATACCCCCTATCAGCTGAGGGGGATTGCCACCACACAATGCTGCCATTGCCATCTCCACCTATCACCACCTCCGTGCACCCCATTTTCAGCCTCCATACATCCCGTTTTTGGCCTCTGCACACCCTATTTTTGGCCTCTGTGTGCCCCACTTTTGGCCTATTCCAGGTGGCAGGATAGGTGGCATTGATACCCACTGCCTCGAATGAGCTGAAAATGAAATGTGTGGAGGCCGAAAATGAGGCATCTGGAGGCAGAAAATGGGATGCACAGAGGCCAAAAATGGGGCACACGGAGGCGGTGGTAGGTGATGGCAACGATGGTCGGCAATAGCATTGATGGGCTTTGGCAATCCCCACAGCCTGGAACAGCTAATTGGTGGTATTCCGGGAGGCAAATCCAACTGCCAATCAGTTGTTCATGCTAAATTAGGCTGTGCTGAAGCGGACCAGGCTGTTTGCTGCAAGGAAGCAAATTGCTGGGAGATTTGTTCCCCTTGTTTTCCTCCCCAAAACCTAGATGCGTCTTATACTTCAGAGTGTCTTATAGTCTGAAAAATATGGTAGTTCATGTGCCAGAGCAATGAGTCATAAATAGTCTTAGCCTCCATTATTTTTTCTCTGCAAATAATTAATTCATGACATCTGACAAGTAATTTTGTCCTGTTCTTCCCTCTTCCAAGTGTTGTTTAGCTTGTTTTTAATACTTACTGCTATATATCTAAAGGAAACATTTGCAGATTATTCTGTACCTGTGTCTTGATAAATCTGGCATTGCTAATTGGGAGAACTCCTACAAATGAGCCTGTTAGTGCCTTGGTTTGAAAATACTGTCTTTGTTCTACTTTAACCATTTCTTGGCTTATTAACACTCACTCAAGGAAAGAAATCAGAAGAGAAATCAAAATAAATAAGCAAACAAACAGACAATCACAAGCAGCTAATTGCATTTATTTTGTTTTCTACTGCACTGCTGATCATTTTGTTAGTTTTCAACTTTGTTTTTTTTTCTCCATTTAACATCTGCCTGCTTCCTGGAAGTTGTGTCTCTTCTCTTTTTGGCCTTTTTTAGTGCATTTACTTGATGTTCTAAGTGTTCAACATGGAAACTGCTTCCAAATTTACTCATTTTACAGGCTGTTTGGAAATTCCTTGGCTGATGCCTCATCAGTTTGTTGCCTTCTGCATAATAGGAAGCATGCTACTTTTCTGCATGTATGTGAATAAGCAGCATTTTGTGGCTGGACATTTTGAAAACCACAACTATGCATTGCATTCCAAAATCTCATCCACATACACCAGTGGTGAAATTCATTTTTTTTTATACTGGTTCTGTGGGCGTGGTGGGTGTGGTGTGGCTTGGTGGGCGTGGTAGGGGAAGGATACTGCAAAATCCCCATTCCCCTCCCCACTCCTTAGGGAAGGATACTGCAAAATCTCCATTCCCACTTCACTCTGGGGCCAGCCAGAGGTGGCATTTGCTGGTTCTCCAAACTACTCAAAATTTCCGCCATCGGTTCTCCAGAACCTGTCAGAACCTACTGAATTTCATCCCTGATGTACACTTTAAAACAGAAGTGTCAAACATGATTTCATTGAGGGTCGCATCAGGGTAATGTTTGACATCAGGGTGGGTGTGGCCAGCTTGATGTCACTTGTGTTGGGAGTATCTGTAGTGACCCAAGCATTCTGCCAGTGAAAACAGTCTCCTGAGCCCTGTTTTTGGCTATGACAGCCCCCTGTGGCCCTCTGTCAGCTAAAAAGGTTGAAAACGGAGCCTGGGAGGGCCACATGCAGCCCTCCTGAGCTCCATTTTTGCTGGCAGAGGCACCAAGGGCCAGTCCTTCTCTGTTTCCAGGGTGGCCCCACAGGCCTAATCTGAGCATCCTGCAGGCCAGATTCAGCCTGAGGACTTTGGGTTTGACACCCCTTCTCTAAAACTTGATTGTGCACGTGGTTTTCTCCAAGTTGACCCATCTATCTAAGCTTGTTGCTATTAGCCATGGGAAACAGTATCATAGGTTTTCCTTTTTCTTTACTTCAAGCCCATGGAGAGCCTCTATTTATAACTTGATTACTGCATGGCACTTTTGATGCTTGTGGTTATCACACAAAAATAATAGTATTTGACCCCCAAAAAGGTGAACATTGGTTGTTCTGTGAATCACCTGCTGAGCAACGAAGTATAGTACTTCACCCCTGTTTACTTCCTACTACAAAACATTTACTTTTCCTTGAGACAATTTATGGGATGATAACCCTGCTGTTTGACATCCATACGTGGAAAAATGCCTTGGTTCTTGGATCAAAGATTTGAGTTTACTACTGTGTCCGTTTTCTTGAACTCCTGAATTATGTGAAGGTTTGTTAAGAGTTTGAGAGACAGTTCACCATTTTTCATTATTTAAAAAAAGCAAGTAATTTTAAAATTTAAAATTCTCCTACAAAAAATATTCCTACAATTAAAAGTTGGAATTAAGATTGCTAGGAGAAATAGTAACAATCCCAGATATGCAGATGATACCACTCTAATGGCAGAAAGTGAAGAGGAACTAAAGAGTCTCCTGATGTGGGTGAAGAAGGAGAGTGCAAAAGTTGGCTTGAAACTCAACATTAAGAAAACTAAGATCATGGCATCCATACCTCTCAATTCCTGGCAAATAGATGGGGAAGAAATGGAGCTAGTGACATATTTTATTTTCCTGGGCTCCAAAATCCCCACAGATGAAGACTGCAGCCCAGAAGTTAAAAGACACTTGCTCCTGGGGAGGAAAGCTATGGCAAATCTAGACCACCCACTAAAAAGTAGAGACATCAGCCTGCCAACAAAAGGGTGTATAGTCAAGGCTATGGTTTTCCCAATTGCAATGTATAGCTGTGAAGGTTGAACCATAAAAAAAGGCTGAGTGCCAAAGAATGGAGGCCTTTGAACTATGGTGCTGGAGAAGACTCCTGCGAGTCCCTTGGACTGCAAGGTGGTCAAACTGGTCAGTCCTAGAGGAGATCAACCCTGACTGCTCTTTAGAATGCCAAATCCTGAAGATGAAACTGAAATACTTTGGCCACCTAATGAGAAGGAAGGACTCACTGGAGAAGAGCCGAATTCTGGGAAAGATTGAGGGCAAAAGAAAAAGGGGACGACAGAGAAGGAGGTGGCTGGATGGAGTCACGAAGCTGTTGATGTGAGCTTAAATGGACTCCAGAGGATGGTAGAGGACAGGAAGGCCTGGAGGAATATTGTCCATGGGGTCTCAATGGGTCGGACACAACTTCGCAACTAACAACAACAACAAGAATTAAGGAACTACATAAATAATACTTATCAAATGATGTTGATAAATTGATAATATGGTTATTGATGCAATGCATCTTTTATACCCACTTAAAAAAAAACAAACCTAAAACTAAAAATGCTTTGATTGGCAAATAGTTTGGATTACAGGAAATTTGATGTATGTCTACCAATATCTTTGCATTAATGTTATGCAAAACAAACTTTCATCTTAGCAGTTTATAGTGGATTGACATTTGAAAAATGCGATTAGGGACCCTACTGTGCATAATATTTTGCTTTTACGATTCGAAAGTAAACTGTCTGCTTAGTGTCATTCTCAGACCTTTTTGGGAAGAATGTGTGTTCAGTTTAGAACTGCTTTAGATTGGGAAGGCCTTTTTGTCCATCAGTGAACTTCTCCGATCATGTTGATTAGAATAATTGAATAACAGAGTTGGAAGGGATTTTGGAGGTATTTTAGTCCAGACCTTTGCTCAATCAGAAAACCCTGAATCAGGAAACCATTCCAGACAAATGGCTCTCCAATCTCTTCTTAAAAACCGACAGTGATGGAGCAGCACAATTTCTAGAGGCAAGTCATTCCATTGATTAATTGTTCGATCAGGAAATTATCCTTATTTCTGGGTTGGTTCTCTCATTGATTAGTTTCCATCAGTTGCTTCTTGTTCTGCTTTCAGGTGCTTTGGAAAATAGGTTGACCCATTCCCCTTCTTTATGGCAGTCCCTTAAATATTGGAACACTGCTATCATGTTTCCCTAGTCCAGGGGTCAGCAACCCATGGCTCTGGAGCCACATGTGGCTCTTTCATCCCTCTGCTGTGGCTCCCTATTGCCAGTCGCCTCACAATTGATAGGGCTTTCGGTTAGGACAGGTAGAAGAAAAAGGACGCTGCACAGGAGGAGACTATGGTGGGGGAACCAGACTTCCGGTCAGCAGAGGAAAAAGGACGCTGCACTAGGAGGAGACTCTATGGTGGGGGAATCAGACTTCCAGTCGGCTCCAGAATTGAACAGGGGACTTCCGGTTAGGATCTTTGTGGCTCTTTGAGTGTTTAAGGTTGCCGACCCCTGCCGTAGTCCTTCTCTTCATTAGAGTAGACATACCCAATCCCCAAAACTGTTCAATTTAGCCTCCAGTTTCCTTAATCATCTTTGTTGGTCTTTTCTGCATTCTTTCTAGAGTCTCAACATCTTTTTTTTATAATGTGATGTCCAAAACTGAATGCAATTTTCCAAATGTGGTCTTATCAAGGCATTATAAAGTGGTACTAGCACTACAAATGATCTTGATTCTATCCCTCATATATCAAATATCTGTATAAATATTGTTTCTTATGATAACAGAGCAATTGCTTTCTTTCATACGTACACACACACACACAAATAAAACTTGAACAGGGTTTTTTTTCTCCGTACACCTTATCACTTATTTTGCCAAAGCCCAGCTGGTAGACGAGAAAGACATTCCTTTTGTAGAAGTTTCCATAGACCACTGAAGAGCTTCCTTCTTCTCTGTTTGCAAGTGTGCACAGAAAATGCTTCCCATGACTGGAAAACACACCACAAGCACAGACCTGAGCATTTTACAGCCCGCAGGCCACACCCAGCTTGCAGGTAGTCCCAGTCCAGCCCATGGCATTAGTAGCATCAGTGGAAGGGGGTGGGGCAGTGCTAAGGCAGAGCCTTGATGATGAATCAGGCCTCAGTCCAGCATTGGTGAAAGGGGGCCATGGCAGAGTTAGGAGGGGCAGGGCAGTGCCCCAGTGGTGGGGAGGAGTGTGTGGCAGCCCTCCACAACAATCCCAGTTTCCCATGTGGCCCGTTGGGAAAACTAATTGCCCACCCTGCACAAGACTGTATTAACCAACAACTGGGTTAACCAAAAATGAACAAACAACAACTGTTGTCAAGGTTCCGATTGACGAACCCAAACCAGCAAGCACTGTAGAGAGGATCCAATTTCTTCATGCAAAACTTTTATTGAGTACATCATTTCGGCACAGAATGAAAGCAAAACCAGCTCTGGGTAATTCCTGTGCAATTCAATAAAATGGAAGTATAGAATCCTCCCTCCCCCTTATTAGTGCAGGCCACATTGTCCCTTAAAACATCACAATAGTGTTGTGGGAAGATATCTTGAAAGTTTGGCCAACACCTGCTGCAGTGATCTTAGTTCTCACGGTCTGACTGCTGGATGTTTAAAACTTACATTACAATTCCCCCTCCCCTCCCCAATGGTTCATTGGCAAGCTGAGAAGCAGCAAAAGTGAAAGCAGTATGAGAACATTTCGAAGCTTGACAAACTGCAGAAGTAGGAAAAAGTTCCTTAACATTAACTTTGCCCCCTCGAAGGAATGAAAGTGCTATAACTCGGGGACAGTGACTATTCGGTTTCCCCACGAACACTCCTGAGCCTTTAGGAGAGCAGTAAGGAAAACTATCTTTCTCCATCTCTTCACCACACCTCCCTGATTAGAATGTTGATCGCCTGGAGAGGGATATAATCTAAAGGTTAGATGGCACCAAATCTGACTGCGGGTTAATTGAGTGACATTCAAGGGCAAGAAGTCTGAGAAACCATGAAAATTATGCCGCCGAATAATCAGCCTCAACCATTAAGAAACAGAAAGGGATGCAGTCTGCAAATATCTGTAAGCATAACTGATCGGTTTTCATGGACATTCTGTCTTGCTGGGTTTTATTTCAACAAGTCAAAACTCCTGGAGCACACCACTTGAATACAATAGAATAGAATAACAGAATTGGAAGGGACCTTGGAGGTCTTCTAGTCCAACCCCCTGCGTAGGTAGGAAACCCTACAGCACTTCAGACAAATGGTTATCCAACCTCTTCTTAAAAACTTCCAATGTTGGAGCATTCACAACTTCTGAAGGCAAGCTGTTCCACTGATTAATTGTTCTAACAGTCAGGAAATTTCTCCTCAGTTGCTTGTCTCCTTGATTAGTTTCCACCCATTGCTTCTTGTCCTACACTCAGGTGCTTTGGAGAATAGTTTAACTCCCTCTTCTTTGTGGCAGCCCCTGAGATATTGGAAGACTGCTATCATGTCTCCCCTAGTCCTTTTTCATTAAACTAGACATACCCACATACTTTATTCTACCCCATTGCTATTGCTATTCTGTTCTATTTATTCCTATTCCCATGCCATGCCATGCCATCCAAGAATTGATATCCATAGAGAAATTTCTTTTCAGCCAGAATTGGAAACATGAAAAAAAAACCCTCTTCAATTGTGATGCTCCAGTTTTAACACCTCCCCTCCGCCCTGCACAAATAAATGAACACTTCAGATTATAATTGCTGTTAGTTTTATTTTTTTGCAAAGGGACATATTTATCCACCCAAGTTTTTAGTTTGCAGAAAGCATAGGCCAATCTCAATTCATTTTCTGGCTTCAGTGCATTGTACAGTCTGAACTTCAGCGGCTCTGCTTGTAATATTTCATCTTCGATTGTGGTTGCTATGTGACAGATGACAAGTAAATAAAGAGCTCTTCCACTGTTGATGGCCAAGTTCATCCACGCGGCTGTTTCAAAAGAACAATAAGTTTCTCTCCTGTTCTTTGATGTCTTCAGTAACTGCACTCGTTCGGTTTAAAATAGTCATTATGGAATGAAAGCAGTGGTTAAGTTTGCCTACTCATGTCATCTGTTCTGTTCAGCAAAAAGGAAAGAAAGAGTTCTGGACAAATAGAAACAGAACAACACATTATTTTTTATGTGTACGACAATGGAAAAATCACAGCTGCCAGTTCTTTAACTGGAGTTGGCCTTCGTAGGCATTGAGTTCTTCCCAAGAATCTGGGATGTTGCAAAGTATCAGAGTAGCATAACTGCCTTTTGTGATTGACAGATGGAAATTTTTATTATTATTCTCATTGCAGAGCTACAACAGCGGCAATACCAAGCTGTCAGACAAATCTTTGTGAGTTCTCAGATTGATTATCTGACATCAGGAACAGAGCATAATTAAAACCTTAATCTGCCAACTAGAAAGTTTTGGATTTCTCTCATATAATTGGTTTATCTGGATCTCAAAGTGTTACCTTTCCTCCATATTTCTACCAGCCATATTGATTCTCACTGAGCAAGACTACTATCCCTCCCTCCCTCCCTCCTTTCTTTCTTTCTTTCTTTCTTTCTTTCTTTCTTTCTTTCTTTCTTTCTTTCTTTCTTTCTTTCTTTTTGACTTCCCATTTTGAGCCCAGAGATGGATTGTTATAATTATGCTTTGATGAATCATCATGCTAAGTAAAACCAGCTCCAAGAAGTTTGTGCATAATGTTTGCTGAATCACAAAGGTTTCTGGATCTTTTCTTGGTTCCATTTATTTATGTATTAATAAAATAATATTGATTGATATGAATATGGGAGACAATAGGGAGGTATGTTGGATACATTTTATTTATTTATTCATTCATTCATTCAGTTATCATTCTGTTTAAAATATGGGATTTCTGACAGATCTCTTCTTGAAAACTTTCAGTGATAAAGCTCCCACAACTTCTGAAGGCAACTTCTGTTCCATGGGTTGGTTGTTCTCACTGTCAGAAAATTTTCTTTTTATTTCTAGGTTGAATCTCTCCTTGGTGAGAGAATATTGGAAGATTTATTTATTTATTTATTTATTTATTTATTTATTTATTTATCATTCATTCATTCATTCATTCATTCATTCATTCATTCATTCATTCATTCATTCATTTGGAGTTTTTATATGCCGCCCGGTCCCAAAGGACCCCGGGCGGCATGATTGCTATCATGTTTGCTCCTTCTCTTCATTAGACTAGTCATGCCCAATTCCTGCTAATCTTCTTCCTTCTATCCTCCCTCTCTCCCTCCCTCCCTCCCTCCTTTCTCTTCCTCTTTCTTTCTTTTTTCTTTCCTCCCTCCCTCCCCCCTCTTTCTTTCTTTCTTTCTTTCTTTCCTTTCTTTCTTTCTTGTTGACTTCCCATTTTGAGCCCAGAGATGGATTGTTATAATTACGCTTTGATGAATCATCATGCTAAGTAAAACCAGCTCCAAGAGGTTTGTGCATAATGTTTGCTGAATCACATGCATTTGCAAACATTTCTGGACCTTTTCTTGGTTCCATTTATTTATGTATTAATAAAATAATATTGATTGATATGAATATAGGTGGCAATAGGGAGGTATGTTAGATACATTTCACTCATTCATTCATTCATTCAGTTAGTTATCATTCTGTTTAAAATATAGGATCAAAATAATCAACAAGCAGTTTAAAATAAAATGCAATGAAAGCAATTACATTTTTTAAAAAAATGTACATATATTTATATCCTATATTTTCATTTCAAATGGCAAAGAACTGAAGTTGTCTTGACCAAAATATATGTTTATATGTATAGAGTTTATATCCAGAAAAAATAATATTACACACAAAGAAAAAGACAGAGTGAGAATAAAAGTTCAAATATATACCAATAAAAAAAAAAAAGGAAAGGAAAATCAAAGAAAAGGAAACCCAATGAGAGACCATTGGGGATCTAAATTTGCTCAGCTCAGTGACTCTTTTTAATTCTGTCTCCCTCAATAATTGAAGTTTTTGAACAAACTGCTAAAACGGCAAAAACAGGATGCCTGGGGGGGTTGGGGAGGCCAAAAATGGGCCCATTTTTGGCAAATACAGGACACACAAAGGGTTTGGGAGGGCAAAAATTGGATGCATGTGGGGTTCAGGAGGCCAAAAATGGGCCTGTTTTTCACAAAAACAGGATGTGCAGGGGTTTGGGAGGCCTGCAGAATGTTCCTGGGGGCCATGGAGGGCAAAAACCGGATACGCGGAGGCCAAAAGCTTTTTTTTTTGGTTGTTGTTTTCCTCTTCAAAATTTAGGTTTGTCTTATACTCTGGTGCATCTTATAGATTTAAAAATACTGTTGTTGTTGTTGTTGTTGTTATTATTATTCGCAACATAATTGTATCACAGTGTGATTCCAGTGTGCCGATTACCACTGGAATCATCACTGCTGGTTTGTGCCATTATTATTGTTGTTGTTGTTGTTGTTATTTACATCTGGGAACCTTTTAAGGAGATGTGTTTGAAGTTCTGAATCTTCATCACACATTCACGCACACACAGAAACACACATTGCTGAATGGATGCAAATGACAGAAATGATTGCTCGCATTTTCAAAATTGCCTTCACGCTAAAACTCAGCACCGTCATCTACCTTTGATTAAAGGAACCAAGGTGAGAAAGATGTTTTCAACATTTTTTTTAAAAAAAGTACTATAGACGCACACAAAGGTGATGGGGGGCTGGACGAAGAATGGAAATTCCAAATTACTCAAATATCATATTTTTTTCTATTTATTTCAGAATAGTCAAATGTTAATATGTATAGAACAATCGTGGATGTCTCGTTTGAATTTTTCTTCTGCTCTTTCCATCTGGACAATTAATTATAATTGAAATATATTGCAAATGCTATTCTGTGTTAATTAAATTCCAGCTTCAGGAAAAAAAAAATCTATACAGCAAAGGTCATGAGCTTTAGGGAGATGGCACCCAGATTTGCAATTGCAGATAATGTCAAACAAGGCTTGGCATTTTCTGCAATTAGAATGGAGTTTTACATCTTTATCTGATCGCATAGTTTTCCAGGATGATCTGTTTGCGATCTGGTACTTAGGACCATGTAATTTAGATCATCTACCATGATGCTCTGTGTCCTATTTCGTTTGTTTCCCAACGTTTTCTCCAAAGAACTAAGACCTCTCATAGTGTGCCCAAAATATGATAATTTGAGCCTAGTAATTTGTGCCTTGCGTGTGAATCTGAACTGATTTGTTCTACAATTTATATTCTGGCCACTAAATTTAGTCTGGAGGCTAAATTGTGTGATGGGTAGTTAAGGGAGTGATGTACGTCTAACCTATTGAAGAGAAGGATTAGGGATGGCATGATAGCTGTCTGCCAGTCCTTGGGGGTCTGCCACAGTGAAGAGTGGATTGACTTATTTGCCAAATCACCAAAGGGCAGGACAAGTAGTAATGGACAGAAACTTATTAAAGAGAGATCCCAGCTAGAATTAAGGCAAAATTTCCTGACAGTGAAAACAAATTACTGTATTTTTCGGAGTATAAGACACACTGAAGTATAAGACGGACCAAGGTATTGAAGAGGCAATTTTTTTTTTTTTTTTAAAAAGATTTTTGCACTCTGCAAACCTCCCCAAAACAGCCCATTTTTTTGTGAAAACGGGCCTGTTTCCCCCCCCCCCAAAGGCATGAATAGCCTTTAGGGGGCTTGCAGAGTGCTCCAGGGGGGAATGAGCAAAACAAATGGCATTCATAGCCTTTAGGAGGGGTATAGAGTACTACTGGGGGCTGGGGGGGGCAAAAGTGAGCAAAAACAGTCCATTTTTCACTCATTTCTGCACTCCTCAGCCCCCAGGAGCTCTCTCTGTATTCAGTGTATAAGATGCACCCAGATTTTCACCCTCTTTTTTGAGGGGAACAGGTGCATCTTATACTCTGAAAAATACGGTAACAATATCACGTTCATGTCCTATTAAGGTGCTTCTGGGTTGGAAGGATTAATCGATCATATCCCTTTTCTCTGGGGGCTGCCAGAGGGGGCTCCTTTCATGTTCCTGTTGTTTTCCTACTAGTGGTACCTATTTATCTAGTTGCATTTGCATGCTTTAGAACTGCTAAGTGAGCTGGAGCTAGGGCAAATTGACAGGAGCTCATTCCGCCACATGGCTTGTTCCCAGGTTTCAAACTATCAAGCTGTTGACTTCTCAATGGTCTATTGACTCAACATCCTAACCACATGAGCCAGTGGTAGTAATTAAGTGGCCCCTTAATTAAAATTGATCAATGGAATAGCTTGCTTCTGGAATTGTCGTTATTACTGTACTGGAGGTTTTCAAGAGGAGACTAAACAATCATTTGGCCAGGATAGTATAAGGTCTCTTACTTTGAACAGGGAATTGGTCTGGATGATCTCTGAGGCCCCTCTAGCCATATAATTCTATGTTTGATTATTCATTTGTTAATTTCCTTGCCTATCAAAGATATCCTCATGTGTCTTCTCCAACATCAAAGTTCAAAACTATCCACATTCATTCTATCACACTTCTTCAAAGTCCAACTGTCTCCTCCATAAAAGGAATCAAGGAAACTCAATTGCCAACATGCTAGTTTGCACGAAATATCCATCTGGTTCCATTCCAAGCTGGATGAAAGACACTGGAAACATGGAGGCTGATTGGAAAGATGGTTTATTGATGAAACAAAACTACATGGGTAACTGAAAAAATGGAGTTGAGAGTGGATGGCTTTTATACCTTCTTTTGGGCTTTGCACTTGAGCTTCCTGCTCCTGTGCAAGAGCATGTATTCTATTGGCTGTTGCCAGATTCCTATGGGCTCATTTAGGGGTTAAGTTGGGGTGATAGCTGGCTCTATAGGCAAAAGAGGAAATGTAAATCCTAGGTGCTTTCCTGAGCTACGTTTGGTTGAAGTTTGGACTGCTCTGGGGTGATGCAAAGAAGGAGCTTATGTTCTGAAAGAGTGTTGTGCAATTCCTATTGTGGCTTAGTTGCTTTGTCCTGGTTTGGAACTTGATTGAGGGGGCTAATCCTACCATTCTGCCTTTGTTCAGACTTTGCTGCAGGGAGTTTCAAAATATCCTGTCTTGAATGGATTACCAAATCTACATTTCTAAAGGTGCCTCCTCAGTTTCTGCTTGGGAATAGGAAGATTGGTGGTGCTTCCTGCTTCTAAAAAAACATGTTTCTCCATTTTTCATCTAGGGAAATATAATATTCTGCCTTTTTAATATTTCTCAAACTATTTCATTCCTCTGGGTGGGAGTGACTTTCTACACTAGTTTGTATACTACTTCATAGTAGCATATAACATAGCAACTACATATATTTTCCAAGCCTGTATTGTTGTCTTGCCACATGATGGTATATGGCATATTTTCTGAATGCTGATCCATTTACTGTTGATACTTCCTCCTAAAGAGCAGCAGCTATCCACCATCTTAGTATCTCCATTATCAATTCTAAAGCTGGTTGGGACTGTTGCCATTTATTTGGCCTTCTTTACGTAGGGGCTCAGTAGCTAAGATGCTGAGCTTGTTGATAAGAAAGGTCGACAGTTTGGCAGTTCGAAGGCCATGTAACCGAGTGAGCTCCTGTTACTTGTCCCAGCTTCTGCCAAGCTAGCAGTTTGGAAGCACGTAAAAATGCAAGTAGAAAAATAGTAACCACAAGTAGAAAAATGGTAACCACATTTGGTAAGAAGGTAACAGTGTTCCGTGCACCTTCAGCATTTAGTCATGTCAGCCACATGACCAGGGAGACGTATTTGGACAGCACTGGCTCTTTGGCTTTGAAACGGAGATGAGCACTGTCCCCTAGAGTTGGGAATGACTAGCACATATGTGTGAGGGGAACCTTTACCTTTACATGTAATCTTTCTCCTTTTTTTCACTCTGCTCCTTGAGTTACTAGAGCTTGCAGATCATTTGCATTTTCAGCTATCAGAGTAGTGTCATCAGCACAGCTCATGTTTTTTTTTTGTTTTTTTTAATTTTAATTGAACAAAAACACACAAAAAAGAATCATCCTTCATTACATCTTGTAGAAAGTGTGTCGATTGGTTACAGATAACTTTTGTGCATTTCTTCCACAGTCATTACTTATAGTTCATATTAGATTTTACATTTTAAGTCAAAAATCTTTGTATATCTTACTATCAATGTACCACAATTCTCATTTGACTACAATTATTTGAACATGCTTTTACCTCAAATCATTCATACTTAACGACACATGGCATTCATTATTCGCTCCTCTTTTATTCCCTATGGGAGGGGCCATTCACCGTCCACCTGTGGCCTTACTCCCAAGTCAACCCTTGTTCCTTAGCTGTTCCCTTTGTCTGGCAACTCTGCACATGCGCACACTGGGAACAGGCTCCAGCTGTTCGTCTGCCTCAGTAATGTCTGACTTGGAAGGCAGATGATAACTGTTGGACAGCCCTGGCCCCAACTCTGCCTCCATCAGGTGGCAGCAGTGGTTAAAAGCAGCACTGCAGGCTACTGCTAGATCAGCAGGTCAGCGGTTCAAATCTCACCGGCTCAGGGTTGACTCAGCCTTCCATCCTTCCGAGGTGGGTAAAATGAGGACCCAGATTGTTGGGGGCAATATGCTGACTCTCTGTAAACCGCTTAGAGAGGCCTGAAAGGCCTATGAAGCGGTATATAAGTCTACTGCTATTGCTATTGCTATTGCTATCAGAGCCTTCCCCAGACTCCAGGACCGGCTCATATTCCTCCCTAATCTCCTCATTGTCCAAATCTGCTGCCAGCTCTGCTGGCCACTGGCAGGCCACAACACTACCAGGCCTTGTGACTTTGAAAACCAGGCCACAGAAGTTGCAGGTGAGTGTTTGTGCGTGTGTGCATCTTGATTCGTGCTAACAGCAGGTGAGCACCTGCACGCCAACTCCATTTGCACAAGGGAGAGGTACGTATGCCAACCACTCACACAAATGGAGCTATATGTGTTTGCCCACTGTGCATGCAGAACCATTCCCTCTCCTCTTCCACACCAGTCTGCAAAACTGAAAAGATTGGAGGACTCTGTTTTTTTAAAAAAATATTATTTTTTAAATATGAATATTTCACCTTTCCTTAAACAGTATGTCATCTAGGTACAAATATTTCTGTGTAATAACCATCACAATTGACAACATCATTCACATTGATATTAATTCTCTAATCTGAGAATTATAGAATATTAAATAGCTGAACATAATAAACCTGTTCATTTTTCCCTCTCAACGTATCTTCTAATAAAAAATGTGATAAGCATAATAATCCTCATCATCATAATACTAACAATTATCATATTGTTTATATCTCTATCTTAACAAATTTTCTTCTTTATTCTTCCTTTCATTTCCAATTTCGGTTTTTATTCTCTAACCATTGATAAAATAATTCCCACATCACATCATATTCCGTTTGCTCTTTCTCCTTAATTGCCAGTGTTAATCTGTTCATTTCTGCACATTCTAATATTTTCCTAATGGGGAATTCTGTCTTAAATTGACCAGCAACATTAGTAGTATGGCTCCCCAAACTATTTTGAGATACTTTTTTTACAGATTTTTTTTTTAAATACACATATCTGGTCCAGGTTGTTCAAAGCACAAAGAACTTGGAAAAAATAGCAACCGTATCTCTCCAGTAGTCATTCAGATACAAAGCATGTTTCCCATTATTAGACTGGGGTTCTTAGAACTTTCTTTATTTTCACCAAACTGGCAGCTTTTTAAATGCACAGTGAGTATGCTTGCAGTTGAGTCAGGGGGGAAAAATTGGTAGGTTTACTAATCAAATAGATGAGTTCAGGTTCGCAATCTTAGTGGAAGTATTATCCCCACTGGCTACTTCTGGCACTATCCAGTCCAATGAGGAGAGGCATTTGATCACTTTAACAGTGTCTGGATAATGCCGTGAAGACATGTTAGGAGGCAAGGAAAGAGCTAGAGAAGACAATTGTAAAGATGTAGAAAGCAGTGGAGAGTTCAGTGCTGTGTGCTGGGTTATTTGCCTGCAGACATTTCATTACTCAACCGAGGTAATCTCCTCAGTACAGGTTTAGTTATTTATTAAACAAATTTATATAGATGTCCAACTTGTGTGTGTGCACATGCATGCTTGAGTTTCAGTACTGAATGCTGAAAAAGTTTGCTGTCACTGGTATAGGGTCTCCTGCTCAAACAAGGGATTGGATTAGAAAACTTCCAAGATCCCTTCCAACCAGTGGTGGGTTCCTACAGGTTCGGAGCGGTTCAGCCGAACCGGTTCAGGCGAACCGGTAGTAGTTTGGTCACCTGGGTTGCTGCAACCAGCCATCGAACCAGTTTTCCAGGCAGTGCCTATGGCAGTGCCTATGGCATCTTATTTTTAGCTTCTGCACATGTGCAGAACAATTTTTATTGCACTGTACATGCGTGCGCAGCATGCCCACGAGCGAACCGGCAGTAGTGCCTACCGGAATCCACCCCTGCTTCCAACCCTGTTATTCTATTTTCTAATAAAACTAGTATAGGAGCATGGTGGCTCGTGTGGCTAGGACAGTGGGTTGGAGGTTAACAAGCCTGCATTTGAGACCCAAATGCTGCGGTGGGGTGAGGTGACCTCCTGTCCTTTACTTCAGCTTCTGCAGGGGATGTGAAAGGAACCTACAACTGGGCATTTCCCAGGCAATGGTGATGTCGCCAGCTGATCCTTTCCCCCCCAGAAGGGCCTTGTTGCTTCTGACAGGAGTGCCATATGGTCACAGTAGTACTGGCCTAGATGGCATTGGGTTGTTTTTTTTAGGTTTGCAGGGCTGATTAGTAATAAACATATTTAATCTGATTTTCAATGTTTTCTTGTATTTTTACAAAAAGAGATGGATTAGTAAATCATATGTGCAATAGGTAAAGGTTCCCCTCCCACATATGTGCTAGTCATTCCTGACTCTAGGGGGTGGTGCTCATCTACGTTTGAAAGCCAAAGAGCCAGCTGTCCGAAGACATCTCCGTGGTCATGTGGCCGGCATGACTAAATGCCGAAGGCACACAGAATGGTGTTACTTTCCCACCAAAGGTGGTACCTATTTTTCTTTTTTTCTTTTTTTCAAAATATTTTTATTGAATGTTTTAATCTTTAAAAACAGAAAGAAAAACACAAGAAGAAAAAACAAAACACAAAACATACATAACAATGTAAAGTAATTATACAGCCTTCTGTATCAGCTTTCAAGTTATGCCTTTATAGTTCTCCATTTTGCATTGCGTTCCTATTGCTTTTATCTTGACCTATAGTATAATAACAGTAGGACTAACACTTATAATAATATTAATTATTTATATCACCATATATTTACATTATCTATATTCTGTTTTGGCCTCTGTTTTCTAGTCACTTATACATTCTATTCCATATTTTATAAAAATCCGATTCTTCTCCTTCTTTTAGTTCTATTGTCATTTTGTCCATCTCTGCACATTCGAGTACTTTTGTAATTATTGTTTCATCTATGGGTGTATTGATTTGTATCCCCAGTTTTGTGCGAAAGCAGTCCTGGCTGCAGTGAGTATGTGTATGATTATTATTTTTTTCCATTTTTTTGATCTAACAGTCCTAATAAGAATGCTTCTGGTTTCAATTCTATTTTTTTGCTCCGTAATTTCTTCCAACCATTTCCAAAGTAGAAATGCTAGGTTGGCAGAAGCTGGGACAAGTAATGGAAGCTCACTCTGTTTCACAACACGAGGGATACAAACTGCTGAACTGCCAACCTTTCTGATCGACAAGCTCAGCACTGTAGCCAACTGAGCCACTATGTCATATGTGTATTACTTTGCAGTAATAATTGTATTCCATTTATTGGCCAGAACACAAAGCATTGAAAGAAGAAATTTCTCCTTCATTTTATTTTCTCTTTTCTCAAATAAATGAACAAATAAGACATTTTTGTGAAAACCCAGGCAGTATGCCTGCTATACCTAATGGATGTTAGACCTGTTGCTGAGGTATCCCAGAACTTTGACAGAGCCTTTGAGACTCCTTAGTTAATTCCTGTTCCTGAAAAAATATACCTCATTGATGCTGGTTGGGTGCAGAAAATGAGAAGAAGGCTCTTATGAAAGAATAAAAAGTAATTATCATTGCCTAGCATCTGTTTCCCAGGTAGAACATTTATGAAAGTAACACTGCTCATTTTTTTTAATTGTGTGATATTTCCAGAAATAAATTTGACCCGCTCCCATACTAAACTGCAGTTGCATTCACTCCTTCCATGAAAAGAAAACTAGGCATAAGGGAAACATATTGTAGGCCAATTTCATTATGCCATACCTGCTTTTTCTAAGCAGAATTACCTCTTTTTTAAAAAAATAAAAATAAAACCTATTATCATGACTTATTTTGTAGGGGAAAAAAAAACATTACAGGCCAGGGAATCCTGTTCTCTGACAAAGGGCAGCTGAAAACCAGATTTTTCATTTCAGAGAGAACAGTCAGTGTTATAAGAACAATAAAATTGGTTCTAGATTGGAAATGCAAGTTGGAAATATCCAGAAAAAGGAGGAAGAAGAGATTAGTATGCATAGCCATGATGGTGAACCTATGGTACAGGTGCCACAGGTGGCACACAGAGCCCTCTCTGTGGCCACGCCAGCCCTTGCCCCAGCCCAGCTCCACCGCGCATGTTCGTGCACTTCCCACCGGCCAGCTGGCTTTTGAGTCTCTGCTGTGCATGTGTGGAGAGTGGGGTGCTTGCATGGGGGGGGGGGGCACTTGCATTGCATTTGGGTGTCCTGCACTAACCTGGAAACCAAAAATGGGTGTGGGGGATGGGCTGCATGCACAGGGGGAGTGGGGGAGCTTGGAGGGGTCATGCGTGGGGGGCATGAGAGGTGGGGGGGTCATGTTCAGGGGGCAATAGGTGGAGGGAGTGCATTGCATTATGGGTGCAGGCATGTGTAGGTGCTCTCTCTCACATGCTTTTGGCACGCCACGACAAAAATGTTAGTCCCCACTGTTCCATTGCCAGAAGATGAATATTCATGTCACGTAGTGTCCTGGCCCAAAGCCCAACTGAAGAGTTAAATTTTTGTAGTCTTCTAAATACCAGAAGAGTCAGAGCCATTTGGATCTCATACAGAGGTGGTATTCAGCCGGTTCAGACTGGTTTGGCTGGCCCTATACCACGAAGGGCTTTGTAAGTGACAACCAGCACCTTATATTTCTTCAGGAAGCGTATTGTTAACCAGTGAATCTTATATCAATACACTAAAACATTTTTTTTTAAAAAAAGAAGGAATACTTAAAAAAAAAATCTTCAGCCACCATGTTATAAACATGGGAACAAGATGAAGATTAAATACTGATTCCCTCACTCCATGGTTATAAGGCTGAAGGGAAAGGGTGAGCCTTATAAAGGTTGGCGAAAGTTTTCTGGAGAAATGTTGGGGCACGACTATTGTCCATTAGTTAATTGTTTTAAATTGAACAATTAATCAGTGGAACAGCTTGCCTCCAGAAGTTGTGAATGCTCCAACGCTGGAAGTCTTTAAGAAGAGGTTGGATAACCATTTGTCTGAAGTGGTGTAGGGTTTCCTGCCTAGGCAGGGGGTTGGACTAGGAGATCTCCAAGGTCCCTTCCGTTACTCTATTCTATTCTATTCCATTCCATTCTATTCTATTTCTTTTAAATAGTAATTTGCATGGCTATGTATTGGTATAATTTGAGATCCCCAACCCCCTTACTTCACAGTCTGCTTCTGTTGCTCCCCTCTGGGAGGAGGTTTCGAAATATTTCTAGCAGGACTTCCAGATTCTGTAACAGCTTTGTTCCCTATGCCATCCATCTGGTGAACTTGCAACATTTTTTTTTTCTTGTCATGTACATATATACATCCGAACTAGACTGTGTTGTTTTTCTGTATTGTATAATATATGTGGGTACATGCATAGTTTTGTATAAATTTATTTATTTATTTGTCATGTGTATGTAGCAGTGGTGAGTTGCAGGCGGTATGCTCCAGTACGGGCATACCGGAGCCTGCCCAGAGCACTGAATATTGTTCCGGTAAGGTACTCCGGTGGGCCCACCCGCCTGCCTGAGCTCCTTACCGGTATTTTAAGTCTTTGGCACTTCCATGCATGTGCATGGCACGTATAGCGCCTGTGCAATGCTCCACTGAGTAGCTGGAGCGTTGCGGAGGCTCGCGGAAACAGTAAGACACATGCATGCACTGCATGCATCCATGTGGATGACGACGGGCCCGTTCCAGCCGTACCAGTTGGAATGGGATCCGGAACCCACCACTGGTATGTAGTGTACATTGGAGGTGGTGGTTCTTTGAGTGTTGTGTGCAGCAAAATTTCATTTTAATGTATGCCATTAACGTACATTCAAAGTGACAATAATGAAGTTAGTTCTAAGTCTAAGTTGTTGAATATTTTCAGGAAAAAAATCATCATTATCATCATCATTGTTGAGAGTATACTCCTAGTGTTGGGTAGGCAATATAGATTCATATACAATAAGAAATGGTCAATGTTGCTTTAAATGGGTGAATGTACTTATCAGCTGTAATTAACTTTGCAATAAGAGGGAGTCAGGAAAGCCCACACTCTCTCTCTCTCTGCTTGTCCTTTACTTGATAACTACTTGCTCGCTTGATGACTGGAACATGAACTGCGACTGTAAGCAATTGTTTGTTCTTTGAATTGTGTTTGGACAAATATCTATTATCACTGCTTGTGAAGCTATTGTTAGTAGTAAAGCTACTTGTTTTTACTAGCAGTGTCTGGGACCCTATTCGTGTGTTCCTTCTACTAGCAAAGTTCCTTCTCTCTAGCTGTACATTCCGCTGCGCTACTTTCTGTCTCCCAACAGAAATACCCCTAACAATCATCATCATCATCATCATCATCATCATCATCATCATCATCATCATCATCTAATGCTAATCTCTTGCTGGGTGGAGTCTGGGCAACTGAATGGAGCTAGCAAAGTGATTTAATGGCTGCCTGCATTTCCTGTCTCCAGTGAGGAGTTTTGTCCAGCAGATATATTCTCAGTGTGCCCAGAGAGAGAAATACCTGCCTCTACCTAGGATTGAACTCTCAGCCTCCTGGTTGTGAGGCGAGAGCCCCACTTGTAGACCACGCCACCACTCTTTTTTCAGAAAATATTTGTTGGGATGTAAATGTTATTTTTGTTGTCACTAACTCATATCCAACTCTTCATGACCCCTTGGGTCATAGCATGCCAGCCCCTCCCCCCCACTCATCATCCACTGTCTCCTATAGTTTGCCCAAAATCAAGTTCATTGCATTGATGAGACCATCTAATTATCTCATCTTCTACTATGCCCTTCTCTTTTTGCTTTCAATGGAGATATTATAAATATGTTTCATAATATTTATATTGTGCATGGTATTGTAAGCGGCCATGCATCTGCTAGGAATTAGGAGTCCCTGCGGATTTCACTCCGCTAGTCATTGCCAACTGGAACATCTCCATTTCAAGGCCATTGAGCCAGTGCTGTCTGAAGTCATTTCCATGGTCATGTGGTCAGCATGACATCAGGTAGAGCTGTTACCTTCCCATAGAAGTGGTACCTATTTATCTACATGCATTTGCCTGCTTCTCACCTGCTAGGTTGGCAGGAATTTATGGCATTACCAATTTCACAATAACACCAAAGATATTAAATAAGGAAATAATGATGCCGACTGTCTCACATTAAACTGCCTGCCCAAAGAAACTGCTGAAATAAAATGTGATTATTCTCTTCCACAAGTGTTCCACCTCTAGTTCATTAAGGTAGTGAAAAATAAGTGTACAGTGAAGTCTAATTCATCTGCAGGTATGGTTTAATTGAATAAATTGAAATGAAACATTGCCCATAAACCACCCGCTGAGCATAACTAATATTTTTGTAAAGGAAGAACAAGCCGTATGGCCTGTTCTTGACTACAAACTGAAAAATAGATTGATGTTGTCCTTTAAAAAAAAAAAAAGCACAGGCACACAAAAAAAAACTATCTAGTTTTAATTGCTTGAATCTGTGCCAGAGACTAGAACAGAATAGTAAGTGAAAAGAAATAAATTCTCCATCAAGTCAGTCTCCACTCCTAATAGCTGCATGGACATGTTCATCTAATTTTCTTAGCAGCAATCCAGAAACGTCTTAGAATAGTCCAACAACCTGCTTTTTTTTTGAGGGGGGGGGCATCTTAGTATTAACCAAGCCGAACTCTGTTTAGGTCCCAAACCTAAGACAGTCAGATGTTACTATCAATTGAAGCAGAACATAATCAAAGCAATGAAATCACCATGAAGGTTTTAGTTGTTACTGAAAAATAATGTCCATGAACAACAATTTGGGAACAAATTGTTCCCAATGAAAGGAGCACATAAAGGTATACAGGTAGTCTTTGACTTACAATAGTTCATTTGGTGACTGTTCAAAGTTACAACAGCACTGAAAAAAACCCAACCCTCTGAGCCGCCCCCCCGCACACATGCGTGTGCGTCTCCCACATGCCCCTCCCCCCACGCATGCACAGCAGAGACTTGAAAATCAGCTGCCCAGTGCGTGGCACACACCCATGCACGATGGAGCTGAACTGGGGCGATGGGTCTCATGCCCGCAGAGAGGGTTCTGCATGCCACCTGTGGCACACATACATGCCATAGCTTTGCCATCATGTGTCTAGGGTCTAAAATTAACTAATTCCACTGGTGGGTTATTCTTTTTTTCTTTGTGAACAAATCCACAAACATCTAATGGCTTTCTTTCCTCTGCTCTCCTACCTTCAGCATTACCTTACTTATCGTAAACCAATTTTTCTTTTGCCATTTTCTAATTTCCCATAAGTAACATAAGTAAAAAAAAAATGACAGAAAAGAAAAAGGATCCCCCTTTGGAAAAACTGAGAAATTATATTTCCAGGTTTGCGCTTGTTCATTTTAAAGAAGGCTTCTTGTTTCATGTGACCTTGTTTTATACAAATTATGTTAAATGGGGATCGTGTCATTGATAGTTTGTAGCTTAGAGAACCTGTCTGAAAATCCGTAACTCAGTGCCCAGTATGGTAAATCCACTGTTGCTTTTAGTTTCCGGGCTTCTGTTGTGGCCCGCCAGTGGCTGGAGGAGTTGGTAGCAGATTTGCACAGTGAGGAGGTTGGGGAGGAACATGGGCCAGTCCTGGAGTCTGGGGAAGGTTCTGATGAGGGCTCTGTGTTGGAGGCAGAAAGGGTCCAAGCCATATGCCAGTTATCAGCTGCCTTCAGAGTCAGACATCAGTGAGGCAGACGAACAGCTGGAGCCTGTTCCCAGTGTGCACATGCGAAGAGATGCCAGACGAAGGGAACAGCTAAAGAACAGGGGTCGACTTGGGAGTAAGGCCACAGGTAGACAATGAATGGCCCCTCCCAGAGGAAATAAAGGAGGAGAGAAAGGGGAGTGGAGTTTGCAGGAGAGACAATTAGTTCACTTAATTGGCTTGTGACTCTCTGAGACCCCTTGCCAAGTTTTGCAGATATCGACCTGGCAGCTCTCCAAGCCAGATAAGGTCTGTGACATTAAATCCTCCCTTGAAAGACTTTGTTGGATGTGAATGAGAAGAATTCACAGCAAATTAATAAAAGGGGATTTTGTCAGGACAAGGAGTTTGCTTCATGCTCTTGGGAAGCCTAGCTCGGAACAGCTTCTTGGATTTGGGAGGCTGTCATGGAAGTCACATCAGGCTGCAGATATTGTTGGCTTCCTATCCTTAAATTTTTTTCCCCCCAGCCTTTAAACCACCACGCTGGAAAAGTTGTGTCATGTTTTTATAACCTCTTCTGGAGGTATAAAATATAAGACTTTCCTTGAAGTCGTAAATTTTCAACTTTACCAACCAATCAAGCTGGCTAAGGACAGGGGAGAATTTTCAGACTGGAGTGATGATGCTGCTGCAAAAGTCCCAGAGCTATTCCAGGCAGGCTCAGTCTATGCCCCCATAAATTTCAACTCAAGTGTGTTGTCAGCAGCTCATCTGACAGTTACATTCTCCTCTTTCCCAAACTTAGAGGGGGCTAGGTTGCAAAGCATAGCCGAGAGAAGATTGCTGTTGAGAAATTAGTCTAGTAGCGAAGTTTTTCTTAAACTTACCAACTCTTTGTTTTGAAGGTTACTTTGCAAATGCGAACCCTGACATTTACCAAAGGAATAAATTTTCTTCATTTTATATGTTTTATTTTTATGGCCTTAATACCTCCTTCGCTTTTTCATAATGTTTCTGTAGTTATGATTGATTGATCGTTGTTTGGCTTGATGCTATTATATATTTACTACTCAGAATCCGTAGTTTTCACCTATCAATTTCCCTCCTTCTTTCCTTTATATTTTTTTTACAATTTAATACATGGATATGTATGGGATGCAGTGGCTCAGTGGCTAAGACGCTGAGCCTGTGAATCAGAAGGTCAGCATTCAGTGGTTCAAATCCCTAATGCCGTGTAAAGGAATGAGCTCCCGTTACTTGTCCCAGCTTCTGCCAACCTAGCAGTTTGAAAGCACATAAAAAATGCAAGTAGAAAAATAGGAACCATCTGTGGTGGGAAGCTAACAGCATTCCATGTATCTTCGGCATTTAGTCTTGCTGGCTACATGACCATAGAGACGTCTTCGGACAGTGCTGGCTCTTCGGCTTAGAAACGGGGATGAGAACCGTCCGCTAGAGCCGGAAACGACTAGGACTCATAGAGGGACGTGCAGTCAGGGGAGGCAGGGGAGGCAGAACCTCACCGCTGTCATCATGAAAAGAAAAAAAAATGTAAAAGGAAAAAGGCTGAGCTAGTTGCTGCCAGTGGCACCATGGCTGACTCTACTTAGTGCTTAACTGTTTAAAAAAGCCTCTAAAAAAGTGCCCTCTACAGGAGACAGCAGGAGAACGATGTGCCTTATCTACTCTGGTGTTTTATGATCACTCGATCAGAGTTAAGCAAGGGTTAAAAGCCGAAAAATTCCTGACGTAGATGAGGCACATCATTCTCTTGCCTCCTCTTGTAGAAAGTGCTTTTTAAGAGGTTTTTTTAAACAGCTAAGCACTAAGCAGAGTCATCCATGGTGACTCTGGCAGCAACTAGCTCAGCCTGACCTCAGCTCTTGCCTTTTTCCTTTTACATGTTTTTTCATGATGGCAGGCAAGAGCAGAATTGAAATCCTCTCTGAAACTGCTGGAAAAGGTACGTTTGGGTCGGAGGGTGGGGGAGGAATTCAAACTTCATCCTCCTGGTGCAACTTTGTGTGTGTGTGTGTGTGTGTGTATTTGAGAGAGGGGGGAGGGAGCATATTGAGACAGTTCTTTAGTTTATGCGCTATGTAATACTCTAATACTATGTCTTTGGGTCTTCTGAAATTTTAATTATCCAATCATAAGCAAAAACAATGTTTTCAGTAGAATGAATTTCCACTTCTACTTACACCTGCCAGCCAAAATGGTGCTAGTGGTATTGCTAACATGGGCTGAGGAGGAAAACCTAAATTTTCTGAATCCTGGTGCAACTTTGTGTGTGTATGTGTGTTTGAGAGAGGGGGGAGGGAGTGAGAGAGGGAGGAAGGAAGGAGGGGAAGGGAGAAGAAAAAGAAAGAAGGAAACTTATTTAGCAAAGGAGAAAAACAAATGCTGTCACTTTAAATCGGAACTGAGCATACCTGGCTATGGAATTCTGGGAGTTGAAGTCCACAAGTCTAAAAAAATTGCTGCCTCACCAGCCATAAACCTCACCGCACGTCACTGGACTCATATTCAGGGGAACCTTTAGCTTTACCCAAGTTTGAATATTGATTAAAAAGTGAGAGAAAGAGGTAATCCAGCACTTAAAAGTAACAGAGGTAGAGGGATTCCCTAAGATTTTGTTTTCAAATGTTCCTAAATTTCTATCTATTCTATCAATTGAGGAGTGCCCAAAAATTATGTTGATGCTATTCCTCCTGCTCCTATACCTTCTATAGTCTTCTCTTCTTGTTCTGAAAAAGACAAGCATAAATTTCTAATTTACCTGCTAGAGTTTGTTTTTGTTACTAGATTATCCTGTCTTTATTACTTTATAAGTAACTCAAAGTGACAAATATACCTAATAAAGAGCAATGGTGGCATAGTGGTTAGAATGCAGTACTGCAGGCTACTTCTGTTGACTGTCTGAAATTTGGCGGTTCGAATCTCAACAGACTCAAGGTTGACTCAGCCTTCCATCCTTCCAAGGTTGGGAAAATGAGGAGTCAAAATTGTTGGGGACAATAGGCTGACTCTGTAAAACGCTTAGAGAGATCTGTAAAGCACTGTGAATCAGTATATAAGTCTAAGTGCTATTGCTAATACTCCCCTCTCCTCCTTTTTTCTCCTCAACAACAATCCTGTGAGATGGGCTGGGTTGAGATACTGTGTTTGACTGATTATAATGTCTAACTAGGATTCACAGTCTCCGTCCAGGTCTGTACTTTAACCACTATAGCAAATTGTCTCTGTTGACTTAATACTGGGAAAGCAGAGACATTGCAGATCATTGTGCAATGGAGCATACATGGTGCAAAATAAAATTCACATGCTTCGTCTCTTTTGGAATCACAGTGCTTCTCAGAACCATCATTTCACTTTCAGGAACACCCCATACATTTTTCTTCTCTTTCATTTTTTCCAAATGCATTTTCCTCCTTTTTCTCCAGGAGTGAAAATGATTGACATAAAGTACTTTCAACACAGCACTAGATCTAAGCACTACTGGAAAAAAAAACCCCTGGTAGAGCAGAAGCAGCAAGTTCTCAGTTTGCAAAAACAGCATGATAAATGTGATAGCTATACCATGTTAAGCAGGAGTGTCAAACTCGATTTCACTGAGGGCCACATTTGACCTGGGCATGGCCAGGGTGGGCATGGCCAGCTCGATGTCACTTGTGTCATTTTTGGCCATCTGGCAGTGAAAATGGAGCTTGGGGGTGGGGGCTCACACAGCCCTCCCAAACTCCGTTTTTCACTGGCAGAGCACTGAAGGAGGCCATCGTAGCTGAACAATCAGGCCTGGGGGTGCCATGCACTGCCACCTGAGCTCTGTTTTCACTTGTGTCGGGGGTGCCTGTGGTGGACTGAGTGTTGCCAGTGAAAACGGAGCTCCGGAGGGCCACACTGGCAGAGTCACTGCAGACCAGTTGTTCACTGTTTCCAAGACGGCCCCGTGGGCAAGATCTAAGCACCCCGCATGCTGGATCTGGCCTGCATTCCTTGAGCTTGACACCCCTGATGTTGAGAAAGCCATTTGGAAAGATTTGCCATTTGTTATTATTATTGGATGCTCTTCTTTAGAGCATCATGCCTGAAACAACAACAACAAAAACAACCACCAAAAAACCTTGTTTTGGCAAACTCTTCCTGACTTGAAGGGGATGTCAACGTCTTAACAAGAGAAGCTGCAGCTGCCATTATAAATTTTCTAGGCTCATTTTCCACAGCTAATTATGCTGCTCTGCTAGTTCAGCTGATTATCCTCAACGTTCTTTGTGTCCTACGGGATGCATTTTCTGCTGCTCAATCAGCTGGGTCTCTCCCCACCCACCCCCAGTCCATGAATGCAGTGAATCAACATGAGTGTGTCACACACACTTTTTTCAGTCTATTGCAGGAGTGTCAAACTTGCATCGTCAAGGGGTCATTGTGTGACGTATCACAACTTTATCCCCTTCGCTAAACCAGGTGTGGGTATGGCCAGCCTGTGCACATCCAGCTGGTGGCCCTGGTCTATTGTAATGTTGACCTAGAAAACTGAATTTAAAAAAGAATAGATCTAGAGATATTGAGCAACAGAAGGCACCTGTGGAGTTTTCTGGAGAAGATCTCCTGACTTCGATGCAACTTGATTGTGTTGGGATTGCAAAATCTCCAGCCAGATATCCCTGGCATCTTGTGATTGCAATTCTAGTGGGCAGAATTGTAGCAGTTGACAAACTGTGATAACTCTCCTGGACACTTACCCAGATGCCTCTCCAGATGTTAGCTCAAAAGAGAATGAATCAGTTATGATCAGGTCTGGAGGGGAGTTGGTCAATGGCTCTAGCAGCTGTCTAAGAGGGGTTTGGTTGAAGCAGAGCTGCAGCAGGACAGTCCTGAGGCTTCAGGTGGGGAAAGCATGCAGCTGTCAGCCAGTCAGTGATGAGGAAGTGGAACTGCCTTCTGCCCCTGATGCAAGAACACAAGGGCAGAGAAAAGGCAGGAGCAGTGAAGGTCAGCCCTATTACTTGTGAGGAGGCAGCTTCACCCTTCTTGTTGAGCTGCACTGGATATTGGCTATTTAGCACAACAGACAGATGGAGACAATACTTGGAACAAGGCGTTCATTTCCTAGCTGTGTGTTTCCTGGTCATTGTGATTCCTGCCTTGCTTTGGATTGACAATGCACCTTGACTTGGATCATGCCTTGGAAACTCGGGACTCTTCTTCCTTCGTGAAACCTCTTGTATTGTGGATTTAATGTTGCCTGGTGGGTTTATCTTGATTGGAAAATTTTCAAGTGCCTTATGGACCTATTGGCCATGACTATGTGGACTAGCATTGGATTGTTTTTGGCTGAACTTAATTGGGATGGTTCTCGGTTTTGGGTGAAGGGAATTGCTAGGGAATATTAATAAACCCACTAAACCACTGTTGCATATGTGAGCCCATGGTTGGGTTTCCATGAGAGGATGCTAACTGAAGGGTCTATGACAGTGATGGCTAACTGTTTGTGTCACCATGTGCTGACCTACACGCTGGAAATGTCACGCAGAACTATCCCATGTGGAACATGTGGCCTTGCTGGAGTTTGTGCATGCGGGAGTGCCGAAACCAGGAAAAGCAGCATTCCAATGCACATGCATGTGCCAGCACCCAAACTTACGGTTTCTGGCACAGGTACGCACCTGATAAATAGCTGGCTGTTACACATGCATGTGATGGAAATCCAGATGTTTGGATGCCAGTGCACGCATGCACACTGGAATGCTACTCTTCCAGGTTTTGGAGCTCCTGCGTGCGCGAAGACCAGCTGGCTGGCATGCATGCGTGCACAGGGACTTGGAAGAGGAGCCAGTGAGGCCGCATATCCCAGGCAAAATGGCTCTGTGTGCCACTTCCAGCATGTGTGCCATAGGTTCACCGACATGGATCTATGACTTCTCTTAATAGATGTATTCTTAAATCTTCATTCAGACTCAGAATTCGATCCCATCATCACCTTAACTCTTAGTTATTTCATTTCATGTAGGTAGCCACATACGTGATTCTGGGAGGATCACAAATCAGAACATTAAAGACCCATGTGTATTAATGAATTCAAATAATTAAATTGTTACTTTGAAGATACTCTCCTTGGGCTATTTAATATAGTCCAAGAAATTAATGTAGTTAGGCATTAGAGCCCTTGTTTTATATGGTGGCATTGCCCAGGAGAACTGAATTATGGAGTTGAATTAAAGACAGAACAAAGAAAATCTATTGTGCTAATTTCCCAAGGAAATAGCACAATAGGTCTGAACCTGGGATGGCTTTGCTAAAGGAAAGGTATCCAGAATTGTTACACCAACCTTGGATGCAATACTGCAACCATCCCATGGAAAGTATCTATGGAGATTCTCAACCATCCAGTTCATGGCTGTCCCAAAGGTGCTTTTTCCAAAAGGCAATAGGACTTTCTTTCCATGAGCTTATCAATCAGAAAGGTCAGCAGTGTGGCGGTTCGAATCCCTAGCACCACATAACAGATTGAGCTCCCGTTACTTGTCCCAGCTTCTGCCAACCTAGCAGTTTGAAAGCATGTAAAAATGCAAGTAGAAAAATAGGGACCAACTTTGGTGGGAAGGTAACAGCGTTCAGTACACCTTCAGCATTTAGTCATGCCAGCCTCATGACTACGGAGATGTCTTCAGACAGCACTGGCTTTTTGGCTTTGAAACGGAGATGAGTACCGCCCCCCTAGAGTCAGGAATGACTAGCACATATGTGCAAGGGGAACCTTTACTTTTACCTTTAATCATCCAATTCATGGCTGTCCAAAAGGTACTTTTTCCAAAAGGCAACTGGACTTTCTTTTCTTTTTTCTTTTTGAAGATGTTTTGTTTCTCACCCTAGAAGCTTCTCCAATTCATCCCATGGAAAAAATGTATGGTTTAGTGCTTGGCATAGACAGGAAGATTTTTTTAAAAAAATACAATTTGATCCCCTGGGAAATTTGCTGCTGATTAGAGTTAAACACAGAATGATCCAGAATAAGAAAATTTCCGTTGCTTAAGCAGGAAGACTAGATACAATCTTTAGCTCAAACTGGAGAGAAAGCATTCTACCCCAGACGTTCTAAACTTTTCATTATAAGTTATTTTGATTTAATCAAGGAAATTGCATGCAATTTAGTTAGGGATTTAGGGAAAACCCATCATGCTACAATTCAGTGAATGTCTGCTTGGATACATCATTATTTATCACACATGCAAGAGTTGATTCCATCTGTCTAAACTTGCATGCAATGCCATCCTAACAGATGACATCAACAATATGAGACATGCAGCTGAGTGACTCATTTTGATGAGCACTTTAATCATAATATGGTTGGTTTCCATTTAGGGAGAAAGGGACACATCTCATTAGCAAGGACCCCATGCCCAATACAAGTCAGTGTACTTACATTTAAAAAGCTCCAGTGCTTTATTTAAGGGATTTCCCCTTCTGATTGATTAGTTCACTTACTCTGTTCCACCAGTGGAGAATTATTAAGTGAACCCAGAAAATCAGCAGAGTCAGCAAATTGGAACAGTAGCTTGATTAGAAACGGATGGTTACGCGCCTGAGGCTCTTCGCGATAAGAGAATGAGTTGGAAAGTGATGGCTTGTCTTACAGCAATAGCTGGAAAGGGAATAGGGTATTTTTTTTTAATGCAACGCATCATTCATATTAAATGGGAAAAGTCAAAAGTTCCTGTTGACTTTCTACATTTTTTAGGGTGTATTATCGAAGGCTAAAATATACGATGAACAGTTGCAGGAACTGGGCACGGCTAGTCTAGTGAAGAGAAGGAAGGACCAGGGGAGACATGATAGAAAGGTTCCAGTATTTGAGGGGCTGCCATAGAGAGGAGGGGTTCAAGCTATTTTCCAAGGCACTTGGAGACCAGACAAGGAATAATGGATGGAAACAGATCAAGGAGAGATTCAACCTAGAAATGAGGAACTTTCTGACAGTGAGAACAATCAACCAACGGAGCAGAAGTTGCCTTCAGAAGTTGTGGCAGCTTCATCACTGGAGGCTTTCAAGAAGAGATTGGACTGCCATTTGTCAGGAATGGTGTAGGGTCTTCTGCTTGGGTGGGGGATTGGACTAGATGACCTACAAGGTCCCTTCTGATTCTGTTAATCTATTAAAAACCTGTTAGAGGCTGTAGTATACAGGGCCCAAAATTTCTGTTGCTGAGTGAAACATTTGTTAAGTGAATTTTGTCCCATCTTATGACTTTTCCTGCCACATTGCTTAA
This sequence comes from Thamnophis elegans, assembly GCF_009769535.1. Lineage (NCBI taxonomy): Eukaryota > Metazoa > Chordata > Lepidosauria > Squamata > Natricidae > Thamnophis > Thamnophis elegans. The sequence continues at coordinate 136,677,828 of NC_045543.1, read as the reverse complement.
GCGAATCTTTGCCATTGTTAGGTTAGTAACATGGTCGTTACATGAAACTGGCTTCCCCCTTGGCTTTGCTTGTCCGAAGGTCACAAAAGATGGTACATATGACCTGGGACACTGCAACCGTCATAAATCCAAGCCTTTGGCCAAGAGCCGAATTTTGCTCACATGACTATGGGGATGCTGTAACAGTCCTATGTGTGAAAGATGATCATCAGTCACTTTTTCCATTGTGCCATTGTAACTATGAATGATCACTAAATGAACTTTTGTAAATCGGGGACTATCTGTACCAGATTGATTTTGCTAGCAATTGCATGTGAAAATAGCACTTGTGACTTCTGAAAAGCAAAGTCAATGGGGGAAACCAGAGTCACTCTACAACCACGTTACTACCTTAACAATTCAATGATTCACTTAACAACTGTGACAAGAAAGGTTGTAAAATGAGGCAAAACTCATTTAATACCCTGTTTCCCTGAAAATAAGACTTCCACGCATAATAAGCCCAATCGAGTTTTTGAGTGCATGCGCTAAAATAAACACTCCCCCCAAAATATTGCAACACAGCAGCAGCCATGAGGTGACGAGGCTCGCCACCTCCTGCTCCTCAAAAACAATAAGACTTCCCCAAAACATAAGGCCAAGTGCTTATTTCAGGGGTCAAAAGAAAATAAGACTCTGTCTTATTTTGGGGAAAACACGGTATAAATTCTGGAAAGCTCCTGGCTTGGAAAAAGATTGTGTTAGTTCCTGTTTTAAGGCCAAGCACTTATTTTGGGGGTCTTATTTTCAGGGAAACATGGTACATGTCTTGCTTAGTGGCATAAATTTTGGGGCTCAATTGTGGTCATAATTCAAGGACTACCTGTATTACGTCTCTGAACATAGAACATTTTGCGACTGTCACAAATTAGTTTATAACATTTTAAAATGTAAAGTAAAAGAGGGGGAAAGGATCCCATTGGAAAAACAGATAGAGGAAGGGGGCAGGAGAAATATATTTCTCAAGTGTTCTCAATGTGAAATGATTTCTCAGAAAAGCTCCAGGCTCCAAATAGAAAATTAAAGTTCATCACTAGATCCAGCCCTTAACCTTTAACCATAATAATTGACTTTGGGTATTATACTTAAGTGATTATACCATTATGATTGTTTGTGTACCTAGTAACAGAGCTGGAAAATAGGACTTTGATAGCCAAAGAATCAAATTAAAACAATTAATTTTTACAGGTATTTTTTCTACAGTTTTTATAATTGAGGCTATGAAGAAGTGGTCTTCGTATATTAGTTACATTCAATTTCACCCTTAATTTATCCATTTAGTAATTGATAACCTGGTGTTCCCCAGGTATTTATTTATAGGGGGGAAATATCCGGACCAAGAGTAATTTCTAATGTTGGATTTTCGCCCTTACCAAAGGGAGCCTCCTTGTGGAGTACTTGAAACCATTACCATGACAACTCCACTGCGCTGTACAGTAGAAGCCATTTTATGGCACAACTGGCTGTATCTTAACAGAACACACAGACTGAGGGATGTTAGGGGTGTCTTACCCCCACTATATTTGTTTCCAGAGAGTAAGTCATCTGTGTACCAAGTTTGGTTGAAATTGTTCAAGGAGTTCCAGATTTATGCTGAAACATACACACAGACGTGTGTGTGTGTGTGTGTGTGTGTGTGTGTGTGTGTGTGTGTGTGTGTGTGTAGATTTGATATGTTTCTTCAGCATTCGTAAAAAGTGTTTTTTTTTAATGCAAATAGGAACAGGGTTCCAATTTGGCTGGCATAATCTATGTTGAATAATGTTCCAAGTCTATTATCACCCTAGATAGAAATTCCCCCCAATGTCTGGGGCAGAGAAATTTGATGGATAATATCTCTGACTTTCTGCATAGGAAGAAGAAATCTATCACCTACAGGTAGTTCTTGATTTACAATTACAATTGGGACCAGAATTTCTGTGGCCGAGAAAGGCAACAGTAAATATTGTACGATCTTTTTCCCCAGGTTGTTAAGTGAATTACTGCAGTTGTTAAGTGAATCATGTGGTCATTAAGTGAATCTGGCTTCTCTACTTGAATTTGCTGGTTGCCAAATGCTCTAATTTTGATCACATGGCCATGGGCACATGGAATGCTGTTACCTTCCCACCAAAGGTGCTTCCTATTTTTCTACTTGCATTTTAACATGCTTTTGAACTGTTAGGTTGGCCGAGCCACCGCGTCACAAACTCTGTACTCTGTTGTTCTCTGATAGTACAGTCTTATAGTAGAGCCTTGACTGAGTTGAGTAGAGACAAAAAATCAAACAAACAGAAATTCTGTTTTCATGTTTGTGCAAATTCTTGTCTAAAAGTTATACCTGCTGAGTAAATAGCATGAAACAGAGTCACTGTGATATTGGAATCAAATACTTATAGCAAATAGAAAAGTTCTTAACACCGCCTTAAAAGAGCCACCTCTTTTCAGACTAATTTTGCAAGGGGCATATGATCTATTCCTTTGATTATCCATCTCCCCCCACCAAAACATACCAATATTCCATTCTTTGAGTTGTCCAGAAAACACATTCAGAAGTGTCAGAAAATTCTGATCAACTATTCAAAAATTATGAGGATGTTCTCACTCTATTGAAAATGCTGGGGGCTAACACTTACTATAGAGTTGTACCTTAAATAGACACAACTTTCCAACAAGGGTTAGCCCCCAACATTTTAGTGTTTGCAAATGCCTCTTATGATGCCTATGGAACATGATATCTCATAGAGCAGTTGATATTTTTACATTTATTATTGTTAGAAATGTGAGGACTATAGCATAGTATGAAAATATATTACAGCTTTCCATTATTCACAATATATCCATGTCTGAATCTTAATAGAGAAAAAGTGATATCAGAAGGGACCAATTTTATCCCATCATCACTTGCATTATGAAGCAAATGTTGAGAGAGAGGGGGGAGAGAAAGAGGGAGGGGGGAGAGGAGGAGGTGGTGGTGGTGGAAAGGAAAGGAAGATAAAAGGAGAAAGGGGTAGGGAAGATAAAAGAAGGAGGAAAGAGAAGGGAAGGAAGGGAAGATAAAAGGAGGGAAGAGAAGGAAAGGAAAAGGGAAAAAATAAAATAAAAGATGGGGTAAAGGAAGGAAAAGGAAAGGAAGATAAAAGAAGGAGGAAGGAGAAGGAAAGGAAGATAAAAGAAGGAACAAAGGGTAGGGTAGAAAAGTTAAAAGAAGGAGGGAAGAGAAGGAAAGGAAAAGAAAAGATGGGGGAAAGAAAGAAAAGGAAGATAAAAGGAGGGAAGAGAAAGATAAAAGAAGGAGGAAGGAGAAGGAAAGGAAGATAAAAAAGGCATGAAGGGTAGGGTAGAGAAGTTAAAGAAGGAGGGAAGAGAAGGGAAGGAAAGGAAAGAAAAGGAAGAAAGAGCTTGCTGTTGATACAGATTGTTTCTGATCTAAATTAGGGACATATTTTTTAAGTAAACAAGGAGGAACTGTATGCTATAGTGATTAATGTGACCTAAAATTTGAACTTTGAGGAATGTAAAAAATATGAAACGTATACATGTGGGAGAAGGGCTCATGAGGTCATTTATTTATTAAATGAAATTATATAATGCTTTTAATTATATATATATTTTCAATCCCAAAATAATGCACACTGAAATCTTCTCCAAAAATGAATAAAAAATAACCAAATGGATTTAAACCAGTCTGAACCATAGTGAAATAATTTCCATGAATAGTTGAATGACCAGGATCTGCACCTCGTTATTTATTTATTTATAATAAATATAATAAAAATGTAATGTAATAAAAAAATTACAAATGTAATAAAAAGGCAACAGTAAAAAATATTGGGTTTCTGTCTGGATGGTCTCTTGTGACGAGCCGAAGACAGAGAGTGGAAGTGTGACCTTCCTCCCATATTTGGGCATACCAAGGGTTGTGACTTTAAAATATATACCTTTCACCCTGGCCTCGCTGATAAGGAGTCGAGCCCTGTAGCTCAATGGTTAACACATCTGCCTTAGAGGCAATAGAGCACAGGTTCGATTCCCAGTAAGGGTGTGGCTAGCTGATGAGAGCTAAATAGCTTGAAATAGATCTATACTAGTCTCCCTTTATTTATTTATCAGCATAAATATAACATATATATATAGTGTCACAACCCCTGGTATGCCCCAATTATGGGAAGAAGCTAACTGCTTCCATTCTCTGTCCATCGGCTCATCACAAGAGACCATCCAGGCAGAAACCCAATATTTTTACTCTTGCCTTTGTTACATTTGTGTTGTATTTGTGCCTTTATTTATTTATCAGCACAAATACAACACACACACACACACACACACACACACATTTTTTGCCCCCCCCCCCCCGAGCCTCTGCGTGTGCCCTGCACTTACATGTATACAAGCAGGCCACGTGGGGACTCCTGGGAGGGTAGGGATGGGCGGGGCCAGCCAGGAGTGGGATTTGGGGGGGTTCTCTGAACGGCACAGAATCTTAGCTAGAGGTTCTCTCAATTCCCTGCGAACCCCCAGCAGCCCATCCCTGGATATATTCTCCCAGAACAGAGGAATGTATAACTATTTCATACCATGAGGTATCCAAAACAGTATTTAAAGTCCTACTGAGACTATGAGCAAATTGCAAGGTATGTGTATGTCTGCATTGACTGCAGTTTGCAAATCATGGTTTATTTTAAACTCAGACTAGGACAGTGATGGCTAATCTTTTTGTTTCTACAAAAGGAACGTGCACACCCATAAGGAAATGTGTGGGTGACCTCCCCCCCCTGCATGCCCAGCCCCCATGTGTGACTCCCCCATGTGTGCCCTTCACCCATGCATGCACATTCAACTCTTGCATGCACCCTGCTCCCTGCGCATGTGTATGACCCCCTGTGGTCCCTCACCCCCACATGGACGCTCGACTCCTGCACGTGAACCCCACCCCCTGCATCACATGCATCTCCTGTACACGCCTCACCCCCATGCATGCCTGACAGAAACTGAAAACCAGTTTGGCCAGCAGGAGGCACATACACATGCACGGTGCAGCTGAGCTGGAGTGACAGCTCTCGTGCCCGCAGAGAGGGTTCTGCGTGCTACCTGGGTCATGTGTGCCATAGGTTCACCACATGTAGTGGGTTCTGGATCCCATTCCAACCCATACAGTTGGAACGGACCTGGCGTCGCTACATGGACATGTGAAGCATGTGCATACATGCGCACAGTGCGCACTTGCATCGTACCTGCCAGCAATTCTTCCACAATTCTCCATGACGTTCCAGCTGCTCGCCGGATCATCGCGCAGGCAATGTATGCGCCATGCACATGCACGGAAGCGCCAAAAGCTTTAAAGGACAGGTAAGGAGTTCAGGCGGGCTGGTGGGCCCTCCGGAGCACCGTACTGGAACGGTATATGGTGCTCCGGGCAGGCTCCGGTACACCTATACCGGGATGTACCTCCTGCAACCCACCACTGATTCACCATCACGGGACTAGGATATCCTAACTAGCTGAAGCAGACACCTTAAGTAATGCATGATTTTTTCATTAAAATATATAGTTATAGATTACCGGAATCAGGCCGGGAGAAATGTTTCTGCCTGTTACTTGCGTTTCTGTTCTGAAAATGAAGAAATGAAGGACTTCCTGGGTTATGTTATGGCTTCCCTAAGCCAATCGTTGCTGGAAATAAAGTTCTTCAGGATATTTGGGGGGGGGGGGGAATAAAGATGGATTATGTGCTTAGCCTTTTTTTTAAAAAAAACACCTAATTTGGTGAGCTGTAGAATTGCCCTTAATTTACGTTCAGTTCCAGACAGTGAGGATTTACAAGTTGCCTCAAGCTAGTTGAAGAGTGTTGAGAAGTCGGCTTTATATTGTGAAAACTCATCTGTTTGCTTGTTCCATCAAGCATTTCACTGTTTCAAATCAAACAGCAACAATCTAAAACTGGTAGTTATGTTTCATTTTATGAGTCACAGGAGGCAAACATGTGTTTTGCTGCAGGGTGGGGGGGTGGGGGGAGGCTAGTATTTCTTTGGAAATTAATGATGTAAGCACGTCTTTAAAGTTCCATAGTTGACACTGATCCTCAGAGAGTAACAGAATAAGAGAGTTGGAAGGGTTCTTGGAGGTCTTCTAGTCCAACCCCCTGCTCAAGCAGGAAACACTATACAATTTTAGAGAAATGGTTGCCCATTCTCTTCTTAAAATCTTCCACTGATGGAGCACCTACAATCTTTGGAGACAGGAAGTTCTAGGTTGCTTCCTTCCTTGATTAGTTTCCACCCATTGCTTCTGGTTCTGTCCTCAGGTGCTTTGGAGAATAGCTTGACTCCCTCTTCTTTGTAGCAACCCAAGAGATATTAGAACCCTGCTATCATGTCTCCCCTAGTCCTTCTTTTCATTAAACTAGACTCACTTAACGACAGAAATTTTCTGCTCAATTGTGTTCATAAGTCGAGGAGTACCTGTACTTGGTAAAACCACTACCTCCCAGAAGACTTGCTAGTTAATTCTATAAGTGTAAACCGTGAATGCTTCAAAGCAATGTTTGTACAGTTCTCCAATAAAAATACCATTTTGTAAGTCATAAAACATTTGTACACACTCATACATGCACAGTCATCCAGAAATGCCTTGCTTTAAGATAGGATTTGTATGCCAATGTATTTGTGGTGTAATACTCTAACTCTAGCTGGCTTTAAAAAGTATTTTACAGCACAAGGTGTTATCCCTAATCTTGGCCCAGATTCATTAAAGTAATGAAGCATATGTTTTTGTCTTGTACTTAAACATCTAATTAAGTGCTCTAATGAATTTGATTCTGTAATATTGAGGGTTTTCCCCAGTTTTATTGGAAGACTTACAGTTTTGTTTTGTTTTATAGCTAAAACCATTTTTTTCCCAGTGTTTCTTTGAACGTTTAATTAAAAATCAGGTTACCCTCATCCCTTTCCAGTTACAATAATCCAGCCTTAATTTACTTCCAATCTGCCTTTATTTTCATGTTTGATTATTACTTGTGTTGCTTCCTCCAGAATCGTGTTAGCTCTTTTTTGTGTGTGTGTGTGTGTGCGTGTCTAAAAATAGTTGAATCATGGCTTGCTCAGTTAAACTCGGTGTGCGAATTTCTGAAAGTGGAATCTCAGATGCTGATACAATGATTTGCACGCTTGCATACTCTGGGTTGCATCTAAAGCATGAGTGTCCAGCCTTTTGGCTTTCCTGGGCTGCATTGAGTACAAGAGGTCCTTGACTTACAACAGTTCGTTTAGTGACTGCTTGAAGTTACAACAGCACTGAAAAAAGTGACTTTTTCACACTTACAACCGTTGCAGCATCCTGATGGTTGCATAATCAAAATCCAGGTGCTTGGCAACTGACTCATATTTATGACGGTTGCAGTGTCCCGGGGTCATGTGATCACCTTTTGTGACCTTCTGGCATGCAAAGTCAATGGGGAAACCAGTTTCACTTAACGACTGTGCTATTAACAACAGCAGTCATTCATGTAACAACTGTGGAAAGAAATGCAGCAAAACTCACTTAACCAAGGTCTCACTTAGCAATAGAAATTTTGGGCTCAATTGTGGTCGTAAGTCAAGGACTACCTGTAAAGAGGAGTTGTCTTGGGCCACCTAAAAAAATATGTCATACAATTTTATACTATAAAATTACATAATGATGTTAAAGCTTTACAATCAGGTGGGATTGTGTGGTTAGCTGTCCAGGGCCACACGCAGCCCATGAACTATAGGTCAGATGTGCCTGTATTGCTATTTTTAGTCTTCTACTTAGCATACAAAATACAGAAAAACGGAGTTAGAAGGGACCTTGGAGGTCTTCTAGTCGAACACCCTGTTCAGGCAAGAAAAAGTATACCCTTTCAAACAAATGGTTGTCTAATCTCTTCTTAAAAAGAAAAAAAAGAAAAAAAAGGGATGCAGTCTGCAAATATCTGTAAGCATAACTGATCGGTTTTCATGGACATTCTGTCGGAGCTGGGTTTTATTTCAACAAGTCAAAACTCCTGGAGCACATCACTTGAATAGAATAGAATAGAATGGAATAGAATAACAGAATTGGAAGGGACCTTGGAGGTCTTCTAGTCCAACCTCCTGCCTAGGTAGGAAACCCTACACCACTTCAGACAAATGGTTATCCAACCTCTTCTTAAAAACTTCCAGTGTTGGAGCATTCACAACTTCTGGAGGCAAGTCGTTCCACTGATTAATTGGAAATTTCTCTTTAGCTCTAGTTTGGTCCTCTGCTTGATCAGTTTCCATCTGTTGCTTCTTGTCCTGCCTTCAGGTGCCTTGGAGAATAGCTTGACTCCCGCTTCTTTGGGGCATCCCCTGAGATATCAGAACCCTGCTATCATGTCACCCCTAGTTTCATTAAAATATATATCCCCAATTCCAGCAACCATTGTTCATCTGTTTTAGCCTCCAGTCCCCTAATCATCTTTGCTGCTCCTCTCTGCACTCTTTTCTAGAGTGTCAGCATCTTTTTTATAATATAGTGACCAAAACTGGGTGCAGTTTTCCAAGTGTGGTTTTACCACAGCATTATAAAGCAGTATGAACATGTCACATGATCTTGATTCTTAAATGGAAAATCCCTAAAATGAAAAGAAACAACAAACATGCTGTTTGCAGAGATCAGGAGATTATACGTACGTACGTATGTATGTATGTATGTATGTATGTATGTATGTATGTATGTATGTATTTGTGTGTGTGTGTGTGTGTGTGTGTGTGCGTGTGTGTGTGTATTTAAAGTCACAACCCCTGGTATGCCCAAATATGGGAGGAAGTTTACTGCTTCCATTCTCTGTCTATCGGCTTGTCACACATCTGCCTAAAATGCAATACGGCACAGGTTCTAATCCCAGTAAGGGTATGGCTAATCCCAGTAAGGGTATGGCTAGCTGATGAGAGCTAAATAGCTTGAAATAGATCTATACTAGTCTCCCTTTATTTATTTATCAGCACAAATAAAAAAACACACAGAGACATACATATATATATGTATGTATGTATGTATGTATGTATGTATGTATGTATATACACATACACACACATACATACATACATATATATACATACGTATACACACACATACATATATGTATATACACATACATACATACATACATACATATATATACATATAATATTACATTACATTACATTACATTACAATACTATACTATACTATACTATACTATACTATACTATACTATACTATACTATACTATACTATATTATATTAATGTATTTGATTTCTACAGCTGCCCATCTCAGCAAACGACTCTGAGCAGCTCACAATTGAAAAAAATATACATTACAATTAAGAGTCTTGAAAACATTTTAAAACCATAAAAACAGTAAAAAAAAAGCATTAAAACGATACAAATTTAAAACATAGATTTTGTTTTGATTTTGTCTAATTAAATATCTTACTTTGTTTCAGGGAAATAATTTTACAGGAGATTGTGAGAAGAATATCTTCTTCTTTCACTTTTTTTAGTACTACAGCCGCTGAAGCGAGTTACTCCTGAGACCTACTCACTCTGGTCACTCACTTATTTGTTACTTCATCTTGTTTTACCCCACACATAAATCTTTCATTCCCTTGAGTTCAACTTCCACATTTTTCTCGACATGCTCAGCTGTCACTTCCATATAAACAGAGTGGGCATAAATGTACTATTTTACAAAGCCATGCTTCCTACCAGACTCACTGTGACCCACCATATTTTTCGGAGTATAAGATGGACCAAGATTTTGAAGAGGCAAATTGAAAAAAAAAGTTTTTGCACTCTGCAGACCTCCCAAAAATGGCCCGTTTTTCACAAAAATGCCCCCCTCTTTTTTTTTTTTTTTTTAAAAAAAAGGGCATGAATAGCCTTTAGGAGGCCTGTAGAGTGTTCCTGGGGGTGCGGCCACCCAAATTTAGCAAACAAAGGGCCCGTTTTTTGCAAAAACAGGCCCATTTATTGTCAAAAAAGGGTATGAATAGCCTTTAGGAGGTTTATAGAGTGTTCCTGAGGGCTGGGGGGGGGGCAAAGTTTTTTGCTCATTTCTGCCCTCCCCAGTCCCCAGGATCGTTCTGAAAGCTTCCTAGCTTTGCATGGCCATTTTGGTGAAGGGACGGGGTTTTGGGAGGCCAAAAATGCTGTATTCAGTATATAATACACACCCAGATTTTCAGCTTCTTTTTTGAGGGAAAAAGGTTCGTCTTATACTCCGAAAAATATGGTATCTATCACCATTTGCAAGCCTTCCCATTTCTTCATCCCTTTTTCTGTGTATGGAGCAAAACAGAATGGAATAACAGAAATGGAAGAGATTTTGGAAGTCTTTTAGTCCAGGGGCGTCAGACTCAAGGCCTGGGGGACAAATTCGGCCCATGGGGTGCTTACATATGGCCCATGGGGCCACCCTGGAAACAGTGAAGGACCAGCCCGCGGTGCGTCTGCCAGTGAAAATGGAGCTCAGGAGGACCACCTCAGCTCCATTTTTCCTTGCAGATGGTTGCAGGATGCCATCGCAACCAAAAATGGAGCTTGGGAGCCCGTTTCCACTGGCAAAGTGCTCAGGCTGGCACAGGCGCCACTGACAAGAGTGACATCATCAAGGTGGCCATATCCACCTTGGTCATGCCCCCCTACCTGCTGAGATCAAACACAACCCTGATGCAGCCCTCAATGAAATCAAATTTGACGCCCCTGTTCTAGTCCAACCCCCTGCTCAAGTAGGAGACCTATACCATTTCAGACAAGTGGCTCTACGGCAGGAGTGTCAAATTCACATTGTCACGATGGTATTACATGACATATCGGGACTCCCCCCCCCCCCTTTGCTAAACTGGGTGTGGTGTGGACATGGCCGTCACATGAACACATCCGGCCTATGGGCTGCGAGTTTGATACCCCTGCTCTACATTCTCTTCTTCAAAGCCTCCAGTGGTGGAGCACCCATAACTTCTGAAGGCAAGTTATTCCACTGGTTATTATTTATTTTCACTCTTAGGATTTTTTTCCCTTAGTTCCAGGTTATTCTCTCCATGATTAGTTTCCATCCATTTTTTCTTGTCTTGCCTTCTGGTACTTTGGGAAACAGGTTGACCCTCTCTTCTTTGTGGCAGCCCTTTAGATATTGGAATACTGCTGTCAGCGTTCCAAGTATCATGTAGAATTAAATCAGAGTCCAAGGCAAAACGATCCTTAAAGTTCCAATTTAATAAAGCAGACATCTTAGCACATCTGTGTTAATCCCAATTGTAAAGAGCTTCCTGGGATTCCACCCAGTTAAAAGTTCATGATCTTGTCCCCACACCCACAAATCCATCACATGGTCCAATCTTTTTCTTCCACGCTGTCATCTCCACCCAGCTGCTTCCGGTCAGGTGTAAAAGTGCAGAGACAAAAGATGACCTTGGTCTTCTAGAAAAGAATGACAACAACACATTCCACAATCCTACTCCTTTCTATTCCCCCCTCCCATCAACTATACTAATGAAACAGCATAATGAAATAAGAGAAAGTCTACTTTCTCTTTCTCTTATTCTAAATTCTATTCTTATTCTTATTCTAAATTCTAAAATGAATATAATTGCAGGCCTGACAACTGCTATCATGTCTCCCCTCGCCCTTCTTTTCACTGGACTAGACATACTCAATTTCTGCCACCGTTCTTCATATGTTTTAGCATGTTTCACATGTGTAGAGTAACTTCTGTCCAAATAGGGATGTGTAGTTCTTTGGCTCCAAGGAAGACAAGGTGTTTTTAGAGGGGAGCTGAATGTACTTGCTGTATAACTTAGCACTTTCTTGAAAACATCTTCCATTTTCTTGACATGGCAGCTCTGCCTATCTCCTCAATTCAAACAAGCACAAGTAAAGTCACAGCTTTGTTAAGACGATATCTGCAGGTGCAGGGACTGCAACTGCTGATTTCTCAAAAATCTTTTTTGATTCTGAGCCAAAAAGTTGTATATTGTTACTAACAAGACATGCACATTCATTGACGTGCCTGCATAATGTATACATTACTCATAAGCTATTCACTCTGTTTCCTTGTCAGACACAATGACCTTCGTCTTTGATACCATTAATTTTCATATCCGTATTCTTCGCTGAGCTATACAAGCTGTCTAACATTTGCTGCAAGTCATCCAGACTCTAAGCCAATCACACATAATTTGTATTCAAAGTCCTCCCTCCCCACCCACTCACACACTTGGTTGGAAACACTCACGGGTTTCCAACCAACATACCTCTTATGTCACCATAAGCATTCCTTATACATTTATCTGTACATTCATAAAACAAGCAAATATTTGATATACCTTTCTTACTCCATACTTAGCCCTAAACTATTCACGAACTGTTCACATTATGTTCATGCATTCCTTTTTTCTATTATTTGGCACTCTTATTGTACTCAGAAACGAATCTTCAGCTTCAGAGTCACACAAAGCTTCCCATTATTCAAGCCTGATACTTCATCGTACTTTTCTCAAACTCAAATGCGTTTATTTTTCAGTGATTTTACTGGAGAGTGTAAATGTGATCTGCCTACCTTCTGTCTGGCACAATGTTTTGCTGTACTTCTCATTATTCACTCAATGCAGTATCTTAACCCCTTTCAGTAAGGATATTGTTAAACAGCCATATTTAATCCCCCTGTAATGTTTTTTTTTTCCTTCTTCTTTGACCTTTCCCTTTATTTAGGAGAACAAGGACAGGATTCTTCCAATTTTAAGGCCCAAATCTACTTTCCGCCCACATTTTAAAGAATTCACATAGCCACTCCATATAGATATTTATTTTTATTTCATATTTCTATACCACTGAACTCCAGCTATACCATTGACGTCCGCAGCCTTGCCATATTTCATCATTCTCACAACCTTTTTCCCATAGAAAGTTTTTTATTTTCCATTTTCATAGCATATAATCACATGTATACTATTACATAGTCAATATCCTGTTGTATTATTAAATAATTACATCAATTCATCTTATCATCAATTACCAAAGGAAAAAAGAAAAGAAAAACCCAGTTATTGGCTCTTCTGCTACACCATATTTATACCTTATCCGACACTTTCTTCCCCTTCTCTCCTCCCCCTTTCTACATCCTGTCTTCCCTCCATCATTTTCTACTCTACTTCCCCTGCCTTTCTCCTTCTCCTCTCTCCCCTTACCACTCTTCCTTATACACCTCATCTTCCCCCTTCACCCTCTCTCATTCTCACAACCTTTATTACCATTTTTTCATCATGTTTTTTTCTTGAACATTGCCATTAATAGCATTTATTTCAATCCCACTCTATGACGTATCACTATCATTCTTATAGAGAACCTTAAAATACTGATCGTTAATGCTTCTAGTGAGGTGTGCTGAGTACCAAAAATGATGAGTAGCAAACAATCCCCCCCATAAGGAATAATATAATGAGTTACAAGGCAGCCGTTACCAAGGTCCAGCTTGTGCATTGAGTACCAAACAAACAATGAGTACTGGGACAACATTTTCACATCAAAATGCTTTGAGTACCAAATTCAATGAGTTTCAAAGCAGTTGAGTACTAAAGTACCACTGTATTGCTTCCAGCATTCCTGCACTTTCTTCTTTTCATCTCTTTAATTTTTAATTCCATTAACCCTAATGGAGGTGCCTTGTTTAGCCCTTTCCACCCAATATCCATTTTTTTTGGTTTCTTTCAAAATTGTCCTGCACCTTCTCCACCTCACTTAATCTTTAACAATCCCTGGTCTTCTATGCACATACAGGTACTCTGAATTATGGTTGTAAGCAGGGCCAGATTTCCCTATAGGCTAACTAGGCTTCAGCCTAGGGCCTCAAGATCAAGAGGGGCCTACATTCAAATTGTTAGCAAAATTAAAATTACACTATTCTAAAAACAGTGAACACTAAAACACTGAACCAAAAATAAGGAGAAATTCTACGCATATGACTAATAAACAAACATAAAAATGGATTGGTTAAGATCCTTCCAGCGCCTCGGCAGTTGGGGAGCCCGTCCACGTTCCCGGCACCGGTGGTCGGGCGAGAGGTGTGGCCGCTCCCAGTAGCCGCCCCGTTGACGCGGAGCCCACCAGTGGCCAGGCAGGTGAGGGCGAGGGGGCCGAGCTGGGCAGCTGAGCGCAGCAGGGGAGGCGGCTGGCCTCGCTGCCTTTGCCGCAGAGCAGAGCCGCCCTCCGTCGGGAGGCCAGCTATATATATTGATATATATTGATATATATCACAGTAATGATGTATTTTATTGTCTCTCATGTAATTTACAAACTTAAAAATGGGAGGTGAAAGGGCCTCATACATGGAATAGCCTAGGGCCTCTTTTCATCTAAATCCGGCCCTGGTTGTAAGTCATGCTGGTTGTTAAATGGACTACTATGTAGCCACACCTGACTTTATTACCTTTCATTAAGTGAATTTCTGTGATTGTTAATAGCAGTTAGACTTATATACCGCTTCATAGGGCTTTAAGCCCTCTCTAAGCGGTTTACAGAGTCAGCATATCGCCCCCAACAATCCGGGTCCTCATTTCACCCACCTCGGAAGGATGGAAGGCTGAGTCAACCTTGAGCCGGTGAGATTAGAACCGCTGAACTGCAGATAACAGTCAGCTGAAGTGGCCTGCAGTACTGCACTCTAACCACTGAGCCACCTCGGCTCACAAGCAAATACAGTGGTTGTTAAGTGAATCTATTGTCTACAATGGATCCCTGACAGATTGTGCCAGAAAGCAGAAGTACATGGCATTTTCTGGCAGAGAAATTAGTAAACCAATTTCGTTGTATTTATTTTGTACAATGACAATAAAGACTATACTAAACCACAGTCATGTGAAAAGTCTGTAGAGATTCTCAGTCATCCAGGTCATGGTTGCTCCAAAGATTCTTTTTTTTCAGGAGGCAACTGATTTTCTTATTCTTTCTTATGTTTCTTTTTCTTTTGAGGACATTTTGATTCTCATCCAAGAAGCTTCTTCAGCTCTGATAGGTTGTAAAGGATAAGAAGACCCAAATGTGCTTTTTCAAGAGGCAACTGGACTTCCTTGTTTTTCTTTTTCTTTTTTCTTTGAAGATGTTTGACTGAGAAGTCCAAAAAGCTTCTTCAGCTCTGACTAGATTGTTTGTTTGATTGATTGATTGAATTTACATTGCCACCTATTCGCCCATGGCAACTCAAGGCGGCTTACAGATGGCGGGGAATGGAAGAAAAAAGGATGCAGATGACCAGCTGCCTGCAAGGAGTATAAACCCTTCCATTCCCCACTGTCCTGTCAGAGCTGAAGAAGCTTCTTGGATGAGAAGGAAAACGTCTTCAAAGAAAAAACAAGAAAGTCCAGTTGCCTCCTAAAAAAGCATTTTTGGAACAATCACAGTCATGTGACCACTAAAGACTACAAATGCCCATTTGCAGTCTTTTTTGGTCACATGACTGCATTTTACTAATTTTTTTTCACCAGAAAATGTGGGGTGGTTTCTGAGTACTCCAAATCCAATCATCTAACCATGGAGAGAGCTCAGCCTTTGGAAATTTGAATCTGGGTCATAAGTACCCCGTTTCCCTGAAAATAAGCCCTCCCCTGAAAATAAGCCCTCCCCTGATAATAAGCCCTCCCTGAAAATATAGTAACACAGCAGCAGCCGTGAGGTAACCACATTCACTGTCTCCGGCACCTCAAATACAATAAGATCTCCCTGAAAATAAGGCCAAGTGCTTATTTTGGGGGGATCAAAAGAAAATAAGACCCTGTCTTATTTTCAGGGAAACACGGTAGCCCTGAGAAAGTCTGTTGTAACTTGGAATGATTGCTAAGTGACCAGGCATGGATTGAGGACTACCTGTACTGTATCTTTCTTTCACCTTCGTGCATTTGCAACAATCATTCTTCTACCTGATTTTTGTTGTTGTTGTTGTTTGTTGTTTATTGGTCTTGTATGCCGCCCACTCCCGAAGGACTCCAGGTGGCTTACAATAAAC
Organism: Thamnophis elegans; assembly: GCF_009769535.1. NCBI lineage: Eukaryota > Metazoa > Chordata > Lepidosauria > Squamata > Natricidae > Thamnophis > Thamnophis elegans. The sequence goes on along the minus strand of NC_045543.1, from coordinate 136,661,791 downwards.
AAGGGAAGTGGATAAATACACAAAACAACACTTTAAAATACACAACAGTCACAGTTTCCGTGGGGCTGGATATTTTGAGAGCCCCCCGGCCTGCTGGAGCAGCCAGGACTTAACGGCTTTGCAGAAGGCCGGGAGGGTAGTAAGGGTCCGGATCTCCACGGGGAGGTCGTTCCAAAGGGCTGGAGCTGCGACAGAGAATGCTCTCCCCCGGGGAGTCGCCAGCCGACATTGGCTGGCAGATGGAATCCGGAGAAGACGTAACCTGTGAGATCTAATCGGTCTATGGGAGGTGATCGGCAGGAGGCGGTCTCTCAGGTACCCAGGTCCGATGCCATGTAGGGCTTTATAGGTAACGACCAGCACCTTGAAGCGGGTCCGGAGACTAATGGGTAGCCAATGCAGCTCGCGGAGGATAGGTGTGACGTGGGTGTACCTGGGTGCACCCACAATCGCTCGCGCGGCTGCGTTCTGGACCAGCTGAAGTCTTTGAACACTCTTCAAGGGCAGCCCCATGTAGAGCGCGTTACAGTAATTTTTGTTTTTGTTTTTCTCAGGCATTTACTTCATCATCCCATCAAGCATCGTTTTCCATACTTTGCATTAGTGCAAGCAGTTGCATGACATTTCTTTGTAAAATGTCATATCCCAGGAATGAGAGTTGCATTCCTTCTAAATCTATTTCATCAACCATCTGCATTTTTTAAAAGTATAAAATTAGCATTTAAATCCATACTATTGAATATATTTTCTCCCAGTTATTTTTCTTGTCTGAATGCTTCCCCCCACCCGCTCTGAAAGCCCACATTTCTAAATATCTTTCAGAACCATCCAATGCAATTATTTAAACTGAAAAGCGCAATGCAAAAATCTGACAGATGATCAAATTTCAATCCACCTGTTGGGTGGACTTTGTCAGATTGTATAAGAATTCGCAAAGGATGCACATATAGCTCACATTGGCATGAAGCTCTCTTAACTTTAAATGTGCTTGTGCACATTCCTCGCTGTAGCTTCATTATGTAGCACATGAGCTGGCATTGCAAATATGTATATTTTTGAACACTCTGAAAAAAAAAGATTTTCTTGCAGCATCTGTAGTTGGTTTTATTAAAAGCAGTTTAAATTCCTGTGCCTGCAGCCTTTTGGAATTATAGAGATGGGCTTCCGAAATTTACATTTTAATTGAGGCAGAAGGCAAAATAAGGCAAGGACAGCATTCACACATTACAAGGCAGAATAAATAAGATATGTATCAGCCAGAGGAAAAGAAGTGGTTTGTCAATTTTTTTTATTCACTGTTTCCCTCTTGTGTCTTACTTTTGAATACAGAAATGTGATGCTTTGGTCTTTCTGGGTGGTTTTCATCAACTTATTGCAGCCAAGAGACATCTGTGTTTTCAAGAAGGTTGTCTTATTAAAATCTGGAGAACAACTTGGCTCAGCAGTTGGACCGTGTTTAATTGTCATCCTCATGAAGATGCAGCTGGGTTTTTTTTTGTGTTTTTTTAAAAGAGCTCATCATGAAAACTAGCATTTGGTTTCCAGCTTCACAGTGTTCTTCAACAGAAATCTAGACTTGTAAAATAAACATCATTTTCATTTTACACCTTGATTCTCCGCAACCTTTTGATGCTCCCTAATTTGCTTGTTTTGACATTGGACGCTGCCTCTGCAGCCGAATTACCAGTTATAAGCAGCTGCTTCCAGTTAGCCTGTTTCACGGCTTGGTTTCATGTCATTCTATAGACCATGTCTAGTGGGCGTTTTGGGATTCCAGGTGGGCGGTAGGGACTTCGGAGGTTAAAACCTCCTTTTGAGTGAGTGGGCAAGCGCGAGCGCACACATCAATAAACCAACGTGCGCGTGCATGCAAACAAGCAAACACATGGGAAGAAGAAGGGGAGGAGTGGAAACTGATAGCAGGGACAGGCAGATAAGTTTTGTTATCTTATAAAATAAAGCAGAGCAGAGCAATTGCAAAATAGGAGAAAGAAAAGTTATAGGCAGGAGAGAATTGTTGTTGGCTAATAATAATAAGCGGGCTAACTAGCTCAGCCTTACTTTAAAAAAAAAGGAGATAAAAAGGAAAAGATTAAAAAAAATTAACAAAAAAGGGAAGAAAAATAGAGAAAAGGGGATAAAATAAAGGAGGAGAGTAAGCAGTGTTTAGTCTGGCTCATAAATTAATTGTTGTTATCTTATAAAATAAAAGAAAGAAATAAGTAAAGGAAGAAAAAGGAGAAAATTAAAAAAAAAAGGAAAAAGAGATCCTTGATATAGTGAAATACTATAAGAAAGGTAAAGAACCAAGTTGATGAAGAGCCAAGGTGGCGCAGTGGTTAAAAGCAGCACTGCAGGCTACTGCTAGATCAGCAGGTCAGCGGTTCAAATCTCACCGGCTCAGGGTTGACTCAGCCTTCCATCCTTCCGAGGTGGGTAAAATGAGGACCCAGATTGTTGGGGGCAATATGCTGACTCTCTGTAAACCGCTTAGAGAGGCCTGAAAGGCCTATGAAGCGGTATATAAGTCTACTGCTATTGCTATTGCTATTGCTATATTGCTATTGCTATATTGCTATAAAAGAAGAAGAAGGCAGGAAAAGGAATTTTGTTTTGATGGTGACACTTAATAAAAATTGGCACCTAATACAGCATTGTTTTTGGTGTTTGTAATAAAAGGGAAAAGAGGAGGGAAAAAAGCACTGTGTGGAGTGCAGATCAAAATGTAAGAGTAAAAGGAGTTGTTAAATTGTGAAACATATTTAGAACCCATGTCTGAAAAAAAGAAATATGCTCATGTTCCGCACTTGCACAAAAACTGGTGGGCGGTAAGGAAAGTTTTCCATCAAGAAAGATCCATTAGTGGGTGGTAGGTAGAAAAAGGTTGACTACCACTGCTATAGACAATCCTTTATATACTACAATTAATGTATAGACCAGGTGTCAGGCCTGGGAGCCACTTTGGGCATTGGATCTTCAGGCCTGCCCCATTTAGTCTATGGGAAACTGGGAGAGGGGATGATATGGAGTATGGGAGATATATAGTCATAATAACATTCCTTTCTCCGAGAGTCAAGGACATTCTGCCTTGTACCTTGAGGGGTGTGACTGGGAGGCATCTCCAGTTGGGACAGTGCTTTGATTGGACAATGTGATGGACATGTGGGTGCTATGTAGGTGCTTGGACTTTTGGGTGGGAAAAACCTGGAAGCTTTCAGATTCAGGTTTTCCCAGATGTGCCAATATGACATCTCTAATAAAATGGAACTTTCAGGAACTTCAGACCTCGAAGTCTTCTTTCGTTGGGGGTGTTACTTGAAACCCTGACACCAGGGGCATCCAACCTTGGGAACTTTAAGGCTTATGGACTTCAACTCAATCATCTCATGGCAAAATGAGTGGAAAATAAATTTCGTAACTCAATAAATAATAAATAAGTAAACTCTCAGAGTTCTGAGAGATTTTCCATTCTGGCTGAAAAATTCTGAGACATGAAAACCCCAAGTCTTAATGGTGTCAAGTATGGGCACCCTTAGTATAGATCTGTATTGATACGAAGTACAGAGAATGAAATATGTTCTTAAGTTTCATGGAAGTATAAGTAAACGTTAGTCAAATATTTCAAGTTTGAAGTATTTGTCCCTTGAAGTTATGGGAGATGACCAGGCTGAGCCCGAGGAAGGGGTCAAACATGTCATAAGTCATGAGTCCTTGCACACCCACAAGAGATCTAAGACCAGCCCATCTTGAATGCCTTTCTTATCTCCCACTCATTTCTCTTGACCGATAGTTGGTCAGATTCTTGTAGAGAGTTTAAGATACAATAAATCTTTACACTCATTTGAACTGCCCGAATCTCCTGATTTCCCCAGCGTTTGACAGAAATATTTTTTCCAGAATTTTTTTTTTATTTTTTGTTCTCTTGCATACCATTTTAAGTATACATTCACATAATTGTTATTCTCTTTTACATTTGTCATTCTTATACATTTTTTATTTCATTTAATAGGTTATAATATACAGTTTGGGTTGCTTTATTTACTATCCCTTCCTCCTGTTGCAACACCACCTTATTTTCCCTTTCTTTTCTCCCTCCCTCCCTTTTCTATTTCCTTCCTTCCTCCTCTCCTTCTCCTTCCTTCTTCCCTTCCCTTTCTCCTACTCCTACTCTTCCCATTCCCCTTCCTGCCCTCTCTCCTCCTCTTCCTCTCCCTTCTATCCTCCTCTCCTTACCTCTTCCTTCTTTCCCCTGTCTTCCTTTCATTCTCTCCTCATCTCTCACTTTCTTTTCTATTATGGCAGGTGTGCCTTTCAGATATCAGTTTATGTTTCCTTAGGATGCTATGTCCACAAATCTAAATATAATTTGATATCATTTCTTATTCCCTTACCTTCGCTTATCTATCCTAACTATATTCCCCCTCCCCCTTTATATCTCGCTTTTGGATATATACTTATATATTTAATATTTTCTTTTTTGATATTTATTTCTGATCTTTCTTGGATGATTTTGATGCCAGCAGATTGTTCCAGTGTTATTGACATTGGACTGAAACTTGAATGAATTGTTTCATATACAAATCAGAGTTCTTTGGATCTAGGCATACTTCTAATGCAGTTGGAACAGATTGTTCCAGTCTTAGTATGACTGTTTCATAGTTAGAAAATTCTGATCCAGAAATGTTTTGCACATCACTCCATATATCTTTAATAGTCAGATAGTTGCATGTTAAATATACATTCATATTTTAGAAATCAGCCAAAATTACTTACCAGCTAATAGTTACAAGTCCAACTCAGTATTTAATTGAAGATGCCTAGAAATCCCCATTTGATGGACTAAAACCAAGGCATTTTAATTTAATCATGCTAATATTGGATACTCTAATTTAACTAATTTTCAGTATAGTATGACTTAATGTTCTGTAAAGAGCAATGTGCTTTTTCTGGGTTGGCAGACTGGCTTTTTATATATAAAATAATCTAATAATATCTAAATAAAAGTTATAGCAAAAACTCTAGGAATACCAAAATGATAAGGAGCCAAGGTGGCGCAGTGGTTAAATGCAGCACTGCAGGCTACTTCAGCTGACTGCAGTTCTGCAGTTCGGTTGTTCAAATCTCACCGGCTCAGGGTCGACTCAGCCTTCCATCCTTCCCAGGTGGGTAAAATGAGGACCTGGATTGTTGTTGGGGGCAATAGGCTGACTCTGTAAACCGCTTAGAGAGGGCTGAAAGCCCTATGAAGCGGTATATAAACCTAACTGCTATTGCTATTGCTAACAGAATAATGGAGGTGGAAGGAATCCTGGAGATCTTCTAATCCAACCCCCTGCTCAAGCAGGAGACCTTATACCATTTCAGACAAGTGGCTGTCCAGTCTCTTCTTAAAAACCTCCAGTGATAAAGCACCTACAACTTCTGGAGGCAACATATGGTCCACAGGTTAATTGTTAGGAAGTTTCTCCTTAATTTCAGGTTGCTTCTCTCCTTGATTAGTTTCTATCCATTGTTTCTTTTCTTGCCTTCTGGTGCTTTGCAGAATAGGTTGACCTTCTTTGTGGCAGCCCCTCATATATTGGAAAACTGATATCATGTCACCCTCTAGTCCTTTTTTTCACTAGACTAAATAAAACCAATTCCTGAAAGTGTTCTTCATATGTTTTAGCTTCCAGACCCCTAATCGTCTTTGTTGCTCTTTTTCCTGTAGTACAATTGTGTCCTTCAATGGTCTATATTGATATTATAGACTAAACCAACAATTGCAATTCTGCAGGCCATTGGTGGTAATCCAGTGGTGGGTTTCAAAGCATTTTAGAACCTATTCTGTGGGTGTGGCCTATTTTGTGGACATGGCTTGGCAGTCATGTGACCGGGTGGGTATGGACAACTTGACATCACTCATGCACACTCAATCACATGACCACCACCCCCAAGCCATGTGGCAAATTGTTTTGGGATTCCTATGAAGGGGGGGGGGAGAGGGGAAAACCTTCCAAAACCAGACAACTGGAGGATTAAGAGCCGAAATTAGGGAGATCGGAGAAGGCAGGACGGAGGGGAATCCAGTAGAAAGCTATCACACGCTGGGGAAAGAACTTTGGGAGATCAGAGGAGGCAGGACAGAGAGGAATCCAGGAGAAAACTCCTGAGCTTGCGGCTGCTGTCTGGTGGATTGTACCACTGGAACCTCTCCATGCTTCTCCGTTCACCACCTCCACTCCCAGGTATGGGACTTGACACCGAATTGGGCTAGGATAGTGCGGACGGGCGGGGGGAGTGAGCAATGGAGCTGCTTCTGGATGGGAAGGGTTAAGCGAGTGAGCGACAAGGCCAGAACAGGCATTCCGGAAGTTACTTCCGGGTTCACCGGTTGAACCTCCTCTCACTGGATCGGTAAATTTCACCATCCGGTTTTCCCGAGCCGGTGCGAACTGGCAGAAACCCACCACTGTGGTAATCCATCTTTATTTCTTCACGAAGTAAAAGTTCAGAAAACCTTAAGCATATCGAATTTCCCCTCTCTCTTTCTCACACACACACACACACACACACACACACACACACACACAGAAACACACACACACACACACACACACACACACACACACACTTAAAAGGGTAGGCTAAAATATGTTGCAAACTATTTCAATGTTTTCAGCTGGCTTCTAACATGCATTAAGAGCAGAGGTGGCGCAGTTGTTAAATGCAGCACTGCAGGCTACTTCAGCTGACTGCAGTTCTGCAGTTCGGCTGTTCAAATCTCACCAGCTCAAGGTTGACTCAGCCTTCCATCCTTCCGAGGTGGGTAAAATGAGGACCCGGATTGTTGGGGGCAATATGCTGACTCTGTAAACCGCTTAGAGAGGGCTGAAAGCCCTATGAAGCGGTATATAAGTCTAACTGCTATTGCTATTGCTATGCACCAAAGTAATGCCAAAAGTAATTAAGAGTGGAAGACTAAGGGAGAAAAAAGTGGAGAAAGTGGCTGAAGGAAAAAGAGGGTGAATGAATGTTTTGATTTTACTTCAGATATTAATAATGACTGGATTGGAACTGAAGCAGAAGGTCCAGCCATTTTATTGCTAGCAGTCATTCCAATCGTAAAACTTGCAAAAAAAAAGTCCTCCTACCAATTTATTTATATTCCATGCAAACCCATTTTCAGCTATTGTGTCTTCTCAGAAGTTTGTCATTGTCCCTCACTTCACAGAGTCCTAATTTCTCATCTGTCCCAATGACAAACTTTGCTGGAGGGTTTGTGAGCAGAAGGTGGCCGAGAGCAGTTTAAGGAGCGGTAATATCCTGAACAGATTGGAGAAAAAGAGATTGTGCATCTCCCGTCCAAAGAATGAAGCTATTTTTGGCAGAGGTATCAAGCATGTGAAGAGAAGGAGATGTTTTGGTTGCCAGTGAAATTGGCAATGGTTTTCAACAGTTCTCTTCCATTACAAGATGTGCTGGGGCCTGAAGGAACACCTATTAAATTGTTATTGCCCTGTGAGAGATAAATGAAGAGAACTCAGTTAGTTTGGCAAATGCAGGAACAATTGACATGTGTCTTTACAGCTTCTTTCAAAATTCTGAGAATTTATTTGGCTGTGAGTGAGAGAGAAAAAAAGTGCTTAATTTGACAAAAGAAGAGAATACTCTTGATCAAATTTGAGAACCAGCTGAATGTCTCTTCTTTGGCATGTTTTACCTTTATACAGCAAACCAAAATGTCAAAAACACAGTCTTGAGCCACAAATTTGTCTGCAAGGGGTTACTGATAGTAAAATGGAATTATTATTTTTTCTATCCTGAAATTCTGACCTTTTGTCATCTCCTGACCTCAGCACTACAGATCATCTTCAGTTTATGACAACTGGTCCTTGATTTATGACCGCAATTATGTCCCAAATTTATATAGAGCCGAGGTGGCGCAGTGCTTAAATGCAGCACTGCAGGTTACTTCAGCTGACTGAAGTGCCGACTGGCGACTACGCGGAGGAGAGCCTTCTCAGTTGCAGCTCCGACGCTTTGGAACGATCTCCCCGTGGAGATTCGCACCCTCACCACCGTCCAGACCTTCTGCACAGCCCTCAAGATCTGGCTATCCCGTCAGGCCTGGGGATAAGACCCTAACCTCGCCCCACCCGAATGCTGAATGAATGTTGTGTTTTACTGGCTTATTTTTTTTTTTAATTCACATTTTTTTTTCTTGTGTTTTGTCTTGCACTCCCTTCCTATTAATTGTAAGCTGCCCTGAGTCACCTCAGGGAAAAGGGCGGCCTATAAATGTCAAATAAATGACTAAAAAAAAATAAATGACTAAAAAAAATGACTGCAGTTCTGCAGTTCGGCTGTTCAAATCTCACCGGCTCAGGGTTGACTCAGCCTTCCATCCTTCCGAGGTGGGTAAAATGAGAACCCGGATTGTTGTTGGGGGCAATATGCTGAAAGCCCTATTAAGCGGTATATAAGTCTAACTGCTATTGCTATTGCTATGTTGCTAAGTAAAGCAGCTGTTAAGTGAATTACAATCAATTTTATGACTTTTATCATGGGTGTTAAGTGAATCACTGCAGTTATGAAGTGAAAAATGTGTTCGTTTCACACAGGGGTGTCAAACTTGCGGCCCATGGCCTGGATGTGTCACGTGCTGGCCATGCCCACCTCCATTTTAGCGAAGGGGAAAAAATGTGATATGTCACCTGACGACAACGGGACAACGTGGGTTTGACACCCCTGGTTTAGCAAATCCGGCTTGCTCCATTGACTTTATTTGTCAAAGCCTGTCTGGAAATATCACAAATGATGATCATACAATCCTGGGATGTTGCAACTTGTTAGGTAAGCTCCCCGTTGGGAGAGCGAGTGCGTTCAGAGAAGCGTTGTAAGAGTTGTGTTAGAGAACACACAAACCAGCATACAGAGACACTGCAGTTTAAATAGGCTTTTACTGTCATGGAAATAGAGGTATCAGAGTCCATCAAACAGTCCAAGTCATACACGGATAAGACAGTCAGTCATCAACATCTTTCAGTTAAGGGATAATCCAAATAACATAGTCCAGTATCATATAATCAGTTCAGTACACAAAGTTTGCTAACAGTTGCAAAACTTACAAATATATGCTCATTGCTAAGTGATCAATTTTTGATCACATGACCATGAGGAAGCTTGGATGTTCGTTAAGTGCAGGGACAAATCATGAGGAACATTTTTAATGTTGCTGTAACTTCAAAGGGTCACTGAAAAAGCATTGTAAGTTGAGTAAGTGGGTGGAAACTAATCAAGGAGGGAAGCAACCTGGAATTAAGGAGAAACTTCCTAACAGTGAGAAGAGTTAACCAGTGGAATAGCTTTGCCTTCAGAAGTTGTGGGTGCTCCATCACTGGAGGCTTTTAAGAAGAGACTGGACAGACAGTTGCCTGAAATGTTGTAGGGCCGTGATAGCAAACCTATGGCACGCATGCCCAAAGTGGCACATGGAGCCATGTCACCTGGGATGTGCGGTGTCACCCATTCCTCTTCTGGGTTTCTCGCATGCTTGTGCACGTAATGATCAGCTGGCCTTTGTGCGTGTGGCAGTGCCAAAAACTGGAAGAGCTGGTCTTCCGTTTTCCGGCATTTGCAGGCATGCCGTCCAGCTGATCATCGTGCACCCATGCGCGCCAGTAACCAGAAGTCTACCTGGCTGGCGTGCATGTGCCCCCTGGAAACCAGAAATGCATTTTCCAGCATGCACATGCCCCTGGGCAGCTCCTCTTCAGGTCACGTCCTAGATGAGCGCATGCTCAAAGCATGCACACACTCATTTTTCGGCACTCGGTGCTGAAAAAGTTCACCATCACTGGTATAGGTTCTCTTGCTTGAGCAGGGGGTTGGACTAGAAGACCTTGAAGGTCCCTTACAGCTCTATTCTGATTATGGACCACCAATATAGACCACACAGTGTAATGTATTGCTAATTGTTGGAATAAGTATGAGAGAAGCACAATCCAAAGCATGACTAAGAGACCTGGGTATTAGCATAATCTACCTTTGAAACTAGTATTAACTAGCCACCATTGAATTCTCAGGTGCTCCCCATCCAAATACTAATCGTATGTGATTCTGCTTAACTTTTAAGACCCGCCAAAATCAATCAGAAGCTGCCACCTGCTGAATTTCAATAAACTGAAATATTTCAAAAGCATTTGTAGTAACTGCCTGTACCAAAAGGTGATTTTCTTTATTGCTGTATGAATTTTTGAGAGGGAAATGGAAGAGACAGCGCTATTTTAAAGATAAACCTTAGAACCTTTCAGTACTTTAGCTTGAGCCAAACCAGCTGTATCTAGTTCGTTACAGCATTTGCTGATAATGAATTAGAGAAGAACTGTTTCTGTATACTGTTTTAGGGGTTGTCATATAATCCCTGGTAATCCTGCACGCTCTTTTCATTCGAAAGTATTTTCATAAGAAAATGATAATTTCTGCTCTCTGGTATTTTTGCCTGGAAAAACTGATTACTGTTCTGGTAGCCAAAGGCTGTTTGCAAATGTCCTTTCTCACAGAACGATCATTTGGAGAAAATTCTCATGCACCTACTAGAAAATACCCAGGTGAAAGGTGGAGATTGAATAGCAGAATTCAAACAGGGAAGAGGTGAAGGAATTTCTGTTCTTCTTACTCTTTCTTTCACAGTGCTAACTCAATCTCTTTGGCAAAAGTAAAAAGAAAAGCAATAAATTTCACATGGCATTATCCCTGATCTGTATTTGCTCTCTGTACAGTATTAAAAAGACATATTTATATTTATGAATAAGAGCCATAGCATCCAATCCAGCATCCAGATGCTGGATTGTGCAGCACCAACCAGTTAATTTTTTCCTTCTGTGTCCATTTTCACTTTTTATGTCCCAAACTAGAAGCTATCCGGTGCAATAATTTAACATGACAAATTCATCTTAGCAAGTTTTACAAAAGTTGCATTATAATTTCAAATAAGTACCCTTTAATATAATATATGAATGATGTTAAAATAATCATACGTATACTCATTTATTTTGTTTACTAGAAAATGAACAATTATGGTGGGGTGTTATCCTTTCCAAGTAATCTATACAAGACATATAGAGCCAAGGTGGTGCAGTGGTTAGAATGCAGTACTGCAGCCACTTCAGCTGACTGCTAAGCTGCAGTTCGGCGGTTCAAATCTCACCGGCTCAAGGTTGACTCAGCCTTCCATCCTTCCGAGGTGGGTAAAATGAGGACCCAGACTGTGGGGGTAATATGCTGACTCTGTAAACCACTTAGAGACGGCTGAAAGCCCTATGAAGCAGTATATAAGTCTAACTGCTATTGCTATTGCTATATGACCAGATAAGCCAATGTTATTTTATTGCAACTTGCGAGTCTGAAAATACAAATCTCCCACCTTTGCAGCCGAAGAACTTGCAAGTGGAGGTCCCTTCTGAGTCTCTTTCTCTACCCATTATGCAACTGTGGGCTATGCCTTCTCTTATCTGACCATTCTTTGGACCAGAGGTCTGTGGACCACTGGTAGTCCATGAGAAAATCTTGGTGGTCTGCAGAAAAATTACTTGCATTTTTTAATTGCACTAAATCAGGGGCCCTCAAAATAGTAGTTGCCAAGTAGTTGTGTTGCTGTAGAATGTCTCCCCCTTCAGGGTCTTTTTGTGTGGGTCGCAGAGGGGCAGAAATTTCAACTTGGGGTCTGCTTCAGACTCCTGGTGCAGGCCTTTGGGCGAAGACTGGAGGGAAGCAACACAGGTGGCAAAGAGCCAGAGGGCCGAGTTCCAGTGGCACTGTATCATGGCCTGGAACTGGCTGACCATCTCAGCCTGCTGAGCCTGGCTTTGCACTCCCGCAGGTCTTCCCTCTGCTTGGAAAGCCTATGCTTGTAGCCCTCAGTGAGATGCTTCTGCTGAGCTTCCTTCTCAGTAAGTTCCAATTTGAACTGAGCTGTTTTTCCAACTCTTTTCATATGGTGGCTGTAAGGTAAGTAAGGAATAAGGAGCCCGGGCAGACAGGCGAGAAGTGGCTGGGAGGGGAGGGGTAAGTAGAGGCCGGTGAGGTGCTCCTCAACATGAGTGACATCAAGTTGGCCATGCCCGCCCAGTCACATGACCACCTACCCATACCCACCCAGCCTGTCATTAGGCAGATCATATTTTGGTCCACAGGATTTACAATTATTAATTTAGTGGTCCCTGAGGCCCAAAAGGTTGAGGACCCCTGCCTTGGACAGTACCTGTTCCCCCAAAGATTCATCTCTCGAGATCATTCCCAAGCACTGTTAGAGATAATCCTTGACTTACAATCTAAGGAACTAGCTATAACATCCAAGGTTCCTCCAAGTCTGACATTTTGCATTTTGCATTCTGTTACAATACAAAATTCCTTGATTCAGGTCCGTAGAGATTTTCATTCATCCAGGTAATGGTTGTCTCAAAATGGCTGTCAGCGTTCCAAGTATCATGTAGAATTAAATCAGAGTCCAAGGCAAAACGATCCTTAAAGTTCCAATTTCATAAATCAGACATCTTAGCACAAACCCAATTCTGGAAATTACATCAGAATTCCACCCAGTTAAAAGTTCATGATCTTGTCCCCACACCCACAAATCTATCACATCCAATCGTCACATCCAATCGTCTTCTTCCACGCTGGTATCTCCACCCAGCTGCTTCCGGTCAGGTGTAAAAGTGCGGAGACAAAAGATGACCTTGGTCTTCTAGAAAAGAATGACAACATATTGCACAATCCTACTCCTTTCTATTCCCCCCTCCCATCAACTATACTAATGAAACAGCATAATGAAATAAGAGAAAGTGTGACAGGCCAAAATTCTAAAAGGAATATAATTGCAAGCCTGACAATGGTCTTTTTTCCAGGAGGCAACTGGACTTTCTTGTTTTTTTTTTCTTTTGAAGATGTTTTGCTTCTCATCCAAGAAGCTTCTTCAGCTCTGACAGGATAGTGGAGAATGGAAGGATTTATATTCCTTGCAGAGAGCTGGTCATCTGCATCCTTTTACAGCAGGGGTGTCAAACTTGATTTCATTGAGGGCCACATCAGGCTTGTGTTTGACCTTGGGGGGCTGGGGTGGGCATGGCAGGGTGGGCATGGCCAGCTCAATATCATTCATGTCGGGGGCGCCTGTGGTGGCCCAAGCGCTCTGACAGTGAAAATAGGCACCTGATCTTCCTGCAACACTCTGCCAGCGGAAATGGAGGTCAGGAAGGCTGCCCACAGTCTTCCCGAGCTCTGGTTTTGCTGGTAGAGGCACCATGGGCCAGCCCTTTGCTGTTTTCAGATCTATGCACCCTGCAGGCCAGATCCAGCCCCGGGACCTTGAGTTTGACACCCCTCTTTTAGAGGGTCATTGAAGCACTTAGAGGTTTATATGTGTCCTCAGGGTCACCTGAGTAGTGCTCCTGGTTTGTGTAGTCTGCAATTTTTCTTCTGGGAATCCATTCCTACACCCACACCATTCAAAGGGTCTTCATCCCAAATTGTATATCCCAGAAATTGCAAACTAGAGGAACCAGAGCACTATTCAGGTGACCCTAAGGCAGTGATGGCGAACCTATGACACGCGTGTCAGTGCTGACACGCGTAGCCATTTGGGGTGACATGCACAGGATTTCATGCGATTCATCCTCGGCTCCTGCACGGCCGCCGAGGATGAAAGAATCTGTGCTGGAGGAACGGGGGGGGCGGGACGTGTGATCTCCCCCGCCCACACTCACTTACTGTATCGCCGCCGCCCCTTTCTGAGCGCAGGGGCTGCTGGTAAGGCGTGCGTGCCGTGCGCACACACGTCATCAGCGTGGCGAGGGAGGATCCGCAGGAGAGGAGCGCGGGAACAGTGCGCGCCTCTCTCCAGTCAGTAATAGGCAGGTTAGTTAAAGAATTCGCCCTCCCCCTCACTTATCTCAGTTCACGGCAGGGCTGTGGAGTCTGCTGCTTCCAGCTCCACGTCCTCATCAACATGCCGCTCCGGCCCGCCCCCGCTATGAATATTCATATTCTTCGCCCTCACGTCACTAGGAATATTCATAGCAGGGGTGGGCTGGAGCGGCATGTTGATGAGGACGTGGAGCTGGAAGCAGCCGACTCCACAGCCCTGGTTCACGGCACCCCAAACAAGTTCAATAATATCAAGGGCAACATACGAAATCGACTGATGAACAAAGAAGTTACTAAGCAGGTATGTTAAATAATTTGTTTTTGGTTTATTAAATACAATTATATATTGCAATTATACATTTTTGTAGTTTAAACTATAAATTGCGCAAAATTATGTTTTTGTCGAAGTGACACACAATGCGAGTTATGCTCGATTTTTTGCCGATTTTTGACACACCACGCCAAAAAGGTTGCCCATCACTGCCCTAAGGGCTACAGATAAACCTCCAAGTGTTTCAATGATCCTCTAAAAAGATGCAGATTACCAGCTATCTGCAAGGAATATAAATATGTATGAGAAGTGAAACGTCTTCAAAAGAAAAGAAAAAAAGAAAGTCCAGTTTGCCTTCCCAAAGCATCTTTGGGAACCCGGCTTCATGTGTTTCTGTGCAAATAAAGTCCATTGTTAAAGTCTTGCTAAGTGGAATTACGTGGTTCAACCCTCATACATTAAAATCATTTTTTTGAATTACATCATCTGATATTTTAGATGATCTTGTAATTTCACCGACTAATAGATTTAGCTCCTAAGTCTATGCCGTTTGACCAAAAACACTTTGCACAAGTTGAGTTAATTCACACATCATACTAAGATATGGTTTGATGCAACCATCCTTAACTGCCCAAGTTATAGTGGTCTGATTCACTCAAAACAGTAAGCTATGAATCAAGGTTTATGAAATTCAATCATTTCACAAAGCAATCTAGCATATTTCCAGATAACCCCCCCCCCCCCAAAAAAAAAAAAAAAAACAAACTATCAGCTCCTGGACTTTGAGGACATTATTCCTTTAAAAAATGTAATATCTAACACTTCCCAAAGTTTATTAGGAATTTTTAAAATTTCACAACAGCTAGCATAGTTAATGTACAACCGTCAAAGTTTTTTCTTTATTTTGTTACAATCTGATTAAAATAGAAAGAGAAATTAGAGCACTATTTGGAAAAAAAATA
This sequence comes from Thamnophis elegans, assembly GCF_009769535.1. Taxonomy (NCBI): domain Eukaryota; kingdom Metazoa; phylum Chordata; class Lepidosauria; order Squamata; family Natricidae; genus Thamnophis; species Thamnophis elegans. The sequence goes on along the minus strand of NC_045543.1, from coordinate 136,646,653 downwards.
CTTGGCAATATACCTTTTTAAAATAACAGAAAACATCAAATTGAGATTGAATGAAGTGGATAACTATAAAGATTAATTGCTCAGATAAAGTGGTTTCCTATTGGTTTAATAATATCGACTCATCAATGTTCTCTATATATGCAGTCAAACAGAAATGGTATTAAAAGATGGTATGCAAGCAGTAAAGAAAATTGATTAATTAAATGTTCCATATTGAGAAAAATAATTAAAGATTTTGATACTAACTATATTTTCTGTAGATGGAGAAAATCTACAGGAGGGAAAAAAACACATTGATTTAAATTTTATTATAGTCTGAGATGACAACATTTTGGTCTATTGCTACAGATTATATGCTTATAGTTCGAGCAGTGAGAAAAATATTATTAGTAATAATAAGTATTGAAGCTTGTGGACATTG